>NC_042532.1:7111206-7414956 GCF_900963305.1 Echeneis naucrates | reverse complement strand
GAGCCAAAGACAAGCACAAAACTGTAAAAAAAAACAAAAAACAAAAAACAACTTCACCGCCTTCAGTGCTGCAAACCACGGGCCTTTTAAATTCTTTAGTAGGCTCTATAAAACTGTACAAATACTAATCTCATATAATCCACTGTCTGCACCTGTGCGGCATTGTGGTGAACAATACAAACCGTGTTTCTCAAACTTGTTGAGCTTTCATTGGAAATCCCATAGAACAGGGTCAGTGGGCTAATCGTAGCAGCCGTCTGTCCCAAAGGCTCAGAGCCGTGAGAAAAATCTGCTGAGGCCTGATCCCAGCAATAACAACCCACCACTGTTCTAAGACCCCAAGAAATGAATCACAGGAGAATCGCAGGCAGTATGAAAAAGTGTCTTTTTTTGTTGTTGTTGTTTTTCTATTAGAAGTACTCCTACGCCTACTGGCCCACACTGGGAGTCATATAAACAAAATCAGCATTTTCCATTGAGGGGTTACCCTCTTCTTTTCATGACCTGCAGCTTAAGGACCTTTCCAGACAAATCTTGTTGATTGTTATCGTTAAGTATTATAGGTATTCACATGGTCAGAAATGTCTAAAAAAATGACCTCAGACATTTGTCTTCACTGGGAGTGAAGCGATGTGTGATTTGTGATTAATAATGTGATTAATGTCATATAAACAAAGAAGCAACATTTCTACACATACATAAAAACAACTTTAAATGTTGTAACTTGTAACTAATTACGCTTCATTTTAAAATTTCTCTTTATGCTTCACATCCAGTTGCCTTAATCCAAATGTGCTGACATGTCTATGCCAGGAATGAATTTACAAACACAGTAGTATCTCAATCGTTCTTGAAAAGTGGCTTTATAGGACACAGGCTACGTTTATCACAAAGTAAAGGTCTGATGTTCTTCATATGCAGTTCCAGTATCCATTGCAATGTGAAGTTTTATCAGCACTGTTGAACAGAACTCGTATCAGATTGTGTTGTTACACACCTTTATGTTAAATATGCAATGCAGTCTGATGTTATTTCTTTTCAGTATTTATGGGTGTGGATGTTGCTCCTCTCTATTGATTAGTTTGAAAGTACACTATCATATCATAAGTCAAAAGATCAACACAATCATTCAGATATCTATAAGATGGTTGTCATGAGACATAATAATGATGGGAAAATGATGTAAGACTATCTACCCATTTCAGAACAATTTTTAATCTTTTGCAAACACTGAAAAAACCAGGAGCTTAATACTCACCTTTTGAAATATGAAATGTCTCTTGAGGCGTCAGATGTCAGATTTCGAGATCCGCCATAGAGTTGTTTATTCTATTAAAATAAAAGAACAATTTAACAATAGCTGAGTTTTTCAACACCGGAGCCTGGGTGTGAAGATGTCATCATCCGCTTCTTTTATTACAACTAACTCTAGAAGTGCTGATGTGGTATCTGTATGCAAGCACACTCTGTAGGAGTGGAAGAGAGCAGCCCAGAGCAGCTTCCTGTCGTTGAGAAGTTGAGGGTTTCTTTGCAGGTTTCTAACAGGTGCTTTACTACACAGCTGTGTGTGCGCTGAGGAAAACGTTATGGGCTCCATGTTAAAGGGGTCAGGACAGCACCTTTCCAAAAGTGGGAGCCATGATGTAAATGTTCCAACACAAAAGAAAAGAGGCTATAATAGGCTGTGATAGTGGCGTGGTTATACTTGTTTTTTGTGTGGCTGATTTGTAATACACACGTCACACGTACATTTGCAAGTCAGTGACCTTTAAGGTGAAGAATGTTATCAAAGTGGCAGTGGTCCAGGGTTATAACAAAGATCTTTCTGTACATGAATATTTGGAAAAAAGCTCCCTCATAAGCTATATGGCTTAGTTATGGTCTGAAACCTCAAGTTACGTTCCATCCAACATGTGGTTTGGTTCTGTCTGTGACCAGCAAAGCATTTAAAAATAGATTAGGTCGTTTTGATTTGGCCTAATCAAATATGAAAAAAAAAAGGTTCCTCACAGAGGCAAGACACCAGTTTGTCAGTTAGTAGATGGCTTTCTCATTTTAACCAAAGATCCTTTTCTGCATGGAGGCCATGGCACAGTCACGTTCATCTTTGGGCAGTGGGGACTATGGGTGTGTGAAATCATAATAAGCATCTCAGATTGCTGACTCCCTTTCAGCCTGATCCGTCGTATTTTCTTCTTCACTGAGACAGTTCTAACTATGGACCGCATCTTGTCTCATGTGGTAAATGGTTGCTGTGACAGAGCGTGCACTGGCAGGAAGTCAGTCCAAACATGGCAGGAAGTTCACAGAAATATGTACTGAGAAGAATGTTGTAGCTTAGATTAGGTCTCACTTACCATGAAACCATCTTTTATCTTTTTTTTTTTTTTTGATAAAATGGCAACGGCTAGGTTAGACAGTTTCAGTTTTTGACATTTACTTGGTGGTCTATTGCTGGCAAAGTTTCTATTGAACAGCTAAATAAAACATTTCATCAAAATGCATTTTGATGAAATTTTGTGATCAAGTGGCACTTACCTGAAGGGGCTCACCATTTTTCAGGCCATCTTATAACAGACTTTCATGGGCTTTCAGGGTATTCCTATTTCACACTTAAGCCACAGTTGTTACAACTTCCAAATGTGGCTGGAAATCACATTCTGTTACGTATCCGAACTGAGATGTTATCAATTTGCAAAATGTTTTCCATTGCTCCTACCTCTTTTCTCACAATGCAGGTGCTGACCTCTTTCATGTGAGCAAGCGTGGCTCTTGTCACAAAGCCTGCAACAAATTTGATGATCATGCTTTTTGAAGTTTTAGTTTCAAAATGAAGTCAGCTTCAGTGGTATGGTGTTGGGAAAAAAGGTCAAGAGAAATTGTCTGCAGGGCAGAGCTGGTGAATGGCCATGATCTATCAGTCTGCGGTGTTTTATTGTAAAAGAACAAAGCCACAAGTATCACACCTCAGCTTCTATCCATTCTCTGTATAATACTCATTTCCACTGTTGAGGTCTAATGTCTAATATGAGTTCACCCATGTCCTGAAGTATGTGATTTTATGATCATTCCAACAGTCCAACTTGTGATGTCATTTCTAATTCTGCCAAGGTATATTTTTTAATTTCTTGTTCAACTAATTTTGCTCAACAATGTGTGTGCACAAAAGCATTTTTCCCTCTGGGCTTCCCTTCATATGTGTGAATATTACACCAGGTCATGAATGTCTTGTGAAAGGAAAGAGGAGATTATTTTGCATGGGTGGCTTGAGAACCAAGGATGGATGAGTTGGGAAAGAGCCGATGGAGCATGTGGTGTCATCTAAGTTAGATAAGGCTGATAATAGATTACTTCACTTTTCAATGATGCAATAATGTGTATTTTAATTTTTGTTTATACATATTCCAATAAAATACAACGTACAAGTAACAGACATAGTAAAGTGTATTTCATATTGTTGTGTATGTGCTAGAAAATTCTGTTTTAAAGTATTTTTCTTTTATAATCATTTACAATCATTTAAGAGTAGTATGATTTAACAATGTCAATGATAGAAATGCCAATAGATCTAAACATTTAACAAAACTACAAAACATGTTAAGTATAAGCAAATAAAAACATTTTGCTCTGTTTACATACACTCTTTTAACATAATAAAACATTTAACTTGGCCGAAACTGCCCACTGAGCACATCAATTCTCAGCCAATGTCCTGCCATATAGCTTACAATCAGTGCTTTGCAGGCTGTGGACTGTGGTGATGGAAAACAAAAGACATCAAACACTGTGCAGCCTCCTGGGTCCTGTTACAGCAGTGGCGGCAATATAGAGATATTTTTGGTTTGTGAAAAGCAAAAAAGTATAAAATTTGCCTGTGACATGTGACCTCTGGCTTCTGACTCCTGGTAGAGACGGTGCAGAGGCGAAGGCTTCCACAGCTGTAATATGTTGTTTATAAATGAACAGAAGTCAAGGGTTGCTGAATGTTTGCTGTTCAGACCTGGTTGAACCAGATATGCCACTTTCATTCTTTATAAATGTGCACCGATATGGTCCAGTGACCCACCTCGCTCTCCCTTCGCTCACTTGACACGAGAAATTTTGTATGTAAGACACCAAATGACCATCATGTAAGATGTATAACGCAATGCCTGCGCCACATCTACCTTTATGCTTCAGTCTTGCTCTCAGTCTTCAATTGTTTTATTACACATTGTATTGTGCAAGAAGTCAATAATGGAGCAACCCAGGCTCCAACCAACTGGATGGTGTGCTGGCATTCAAGGTGTGCGTCCGTACAGGTCTGCACACAGAAGCTTCTTCATGCGTATCAAGCCAGTGTGCAGATTTGAGAAGTTTATTTTCATTGTCACCCATGGCATCAGTAGTTGACCCCCACCCTTCACTCTGTCACCAAAACACCAGCAGGAAATAGCTCCAACAATATGCCCATAGCAACAGGGAGGACTCTGTATGAACATTCTGTGTGATTTTAACACAATGAAAACCTCCTGGAGTTGATGTTCATCTTAGTGAGGCCCAGGTGTTTCAGCGGGGTGGACAGCGTGAAGGCCGCCTTCATGGGGATGTCACACAGCAGGTCTGATTCCTCCCCACACTCCTCTAGCTCGTAGGTGGCATCATCCAGCATCTCCTTATGGCGGTCACAGACCTGCTCCACTTTGAGCCGGTGGATCTCCCCACGCAGGCGGATCAGCTGACGGGCCAGACGGTTGTCCTGAACTTGCATCTCCCTCTGAGGATGGGGTAGAGAGGTTGAGGAGAAAGTGAGCTTCATTGAGATAACAGAAAATGTGTGGAGAATAAAATCATAAATCCTCTCATCAAAGGACGGTTATCACTGGCATGTGTAATATCAGCCAGGAACTGTGAGAACAGAGTTGTTTTCTTAGGCAAAGATGACTGCATGAAGTCAGTCATGCAGTGTCTTGAACACTGCACACATCACTGAAACACAGTGCAGCTATTTCATAAGAAAGGAAAGGGTTGACTATTTATGCCTGACAATGAAATGAATCTCTTTTTATTCTCGTTTGCATAAAATAATAACACTGAGTATAATAAAAGTCACTCACCAGCTCTTTTCTCAAAAACTCCAAAGCATCATCAATAGTATCGAAACCGCAGATGTTGCGCACTACCATCTCTGAGTTGTCATTTCGCAGAAGAGCAGGCATGGACAGGACGTGTTCTCCGGGAGCGTCTGCAGAGCAGCTTTCCTTCCAAGGTCCGCTCTGAACCCGCTCCTGCCACTCCAGATAGGATGGTCTGCGGGTCTGCAGCTTCAGCTTCTCTGTCAGCGCTTTCACGCTGTCCAGGTCCTCAGCGCGACCCTCGGAGGACTCATTTTCAAATTCTTTCTCGTCCATCGGTCCAGAAAGGCAGTCAGACCGCGCCAGTGTCCCGGACTGTTGGGCTCCCTCTGAGGTTTGTCGCGGATTGGAGCGCAACAGGTCCTCACTCACCTCCTTTATAGGCAGATAAGCAGCAGTGACCGCCCATCGCGCAGAGGACCGGGAGGCTGGAGAAATATTGGGCTTTTTAATCGGGGAAGCAAATTCATCGGAGCTTCCTTAAGACCCCTGAGTAAAGACTGAGTTTCACTTTGTCAATATTGACTGAAAACGCCAACATAACACAATCTTGGAGATCATGGACAGGCCGCATATGGTATCTTCCCCTTTACCCCACAACTACCAAACCTTTCTTTATCATTACTATTCAGTGGTGCAAAGTAACTAAATGGGCCACGCAATCATTATAAGGTGGCTTGTGCTATTTTATACTTCTAGTCCAGCAGTGGGGAGGAAGCATTCAGATTCTTGAATTTGTTGGACAGTCATGGATGCTGCATTAGCTCCAAGTAAAATCCTGCATTCAAAATATTTCCTACATTAAACTACAGACCACCAAAAGGCTGAACCAGTATTAATGAGTTAATCAGTATTAAAAGATAGTAAAGATATTGTTTTTATTTTTGTACTTCACCTCAGGGCTGAGTAATGACTTCTTTAATATCTGTGCCATAAGCTATTTTATTGTTTTAGTAATTCTCATGTATTCATGTATTACAAACAGTAGCTGATCAGCTTTGCTTATCTATAATAATGAGGAAGCCACAGTTTAACAGGTCGGTCCTGTGTTGGGTATGTCAAATAAAATGTCATCAGCAAGGGAAGGAGACTACCATTGGTCAAATACAGTTGGTAGGGGCATAACATGTTTCACCACCCTTAATCTGAAATCCATCTTGAGCATGAAATGCAAACAAAAGTAAGCCACAAGCAGGCTTGAATAACGCAAGTGAGTACTGAGTTCAAATCCACCACCACACACAATATTCTTACATATTTTGAAATGTGGTTTTCAGCACAAGTAAAAAGGCTTTTACTTTCATTCTAAGATTAGTTTGTGAGTGCTGAACTCTGACATGTAAAGTCAAAGACCTGAACAGTTGTCCCACTACAGTTGGGAACAGGCCAGGCCTGTTGGATGGGTTTGTTCCAGCTTTGTCTGTTTGCCTCTGCTGCCATCTACTGAGCATTTGTCGTGGAACAGCATCTCACTCTGTCTTCACTAAGATGCTCTAAACTTAAAACCAGAGAACTGTGACACATCTCAGTGTTGCTGCCACTCAGGAAACGTGCGCTTCCGTTCTCAGTCAAACACAAGCAGCGACGCATTTTCCACTCAGGCGCACAGAGCCGATAGTGTTAGTGAAGCTGCACATGGCTGTACATGTTCAGAATAAAAGGAAACTATTTTTAGATTCTTATCATCAAACAAACAGAGCACAGCGGAGCAGAGAGAGGGAGGCTGTTGCTTTCATTTTCTCCGGGGAAGGCGGGGAAGTGATTTGCAGTCGACGGCTTGACCACAGGACAATTCAGATCTTTGACCGGCAGCTGATGGAGCTTTCTGAGCACATCAAGACCGCCAATGTGGAGGATGCTGTGCTGCGACAGCCGCTGCACCCGGCGGCCAGGGGCACCCTGTGTGTCACCGGCCACCACCTGCTCTTCTCGGACAGGGAGGAGAGCAGCCCCCAGCATTTTTTACTGCTCCTCAGGAACATCGATGCCATAGAGAAAAGGTGAGCGGTCCTCATCCCTGCAGCCGTGCACAACGTAACAAGAAGTTTAGTTTGATTCATGTTGCGTGTCCATCTCCGGATGAGGGATCATTTCAGACTTGTGCATGGTCGGACAAATAATGAGTAACTAACTAGCTAACGCCAAGTTGCATCCACTGTGCCATCGATATGTCTCACTTATGTCTAATGAATTCTTCAAATCTTTTTTTTATTTAATTTTTTTTTACAGTGTGGAAAATCTTTTGGGCTATTCCACCCTGTTCTCTAATGCAGACCACAGTGAAAGGTTAGACATTTGTGTTGCAGTGTGTCTGCTCCCTGCTGCTCTTTTTGCCCACAACATGCAGAAGGAAATTTGCTAATGAGATTACAGAAGCTGTGTTGTCACCAGCCACATGTTTGTGTTCTGCCAAAAGCTTAAGCCTTACTGAAAGCACTGGATGTATTTTTGGTCATTAACAAAGAGTTATGGTTGCACATTGGTTTGCCTCTCTCTCACACATTCACTTTCCAAATGACAAGGTTTGCTTGGGCACTGCTTGGGTCACTATGGGCCATGGAGGGGCGAGGGTGAGAGGGCATGCATTTTTATTTTTATTTTTTATTTTTTGCATTCATGTGCAAGCTTCATAGTGGTATGTGTTTTTTGCTTGCTTCTGTAGGATGTCTGGATCCTCAGGGACAATTACCATCAAGTGTAAAGATCTTTGCGTGCTACAGCTGGACATCCCAGGCATGGAACAGTGTCTCAACATTGCACGCTCTATTGAGGTATAATACGTTTTTGTTTGTTTGTTTGTTTGTTTGTTTCAGTCTTGCACAGCTGTGAAATATAGTAAGAAACTAAAAGAAGACATTTTTTACTTAAATGGATCGTGATGGGATCTCACACTTTCCTCTACCACGTTATCTCTCACTATTTCTTCACTGCTTTTAATCAGCTAACAATCTCTCCCTTACAGTAATCTTCCTTTCACTTTCTGTAGACGCTGTCCTGCCTGGAAAACGTGTCAGAGATGTATCCTTTTTTTTACAGACCTTCTGATCAAAGCCTGAAGGACCAGTGGGGTCTCTCATCCACTGAAAAGCACTACAGTCAAATGACAGATCTCGTAAGCAGCAGATAAATCTTGCTTAACTTATACATTTGTTCCTGCTGGATAGAAATGAAATGTCTCATGCAAAAAAAAACATAGTCTAACAAGTCTCGTGGGCAACCATTCCCAACAATAATCCAACACCCGTATGACAGGAAAATTCCAGGGCCTATTGAATGTAGGGGTCAGGATTCAGGATATCCCTGTTGCTTAGTCTTTGTTTGTTTTCCCTTAACTGCAGAATGTGCTGCACATAATATGAATTCATGCTTCACAGACAGACATCTTCCTTTGGGAATAGGATGTCACTACGGTGAAGGGTTGTTCCAGAGTATAGGATTATTGCATTGTGTTTTATAGGCACAATGTTAGCCTAAGTTGTTTACTGAGTCATTCTTCTGCCAACGAAACCAAAGTCAATACTGCTCTCGTGTCTATTTGTACAACAAGGATATGTTTGGTGCAGCTTAGCATAAAAACAAGAGAAAATACATTCCTGGCTGTGTCCAAAGGAAAAAATATTCACCAACATGTACCAGCACCCCAAAAGCTCACAAATGAGGTATTTTCCTGATTGTTCTGTATTAAAAAACAAGCAAACAGTAAAACTCAGTAAAATTGACACATTATGGTTGGAGAGTTACTGTCATTACTGGGAGGTTTTCAGAGTCTAGTTGATGACACTGTGCCCTACCAAGAAATAAATACTTCACCCCAAGTAAAAGCTTTTGTGTTTGCATAAAATTAAACAGAGCTATAAAATTATCATTCATGGGCTTTAGGGATGCTGATATGTATGTTTTGTTTGATGTTGCTAGAGCCAAGATAGTTTACCCCTGTTTCCATGCTTAGCTAAGCTAACCTGCAATAGATTCTTCTTTAACTTTAATACACGAGATTTGCTCCATCAAGACGTGCCAGGTGGCTGTCTGGAGTTTAACAGTTCAGTTTGTTGCACTGATTAAACAATTATTTAGAGTTAGGCTGATTATTTCCACTTGCTTGCAGGCTTTGCGAAATCTCACTTACTGACTGTGGCCTCAATACTCTTCAGAGATGAAGTGTGTTGCTCCCAAAACCTGACGTATTTCTTTTGATGTTTTTACTTGGAAAAACATATATAATTTTTTTTTACAAATATTTGAAGGGATATATAAATAGCCCATGAAATAGAATTTTTTTACCTCTTTCTTTCAGAGTGAACAAGTTAACATATGCAGAGAAAGATGAACCCACTCAAATGAGAGCTGTTTCCTGCCCAAACAGGGAACTGTTGATGATCACCCTCTCTCTGCTCCGCTTGCAGCATGATAGATGGAGAGTAAGCAGTGTGAACAGAGATTACTCCGTGTGTCCCACTTACCCCCAAGCTGTTATTGTTCCAAAGGACATAAATGATGAAATGCTGGTTAAAGCAGCCAAATTCAGACATGGGGGACGCTTCCCTGTGCTCTGCTACTACCATAGGAAAAATGGCATGGTGAGATGGTCTATATGTTCCTCCTCTGGTCCATGATTTACAAGAGCAACTAAAAAATCCTGACCAAACTAAACTCTTTCAGGTAATCATGCGCAGCAGTCAGCCACTGACAGGGGCCAATAGGAAACGCTGCAGGGAAGATGAGCTTCTGCTCCAGGCTGTGATTGACGGCTCGGACAAAGGTTACATTATTGACACCCGCTCCAGTCAGCAGGCTCAGCAGGCCCGCATGACAGGTGGAGGGTTTGAGTCCAAATCGTGCTACAGCTGCTGGAAGAGACTGCATAGGCAGGTGGAAAGGTGTGTATGCAGGAGAAACATGTGAAATGGAAGTACGTGCTTGTCACCATTTTCTGATATTGATCTCTTCAACATGTGTTTAAACAGGGGCAAAGCACTCCAGGAGAGTCTAATTAAACTGGTGGAGGCCTGTGGCAACGACTCCCATAATATGGACCGCTGGCTCAGTAAGCTTGAGAATTCAAAGTGGCTGTCTCATGTCCAAACCGCTTTGTCAACTGCCGGCCTGCTGGCAGAGTGTGTGGAAAGGTAGGCTGTACACAACACAGTACAGTACAGTACAGCCGTTTCAAACCTTACACATTAATGAAAAATCATGGCACTCCAGTGCCATACGTTTTTCGTCTTAGGATGAGCTAAACAAAATGTAGCACTGAACAAGAAAACAACAAAGGCAAAAGTGGACATTCATGTAGGGACGTCAGGACTTACCAAAATAATGGCTGCTCCGACAAAGACACTACCACATCATTTATATCATCACATCACTTTCTGTTGTTATTTTTGTTTTTCTGAAACAATGACATGCATTTTCTCATGAATGTATTTATGAGACTGCGTTATGCCTGTTGGTTTTTTCTAGGGATGGTCATTCAGTTTTGGTTCATTGTTCTGAAGGGACAGATTCCACTTTGCTCATCAGCACTGTGGCTCAGCTCATCATGGATCCATGCTGCCGCACGTTGGAGGGCTTCCTGGCTCTGTTGGAGCGAGAATGGGTACAGGTATGTTTGTCTGTGAAAATGCAAAAAAAAAAAAAAATTAATTACAAAATTGATAGTTGCAGAGACAGGAGGAAGATGGATAACAAGCGTGACCCTCACTTTTCCAAATCCTTCAGCTGTCCCTGCCATTTCATTCAACTAGATTTTCTCGCTAAACTCTCTGTCCTCTGACAGTCCAACCCATATATTCCACAGGAAAGAAGAGCTGAATTAAAATGTTGATATAGTAATCAATTCAAAGATGCTGATAGAAACTAGCTTGACAAGCAGCTGTTATTGGTGGGAATAGTTGAAAAAATGATCATAACAGAAAATCTTAGTATGCTTTGGAAATCACAGACTTCACAGCGTGTTTGTGGGTGCACTGTGTGTATTTCTTCTCCTAGGCAGGACACCCATTCCAGAAGCGATGTGCACACTCGGCCTACTCCCACGCGCGTCTCCAACAGGAGTCCCCAGTCTTCCTGCTGCTGCTGGACTGTGTGTGGCAGCTGTTGCATCAGTTCCCTCTGGCTCTGGGCTTCTCTGAGGCACTGCTGCTGAGGCTAGCAACTGAAGCCTATGCCTCCAGCTACGGCACCTTCCTTTGTAACAGTGATAAGGAGAGGTCTGTGGCAATTCTCAGCATGGCCAGGGATTTAAAATGATAGATGACTCAAAACTGTGTCATTTAAACATCATTCTCTTTCTCTCAGATGTGTCTCACGGGTGAAGGAGAAGACTTTATGTTTGTTTCAGGCCCTGCTGAGGCCCAAAGAGAGACGCTGTTACGCCAACCCCCTGTATGAGCGCACTGAGCTGGCGATCTGGCCCTCAGTCCACCCTCAGTCCCTGCAACTCTGGAGAGGTGAGCTTTGAGTGATGGATATATTCAAGCCTGACAATGACAGTATCAATAAGGATCTCCATTTTGTATAGTGGCCTCTTATATAATAGATGTGCCTTGACTATTGTTGTAGTTAGATGTGTTTCTAACCATGAGGAGTATTCACGCAAGCACTTGTCCATTCCTCAGGCTATTTTCTGCGGTGGACACAACAGGCTCGCCACCTGGAAGAGGCTCAGGAGGAAATAAGAAACATGGTCATTCTGTGGGAGAAAATGGCGCTCACCTGATAATGTGTAGCTGATCAGTTTGAATATGTGTGTTTTAATTTTTTTATGCTTTCATAAAAATTATATTTGAAATTTTTAATTGTTGGTGTAGTTTTGAGGCCTTTTGTTCTTCTTTAGTATGACATCATATTTACTACTTTGAACACTGCTCTGTCTTGAATAATTTCAATTAATATTTTCTAGTAAATATCAGCCATAAATATTATCAAAAGAAGAAAGTTGTGTAACCAACACACCTCCCAGTCCTGTTAAGCTCAGCTAAACACCCTGCACAATACAAATCCCTGTGCACAGCAAGTCAGCATGTTTGCATATATGGAGCTTTGCAAGCTGGAGACTGTAGTCCTGTTTAGTCAAGAGCCACAAGCCCTGATGAATACACAAAGTGGACAAGAACCACATAGCCCAGCATGACTTTCTACACCTGCCTATTTATCCATTGCTTACTGGCTGAGCTGACATGGTGACCAGTCGGATGGTAATTTTTTCACTCCAACATTTAAATGCTTAAAACATTGTCTTCTTGGATGTCATTTTTTAATTTCGTTTAGAGGAATAATTTCAGATGTACTTAGTTGCATCTGCTGGTGTTGGATCATCATCTGTCTTGGATTTCTAATTTCATCAGCACAAAGGTAATGTACACATCTATTTATTTTGTACATGTACATGAGTTAAACCTGCATTTGTCAAAGTTCTGTGTGATCGGTGTGGTCTGATTCAGTTCAGTTTAACCATCCTACTGGACATGAAACTGGGTGTGCGGATCTGTGCGCCCAATATGGCTGTACTGGGCATTTTTTGTCGAGGTTGCCTCAGCAGGGCACGGATTTTGCCCAGTCGCAGCTTCAGGTCTTTTCCCAGGCAGATGAGTCGGTGGAACAGCCAAGAGACCTGCAGCTCCTTGCCTCCTCAGGAAAACCCCCGTGTCCTCATCACAGGTGACACAAATATCCATCCATTAATAACACAACAGCCACTTAAGTCTGACATATATTTATTCAGGAAAAGATGTGCTTTTTCCACAGCTATCCAAACACTAGGCCCGTGAAGCTATTATTGTTTTCTACCACTTTCACTGTGCAGCCGCTATTGGCTGTGGGTTGTAGTATTAGCTATGAAGCAATTACAAAGGGGGCAGAATGAATCACAAACAGTCAGCTTTTAAGGGAGCTGAGAGTGGCACAACACACTCAGATCCCAAGTGTCTAACAATAAGACTAGGGTGTTCAATTCAAATTTTCATTGTAGCATCAGTGGCATGAGCAGAATACTACAGACACGTGCTGTTACTTTTTACTTTTCGAGTTGTTTTCACTGTGGACTAGCAGCAAGACCCCATTTTCACTCATCACAATAGTGTGCATGCAGACAGTGCTGGTGACATAAAAGAGCCAGTGAGTGGTGGTGAGGAGAATAAAAGCCTGTTGTCACTTTTTGTCCCACGATAAAGCTTTGGAACAAATGAAACACATTTTTTTTTTTTTTGCAGCCTAACCATGATACACCAAAACATTTACTTAATTTTCATACAAAGTTTTCTGCACAGATAAAATGCAAGATTTCTCTCTGTACACAGGTGGCCTTGGTCAGTTAGGTGTTGGTCTCGCACAAATGTTGAGGTGAGATTTTCAAAAATTCTTTGGATGTGAACATTTGTGAAATTTTTTATTTGGATGCCATCATCATATCTATATTACTGTGTCTAGAAAACAGTATGGGGCAGACAATGTAATCCTCTCAGACATCAAGAAGCCTCCACCTCATGTTTTCAGGAGTGGTATGCAAAACCTAATTCAAGTTTTACGATGTTTTGCTTTCCTCAGAAAATTCATATTTTTCTCATTTCCCTCTCAACTGAAACAAAAAATATTGTCGCTCTCCCCACCTTATTCTCTTTTTATCAGGTCCATTTGTGTACGCTGATGTGTTAGACTACAAACACCTCAGAGAACTGATTGTAAATTATCGTATCACTTGGCTGGTTCACTATAGCGCTCTGCTCAGTGCTGTGGGAGAGGCTAATGTGGCCCTGGCTCGCAAGATCAACATTACAGGTCTTTCTAACTGCACATAACATTTACATGTAGCAAATTTTAAGATATTTTAGTGTTTAAACTCACTGTGGATGCTATGCTGTCCATCTAGGTCTTCACAATGTGCTGGACTTAGCTCTGGAGAACTGCCTGCGTCTCTTTGTCCCTAGCACTATTGGAGCATTTGGTCCCTCTTCTCCACGTGACCCAGCACCTGACCTCTGTGTGCAAAGACCTCGAACCATCTATGGTGTGTCCAAAGTGCATGGAGAACTAATGGGGGAGGTAAAGTTGTCTTTAAAATCTAGGCACAGAGACGGATGTGGCATTGAAGACAAACTTGTATAGATTGATTTTCAAGTCAACTTTCTTTTCTCTTCTTCTCTTCTCTTTATTCAGTACCTCCATCATAAATATGGCCTGGACTTCCGCTGCCTACGTTACCCAGGTGTGATATCAGTCAACACACCTCCCGGTGGAGGAACAACAGGTATTGGATAATTTAACATCTTCCTCTACCACACGTTGTAAATGCAGCACATTGAGATAGATTAACAACTCTGGACTTTTGTCTTCACAGACTATGCCGTTCAAATCTTCCACGATGCTCTCAGCACAGGTCACCACGAGTGCTACTTGCGACCTGACACCCGTCTTCCCATGATGCATATCTCTGATTGCCACCGTGCCACAGTTGAGTTCATGCAGACTCCAGAGTGCCAGCTCTCCTTGCGCACTTATAACATTGCTGCCATGAGTTTTACTCCAGAGGAGGTGGCCCAAGAAATCCGTAAGCATCTCCCTCACCTCAAGGTCACCTACAATCCTGACTCTGTCCGCCAGACCATCGGTATGACTCAACACATTACTTCACACAAAACTTGGGTGGGATGAAAAATTCTTAGTAAAAATTTCTATCTTCATCAAAGCGGTGATGGGGTAATCTGGTCATCTTTGTCACTCTGCAGCAGACAGCTGGCCGGTGAGGTTTGATGACACCAATGCCAGGAGAGACTGGGGCTGGGCACCAGCCTTCGGGCTTGAAGAGCTTGTGTCAGACATGCTCTGCTCCATTCGAGACAAGAGGACCAATGAGGGTTTCCCAGTCAGCTAGCAAAACCTGCTACACAAAGACTGACCAACCTAATCCCTACTTTTATTCAGCCTGCACAGTACACTATCATCCACTTCACTATCAGACGTTGTCAACCACTATCCTTCGTGACTCTGGACTGTTACAGTAATGAGCAAGGGACTGAAGTGGAAATTCCCAGTCAGGACCTCTCAATATGCAGTGGACAGTGAGACAGCATATATGTGCAGACAGCCTTTTCAGGGAATAATATACTGTCAAACTTTCTCTCCATCTGTGTTGTTTTTAATTGTTAACATGGTCTGAGCATCACTTTACACATGAGTATGTTGAATCAAATGAGCAGAAAATTACTTATTTTTGAAGCATTAGAGATTTTCAAATGTAATTGTGACACAGCAGTCTGTCACTGTTCATCACCACGTCTGACAGAAAATGGACCAGTTGCACATTTAATGTAACAAACCTGTCGTATACTTTGATTTCAGGATAATCTGGAATGGCTCAGTCAACTCTGGACTGCAATGACACTTCATGTATTCTGGCTGTTTTATGAGGAAGTATTTTATAATTTAGTCTATCAAGTGAAAATCACACGCTGTATGCAACCCTACTATCCTTGCTGCAGCATCAAACAAGAAGCTTTTCTTTTACTTTTGCGCCAAAAGTGTGATTTTGGTGATGAATGATTACCAAATACTAATGAGGCCTTATTTACTGTAGATTACTTTGAAAAACTATGCATAAAAATGCAGTGTACTTTGAATCAGATGTTGAATAATAAAAATGTTATTCATCCATGTCATTCATTACTGTATTTTGCTCAACCATTTTTATTCTACATCTGCAACAATATTGATTATGTTGGTGACAAGGCGCAGTATTGAGGCAATGTACCTGAATATTTTCATTTGAAGCTGCTCTACACTTCTTCTCCTCTGCATTTCATGAAGAATTGTTTTCGTTTTTTTGATTTTGCAACTCTAAACGACAAATCCAGCTCGTAGCCAAAAAAAATAAAAAAAATAAATAAAATGCATGATCAACAACTATGATATGATGCACTCACAGATTAAAAGCGCGCAGTGTATGAAATAATTGAAATTGACCCAACCTTGACGACATTAACCCGTTCCTCACATTATTTAATTACAAATTCTAAATCTGCTGCGTTCCACAAAGCTCAGGGGACATTCTACGTGTGGACTGGATGTATTGTTAGTAAGTTTATTTGCTGTTCACTTTGCTGTACCTGAACTAGTCTCACATTTTACTGTAAACCCTCTGAGCGTGTCCCCGCCTCCTCTGTCATTACAGCAGCTGTAATACCGGCTCCTTCCTGTGGAGGCGCACTGCTCATCCGGCTCGGCACACGTCTTTTTCAGCGGCGCTTGCTGTTATCCTTTTCACCGAAAATGGACGCGGGATTCTTCCGCGTAAGATCTTTACGCTTATTTCTTACCTTTTGTATCTTGTTATTAAGTTGCATCGCAATATGCGGTTTGTTTCGATTATCAATGCGCCGCATGTATTTAGGTGAACGGCCACACAATCAGAAACGTTACGGCCAGGGCTTCGTCTATCAACCGATATCGAGCTTGGCTTCGCCATTAGTCATGTTTTAACCGACTAACTCCCTGCGAGAAGCCAGGCGTCTCAGCAGAACGAGTGTTTGTTACATATTAATGTAACATTGTGTTGTCTGGATCTTGTAACTATTCTGTGAGATTGTAAAAATAGACATTATTGCAGGAAATAGACGGGCCGATCAAGCTAGCTAGCTATTGCTAATTTGTTAGCAAGGGCTAAAGATGGCGCCCGAGCGGCGCATCGTTTCTGTCTCCATGGGCAAGTCACGACTGCTGATACGCTGCGTTACCGAGTATACGTTGACATTTTAAGGTGTAGCGAATAACTACAGTAATTTGACTTATTATAGCATGTCCACATCGAAACTGTTTAGGTTAAGGTTGCCGCTAGGCACTAGCTAATATTAGCCCTTCAGGTAAAGCACGAGGATTAAGCATGCTAACAGTTAGCCTAACTACGGTTAGCTTATTGCTCTTACTGTAACATCTATCTTAATTTGACGGTTGAATGTGAGCAGGGCGCTTTGGGCTTCAGACTCAATGTGAAACAAAAATCTACCCCTGTAGTTCACGCCCTCGTTTGCTGGTGTTTAACGGTTCAGAAACCTTAATTCTATGTTTTGATTTCAATGACAACATTGCCAGTTTCTTGGAGAGCAGTAATATTACGCCACATGTCAAAGTGAAACACGTTGATCTGTGTGTGTAGCTATGATTGGTTTCGTACATTTAGCAACTTCACTAACATTTGTTTGTTTCTCAGGGTACGAGTGCGGAGCAAGACAACCGATTCAGCAACAAGCACAAGAAACTACTGAAACAGCTGAAATTTGCAGAATGTCTGGACAAGAAGGTACAAGATCATCCACATGATCAGTATTCCTTCAATTGTTTCACGCGTCATATTTGCCTAACTAATTGTTGCTATGTAAAATGTAGCAACTTTTTGTTGGCCTGGAATAATACTATGAAACCCACAGTTCCTAGCCCACCCTGTAGCTTCAGGCTGCTTAGTCAGTGATTGTCTGTACTAACTGGGTGCCTTTGGTTGCCTGTGTCACCCCTAGGTGGATATGACCAAGGTGAACCTGGAAGTCATCAAACCATGGATTACTCAACGGGTGACAGAGATCCTGGGGTTCGAGGATGACGTCGTCATAGAGTTCATATTTAACCAGCTTGAAGAAAAGGTAAGATCTACAGTTGCGTTTAGTTTTTGTTTTTTCAAAACTGTCATAGATTTGAGGGCATTGCTTAGTCAGTAAAAAGGAGTATAATCAAATAATTTCGCATCCTAGTCAAATTTAATGGGTAACATAACAATTGGTATAAAACTGATCTATGATAACATAACCATGTTTTGCTGTTGTGTGACAACGTGCCTTTATTTAGCAGTCTTCTAATGATGATGTGATTTATGATTTAAAAGGCCTGAACCAATATGGATGTTATACCTTGCATCAGAAGTATAGCACCAACACCTAATTAGCTCTCTCCTGAGCCCAAAGTCACTGAGCCCAACTCTCCCTTCATGATGCAGTGTGTGGTTTGAGGTGAGTTATATGCAGGGGTCACCTATATCATGTCAGTGACAGACACACCTGAACAATGCCATAATCATATTCTCCGTAGGTATTTGCAGTGCATTATTAAACTGCTCAGATCCCTTTAAAGGTAACTGCATTATAGGCAAAAAATACAGAGGATTTTACAATGCCCCTTAGCCTATCACTAAAAGTTATAAATCTCCTTCAGTCTTAAAAGTGAAGAGCATTTTAACACCAAGCTCAAATTTGTTGTTCGTTATTTTACAAGTCTGTGGTACCTCTATTGGGTATGGTCAGAAGTGTCTTCTGTTTCACTTGTAACAATCCAGTGATGTGAGGTTGTAATGAATACCTCTCACATTTATCGCTGCATCACTGTGGCCACTGGAGGTCAGCAAATATGAGATTGTCAACCAATTTAAGTAACAAGTCTCTTAAATCCTCTGACTACACCCAGCATCTCTGTTGCTTATGGTCAGATGTGTAATGCACTTGTGATTTTAAATAAAACTAGTTTGAATCTACTAAGGAACAATGGTTTTCAGCTTGGTGTCAAGTTACTTTTGAAAAGTTCAATAGTTCAATAATTGCCTTTTTTTAACATGTAACAAAGTCCCTTTTGCTAGAGTAGCTGTAAACTAAAACCTGACTGTTAATATGCGTCTAATTTTGAAGACTACATCTTTTTCACCCCAGAATCAATTTTTGAAGTAGTGTTTTTCCTCTTAAGTTGGAGTGTCCCACTGACATGCTAAACTATTTGGGATAACTGAGTAATAGCTCATTTCTATTGCACAGACCTATTTAGGTATATAGAATAGGAGGTAAATGGAAGGGCAGTAAAGTTACTTACACACTGTATCCTCCATTAGAGTGCTTACCAGGATTCCACCCTATTGTATACCCAAAACAAGTTGTGCCATTTATGCATATAACCCTTCTTAATGACTTCCATTCTACTTAGATGCTGAGAGCGAGATGTATCTGTTAAGTAATGGTATGTGTAACACCAGTTTGCACATAGAAATACGATTTTAACAAAAAGATAAATCTTTTGTTTGCTATGGCATTTGGGTGCGGGGGAGGGCTGTTGAAGTTAAGTTTAAATAGTACTGTTGCATTATGGTAAGAATGGCTAATTGAATTGAGATTACGGCATCTCACAATTATTCTTTCAGTTGTTGAAATAAAACTCCCTTTTTTGTGTAACTGTGTACTCATTATTGCTTGTTCGTCTCTTGCAATTTAGATAAATGATATAACATTAAGCTCAAGGTGGTTGAGTCTCAAGCAGTAGGGAGGCGGAAGCAAGCCAAGGGAGCTCCGTGCCCACTGATCCCACGGGACTCACTGAAGACACCGGAACTGTACTTGCAGTGTTGGGTTTTAATGCACTCTGTATTGTGGCTATTTGTTTAACTCCTGAAGTGTAGACTGTGGGGAGACCTGAAAACAGTGGGTGGGTAGGGACACAGAAATGTAAAGTAGTAGTAGGGATATAACTAAGGAAATGTTTAATGATAGATTATGTATCTCGAAAAAAAATAATTAGTTAATAGCATAATTGCATGCAGTATTTATACCGCTAGATGTGTCTCCCTTCAGCTAGCTCGCATTCTCAGTTTGATGAGTTTGTGAGTACGATTTTATATCAGTCACACTTTAATTTTGGTAGGTAATTCAGTCCAGTATTGGACCCATGGACGTTAAATATCATAGTCAGTATCTAACAATTTTTGAGTATGGTTAAGTACATAGTCACAGGTGTAGATTAGAGAGGAGTAGAGGGTAGGAAGCCCCATTTGTGGGATCCTGCCTCCCAATGTTTTTAACATTTCATAATTTCAATTGCCATATGGTTTTTCTCTCCCCCCTTCGTGTGTGTGTTGCAGCATCCAGACAGTAAGATGATGCAGATCAACCTGACAGGCTTCCTGAATGGGAAAAATGCCCGTGAGTTCATGAAGGACCTGTGGCCCCTGCTTTTGAGTGCCCAGGAGAACATTGCTGGCATCCCCTCTGCCTTCCTGGAACAGAAGAAAGAGGAAATTAAACAGAGACAGGTGAGCTTCTAAAATTGTCTGTGTAAGTTAGTTGTCTGGGATCTGTGGGTTAAGTAACTCAGGAAGAAAAATGTCTAACTTATGTGACTCATTATGGTAAAATACTATGATCCCATGGTGAAAAATAAAGAATAATCAAGGACAATGTGTTAACACTGCTGGGGAGAAGATATTTGTGATGTAAGTGACATGTTTAAGCTCTCATTGTTTAATTTCTGGTAGATTGAACAAGAGAAGCTCGCTTCTCTTAAGAAGGTGGATGATGATAAGAAAGAGAAGGACAAGGAAACCAGAGAGAGAGCTCAGTCAAAGAGCCCAAGGAGGTAAGAAACGTATTAAGACAAGTGAAAGGAAGTGGGATTTGTATATTTACAGCAGTAATGGACATTGTTTTGATCATGCAGGCGAAAGACAAGGTCGCCATCACCACGCCGGAGGTCGCCAGTGAAGCGTGAAAGGAAATGCAGTCCATCGCGCTCCCCAAAGCGCAAACCCAGCCCGGCTGGTGGTAACTCACCGCCTCCACCCTTGATGCAGCTGCCAACAAAGCCTTTGGAGCAGCTTATTGAACCAGATACATCAGGAAGAGCCATGCCTGAACCAGTGGTCCAAGAGGCTTCTTCCACCTGGTTTGTGAAATATAAAAAAATTTTATGTTGTATCATGAGTTAATAGTTTTCCAATCCTATTTTTGCATTTAACTATACCTTTAGATAGTTGAGTGTCTTATATGTCAAATCTGTAATTCTTCTGTTGATTGTGTGTGTGTGTGTGTGTGTAGGCAAAGTTCGCACACACATAATTAGTATATATGGAAAACATTTTTTTTGAACATTTAGAACTTATTCCTCTGTTTTATAGTGATGCAGTTGTGGAGGTGGTGAAAGCTGATTCGGTCACGGAAGTCAAAGAACCCTCCATAGAGAAAATCCATAAGAAAGAGGAAAGACCTAGGTCCAGGGAAAGGGAGAAGGACAGCAGGAGGGAACGACCTCACCACCGTTCCCATTCTCGGTCGCGTAGGCGCCGCTCACGTTCCAGGTATTTCTGATATTGATATTTACTTGCAATTTTGTCCAGTCCCCAATCTCAAATATTTTAAGTATTCAACTTTTAAATTTTCTCTCTTAACGCTATCAGATCTTACTCCCCGCGTAGAAGACAGAGTCCCAGAAGAAGAATGTCTCCTCGTCGAAGGAGTCCTCCCCGGCGTGGTCCCACAAGCTCCAGACACAGACACAGACGCTCCCCAGTACGCAGGTTAGTGTGAATCTAGACAACGTATGCAGAGTGGTTAATTTTTTTTATTGAAGAACAGTTCATAAGTTACAGTTTTACTTTAATGTTACCTCTGTATTGGTATATTAATGTCATACTTATGAAGCATATGACTGCAGGGTTCTGTCGTATACTCTATATCTGGCCATGCAGTTGACTGGGAAACTTTTTCAAGGGATTAATGTATTTCTGTTCTGCAGGAGGCGCTCTCGCTCTGCTTCATCCTCTGGCAGCAGCTCCTCAGGTTCTCGCTCACCTAAAAAAGCTATGAAAAGAATATCTAGCACACCTCCAAGAAAACAGGCCCATCATCTGGACACTTCCATTAGCCCTGGAGGAAAGGACAGATGCTCACCATCTCCACGGGCTCGTAGAGGCCGGAGTTCAGCTTCCCCACCCAGATCATCAGGTATATAACAATTTCAGCTCCATGGCTCAATTGTTTCTTCTAAATCAAATTTCATTGTTTTAAAACCTCATTTATCAATTTGTTTGTCAATGAGTACCCTTTGTTGCAGTGCAGTTAAAATGTACATTGAAAAAAACAATTATTGCAAATGCTATCTTAAAGCAGTTGCGGGCATTGAAAGTACAAACATTTTTATCACCGTTGCCTTGTTTTTCAGGTTTAAAGCGAAAACCAGGAGGAAGGAGTGATTCACCATCTAATAATGCCAAGCCCAGACATTCTGAAGCATCTGACTCGGGTAAGACATAATTTTCAGTTTATTTTGAGAACCATAATGACCTTTCACTTTCAGTTCAGAGATGACCTGTCATATTGAGTTCGCAGCTCATGTGGACATATAGAAGTTACATGTCAGAAATTCATGCTTTTTGCCCATTCTTGTTTGTCCAGGTTGTCAACATGGAGGGGATGATGTGGACATTCATATGCTTAGTGAATGCAGTTGGTCATTTTTCTAATTATTTACTTTTAGTTTTCCTAATTATCTATGTCATTGAAAAAATGGTCAATTTTAATCATTGTGCCAATGTGATGGGAATGATTATTCAGAAAAATGAACTGCAAGATTGAAATTACAAATCTTGCTCTCTATGCAGGAGATTTTATGATGACATTTCCAGCGACTCAATCCCACTTCACTTTAATATACCTTTGGCTTTAGCTGCCTTTTTTGCGGGGGTGGGGCCAAGAATAATTTTGGACTGGACTGGACTTTAGACTAAAATGGGTAAAACAGTAGATAAATAGGAAAGTAGAAAATCTGGCTAATAGCCTCACTACAGTGCTCCCATTTGATAACCTGCTCTGAGAAATCTCTTTGGTCATGTAGTAAATTCTGCTGCTACAGATGGAGCCAAAAACTCTATTCTGACATGAGACAGAAGTAGTCATTGTAGTTGTAATGTAGTAGCAGTAGTGAAAACTCAATCCAAATACATAAACCTTCTCTATTATTTGTAGCTTCTCCATGGCAGTCTGTTTCACTGGTCTTGTTAACACTGATGGGAAACTCAATGCTCTACATTTCAGAGGAGGATAAAAATGAGAAAGGGGCAACCGCAGATTCGGTGCAGCAGCGACGTCAGTATCGCAGGCAGAATCGACAGTCGTCCTCAGGTTAAAAGCGTTTTTATCCCCGTTCTTTACTCTCCCATACCCAACCCCTTTTCTCTAACCAAGTCTCTGTCCATGTCATCTTGCTCTCATCGTCTCATGGACTTTTGAAGATGTGCCCTAACCCAAACCTAGGTGTCTTTTCTTCAGCGCATACAGTTGAGGTTAGAATAAGACAGTTGCTAATGCCGCCTTTCTCTGTTGTTTCAGATACAGGGTCTTCCTCCTCAGAAGAAGAAGGACCTAAGAGGCCAACAGCAGGGCCAGGTGCCAGAAATGGTGAAGTCAGGAGGAGACGAAGCCGTACACCTTCTCCACGGAGGCGACACAGGGATATCTCTCCAAGGTCAGGCATTAGACAGAATATTTACATATTACTTGAGTAAAAATAAGAACTATAAAATTGTAGTACATTTCATTTAAGTTATTAAAAAAAAAAATGTTCCCCAGGAAAAGACGTTCACCATCTCCTGGACGCAGGCGCCGCTCCCCTTCCCCCCCACGACGGCGCAGATCTCCTTCTCCTCCTCCTAGACGCAGGTATAAGCGTGCTCATAGTATTTATAGGGCTTTTTATCCCAGTAATTTACAATTTTGACAGCTTTTTGATTACTGTAACTGGTACTTCACAGGTCTCCCTCCCCACCTCCCCGTCGACGCTCTCCATCCCCTAGACGATATTCTCCACCTATTCAGCGTCGCTACAGCCCCTCACCGTTGCCTCCACAGAAAAGGAAGATGTCTAGCTCTCCTGCAAAACGGTCTTCCCCAGGGGCTAAGCGTCGCCCCTCCAGGTCCCCAAAGCGCAGAAGTTCTCCTGTGCAAAGGAGACGCACTCCTCCATCCTGCTCAACACCACCCAGGCACAGGAGGAGCCCCATGATGTCTTCTAACTGGCAAAGCAGAGATGCACGATCCCCTGGTCCAGCAACCAGTCGCCTGTCTCCATCCCCTGTGAACCGCAGTCGCAATTTTAGAGGTTCCGCTAGTCCCCGTGGACGTTTTGAAACCTCCAGCACATCTCCATCTAGCCAGCGAAGACAACAGTCTCCACGCAGTGGAAAGCCCATACGCAGAGTGTCCCGCACCCCAGAGCCCCGCAGCAATCAGAGGTAAAAGATGCAAACATTACCTGACAGAATATACGGACACTTCCCCACTTTACAAATGAGATATGTTCTGAATGGCCGTTTGTATCCTGAATTGTTCGTTATCTATCTGTTCATGGGTAGCAGTGAAATTTGTACTAGGCAGAAGAGGTGTGCAGACCAAAATTTTAGCTCCCTGTAGGCAAGTGGGGCGTTCCAAACACAATTTCTGAACGCTCGTGGGAAGTGACTGCATGTAGTTTGTCTTTACACATCAGAAACTGACCCCTGATCTAATTTGTATCTTCTTCACAGACCCTCTCCTAGCCCACAGCCTATGAGGAGAGTGTCCTCAAGATCCGTTTCCCCTCAACCAGCAGCTCAGAAATGTTCGGTCCCTGCATCGGCCTCCCCATCACCATCTCGCTCTGCCAGTGTGTCCCCACCTCCACCCAAAAAGGCCAGCAGCGGTTCTGGCAGTCGCTCCCCAAGCAAGGTTTGATATTTTATCTCATTAACCTTAAGTTTGAGGGTATGAGCACATAGAGGTTTTCTAACTCAAATTGTGAATATGAAGAGTGTCTTAGTCTTCACATGTATAATTCACCACACACTGGAAAGCCTTGGTGCAAAAAAAAAAAAAAAAAAGTCCTGATGCATCCTTAAAAGTATAAATGTTTAAATGTGCAACAAAATTATGTTTAGGTTGCTGAATGCCCCTAATTTTGTCTGGCATCTTAAAAAAATTTTAGTTTTTATTCAAGGATTTGTTTGAGGGACACCAACATTTCATAACTTGTTGCACAAAGTTATCCCATCTCTTATGTTGTTTCAAAGTGTTCTTTAGTCATAAAACCAAGTTTTATTGTTTTTATTGTTTTATTTTATTTATTTATTTTTTTTATCAATCAGGAATACCACAATAATGCAATGAATAACGTATTGCAATTAATATGATGATTATAGTGTCATTTAATAGCACTTAATGTGATCCTCATAACAGTCTGTATTGCAGAACTCTGATATTGATGGTAGTGGGAAGAAAAAGAAGAAGAAGAAGGAAAAGAAACACAAGAAAGACAAGAAACATAAGAAGCACAAGAAGCATAAGAAGGAGAAGAGTGGTGCTCCTGCTGGTGGAGATGGCCAGGAAAACCAGGGTGTGGAGGAGGATGGAGATTCGAGGAAGGTAAATTTTCTATTATTTTTTTTTTTTTTTTCTCTATGATCCCAGCTCAATATCCCTGAAAGCACAGAATAAATAAATATTATATTATGTACCATAGAGACACCATCGTCTGAGTTGACCTGACTAATTTGAGGGATATTTCTCACTGTTCTTCAGGAATCAGACAGTGAAGTTGACGACACTTTGGATGACCTAGAGAAGCATCTAAGGGAGAAGGCCCTGCGCTCCATGAGGAAGGCACAGATGTCTCCATCACAGATGTCCTGAAAACAAGGGGCTTTCTCATTTTTGAATTTTCCACTCACTCTTGATGTTTGTCATCAACCTGGTTCAGCTTTAGAATGTACAAATTGTTGATTCTCGAGTCTTTTGTTTTTTCTTTTTAAAGGTTTGGTACATTCTGAAGTGTGTTGCATTAAGAGCTTGATTTGTCTATTAGTGTATTATCTAAACTGTAAAGAAGCTTGTGTTGTCATTCATTTTAAATCGTTGAGCAGGGATATGGTTTAAGCTCTGAGCTAAGAATTGGGCAGGTTTCAGATATTTTCCACAGCCTACACTAGATTCCATTGAGAAATGATAGCATGTGCAGTGATTGTCTGATGTGCATGAACCACTGACCTTACGGAGTGTAGAGAAAAACCAACATATGGTAACATACTGTTACTACAGCCTTTTTATTAGTGGAACCAGTGGCACAGCAGTGTGCGCTATTAGAGGCCCTAACAGAATGTCTTGTCCCACATTGTAACTCAGTAGAGGTGTTTGGCAATGTTTAACCTGCTGTTTTTCTGACTTTGAAATCATCTTGTTTTAAGACAAAACAGTCTGATATGATACAGAGTATGCTTTAATTTTCCAAACAAATTGATATGCAATTTTATGTTGACACTCTTGCACCAAGATAATCTCTGTCAGACTGCCACATACTTTGTATTTAGTAACCCTGGCTTTTGTCATCTGGTCATCCTTTCAGAATTAAAGCTGTTTTATAGGATATGTCTATTTTTCTTAATAGAAATGGGCAAGAAGGATTTTGGGTGGTATCTGTCAGTTAACTGTCACTCCAAATGGAAACTTCCAAAAGCAGTTTGAAAGCCACAATTGGTGGTTACTGAGTTTTACAGCTGTTACTGTTGGTCTTCTGGAGTTGGGGGGTGTTTCTACTCACACTTCCTCATAATCAAATGAGACATGAATTTGCTGGTCACAAAATTTGTTCTGTGTAGCTTAATAATGAAATAAATAAATATTAAATAATATTTATTTATTTATAATAAATAAATAAATAAGCTTCTATTTACCAAAACTTTAATCCACAGTAACCTGATTTACTGAATTCAGTGATGAATAGTCAGTGAAATTCAATGCACTCTTTGGATGGGAGCTGACAAAAAAAATTAAAGGTACTGCAAATTCTAAAATTGACAATTTGTAAAAGCGGTATCATTCAGACACTTCGTGTAGTTTTCCACTTAAACTAGAAAATAAAGGTATAAAGTGCAGGGGATTTACTACAAAGGCTTTATTCTCGGAAAGAAGCAGGATGTGTTTTTGACTGACTGATAGGTAGGTCATTTCTAAAACTTGTTCAGATTGTGTAAAACATACTATCTGTCCCTGGACTGGGGAGAGGCACTTACAGCGTCATTGTCCTCACCCTCCTCCCAATCAGACTCCCCCCTGCTCGACCCCTCCCACATTTAGTGTGTCTGCTCCGCAGTGACATCACAGCTTTAAATATTCCCGTCTCTTCCATCGTCCTCATCCTCACCGCCCAGCCGGCGATGTGTTTGTAGCTCAGCCCGCCACAAGTCCAGCCAGAGCCCCACAGCAGCAGCAGCACTTTCTGCTTTCAGCGCCTACCGGGAACCAGTGCGGGGAAGAAAGGGGAGGTGGTGAAGCAGTGGACAGAGCTGAGTCGGGCGTGGTATCCAGAGAAGGAAAAGCTCATCTGTGTCGGCAAAACTTGATAAAGTATAATCCATAATGTCGCTGTCGGTGCCGCAGAACGGAGTGAAGGCGGACAACGAGCCCGTTATCGAGCTGTTTGTGAAGGTAAGACTCGGACCAAGACCAAGTGGCCCAAGAGAAGTTTTTCATATTTGGTGAAACCCAACGTGCATCACTTCATTGCGGTGCTGACTGTGTAATTTGTCTCTTGGAAAAAGACAAAGCGCCATGGCTATTCTTCCTCCAGATTAGTTTATTGTAGAGATAAAGCGTCTTAAGCTAGCGGCGCGTGAGTATCTCCTTCGCGGATGTTGTGTGTTTGATATCCGGTCCGGACAACAGTTATTGTGCTCGTTAATAAAAATTTGTAACGTTTCCAGCCATAACGGCCTCTGCCGTTGTGGCCATGTGGAGCCTGCGGTGTCAGCAGCAGGGCGGATACATCGCGGGGAAGGACGAGCCTCCCAGGCGCTAATTCTCCAACAAAAGCTCGATAGCAGAGCTCCAGTCCTGCACATTTCTATTTCTTCGGTTACTGTAGATGTATTTCTGAGGTGACTGCTGAAAATGTCCAGCCTCCTAAAGTGATGGATTATTCAGAAAGTGCATTAATCTTCTCTGTATGATATCTTTTGGGGTGTCCTGTCGGGACAGGGCATTGTTAGAGATGATCACTAATAAGACAGGAACATGATGGAGAACTATTTCCACTGTATGCTACAGCCAATTGTCATTCGTCCTGACACTGGTGATGTGTGTTGTTTTTTATGGTAAACACAATCAATCACATTTGTACCATGGTGGCCCATGAAAGAGTGTGACGGATACTCTTAAGAGATTTAGTTATACTACAATCACACTCCTATTTCCTTCCCTTAAACTGTGCTCATGCATATGAGTATGATGATGTTGACGGTGGTGATCGTGGTGGAGGAGGGTAGTCAATGGCTGTTTTCTTTTCTTCAGCCTGTTGCTTTGGAGGGCGGGAAAATGACAGAGGGGGGAAAAGGGAGGGGTGGGGGGGCAGAACGGACTGTTTAAGGGGGGGGGGGGGGGGGGTGGGGTGCTGAATCTCCTGGGAGAGCATGGAGGAGCTAGTGCAGTTGGATGTCACTGACCCAAACACTCACTATTAATGGTTGCTTTCCCTACTTGTGTATACTTATATTAATCATGATAAAACATGCTTATTAGCCAATCTACCTTCTTTAGATTTAATCAGATTTTACATTTATGACCTGGCCTGTGCCACACTGTCAGCCCAGCCCTGTAAAAGTGTGATTGTAAAGTGGCATTAACTGTGAAAAATGTGATATTCAGCTATCCAACATCTGCCTGCATCCAGTAAATATACCCAGATCTATTTGTCTTGTTACTGTTTACTCTGGGACTCCTTTTTATTGTTAGGTGTTGATGAGGCAGAGCAGACTGAACTACAGCCTCAACTGCCTCTCACAGCCTTCGGGAGGGGTTACATCATCCTCAGGCTTGGAAGGTTTACATATGTGGCCAACTCTTCCCTCTCAGCCCCTCCCTCTGGGGCTGCATGGCTCATTGTGTACAGAAGTTTCTTCCACTGGGTGTTTTTTTTTTTTTTTTTTTTTTTTTTTCCTAGATGTGTCTGTCATTGGGACATGATAGCCTTTTGGCTCCACTGCTCTAGCACGTCTCTGAATATCCTACATGTCCATATCTATTATTGATGCCAGTGTTCTTGCAGTGCTGTGTTAAACACAGTCATAGGAGACAAAGGCAGGTAAATAGGTTGCCATAGGCACAGTGGTCGAAGATGGGCCTCTGGGAACAGCTGATAAAGAGCTGTGTGTGCTGTCCATGCACAGCAGTGTCAGATCTGTCAGGGGACTGCCACATATCAACGCTGAGTAATTATACTTCTAGTACATGAGTTGCTACATTGTCTGTCTAAATAGACTGAGCAGCTTCGGCACTGTTTAGCCATTAACAGCAGTTGACCCTCACACTTTGATGATTTTGCACTACCTGCAGTTTTTATCACACTAGTTATGGCATTGCTATGGGAAAACTTTACTCTGTACTCATCCTTAAGGGTGGGGAGGCTTAGCTCGGCATTGTCAGCGTTTCTTACTTTTACTTGCAAATGAGCATGATCTAATGACTTAGAGGGTGGTTCGACCTTTGACCTCATCAGAATACAGCAGATTAGATATAATTTTGCACATGAATACTAGGCTCGTTGAGTAAACTGGCGAATCTCTCTTTCCAACATCTTCACATATTGATTTCACTTGGTGCTTCCACTCATCACATAGTTGAAGTGGTAACATGAAACTATGTCTATACTGATCATAACACTACCTGATGGAGTGAGAGTATGAGTGATTTTCTTGAAAGCCATTTGGACATGGCTTAGTTAGTTGTATTGTGTTACTTCAACTTGATGGTGAAGGAGATTCACTGCTGAAGGGAATGATTGTTGTCACAATATCAGCACAGGTCAGGTTATGTTTTCATTCAGTTTTTCACAGTTTTCCTCAGCTGCTCTGTATTAATGCAGACTATTGAGTCATTAGCCACCACCGTATGGCCTGACTCTATGGTTGTGAACCGAATATAGCTGAGTGACGAGAAGCAGGCAGGCTTTATCTCAACTCGTGTATGTTGGCTGCAACTGTGCCAAGGTCTCATTACTAATTGGAAAGCCTCTTGTTGCCTCTAGACTACCATACTCTTGCCAGCAGTGACAGCATAGCCAGTAAACATGTTGGAAGAAGTGCTTTTAAGTTTGGATTACACAAGAGACCGTCTGTGTTAGTATTTCTCCTTTGGAACAGTCCCTTGGGAGCAGTGTAGTTCAAAGCCAACAAGATGGCAGATGAGCCCCAATAAAGCAGTACTTCTGTAGAGACAGTCAGGGTAAAGTCAGTAAAAGGAATTAACAAGTTGCAGTTCCAATTCAGACCTCTCAACTCTCTCTGCTTGGGCCACTAAATACGTCCAATGCTCATTTAAACTCATAGTTAGCATGAGGACCCTGCTCAGATTTTATTTAAATGGCTTTGGGAAGAGCTGCTCATATCCTACTGTGCTATGAGCCACAACATGTGACAATCAGACTGAAGACATGTGATGTACCGGTTTAATGGAAACACAACAACCCTTTGAAGCAGTTACTTTGCTCATTGCAGGTGCATGAAAGTACATACAAGGAAAAGTGCGACATGGACACTTTTTTTTTTTTTTTTAAACTAGTGTGCAATCAACCTATAGGACGATGTTAATCATAATGTTGAGCCAGGGGCTTGCTTAAACTGCACATGAAGTTTGCTTACTTTCTGCATGTTGCTTTTCACTTAAAATAAATCCTTTATATCCCATTTGGGTGGCCTGGGTGGTATTCCAGGAATGTGAGCCTTACTTTTCAGTAGGAAAGCCAGTAGAACACTTTATGTTCCAAGTATATAGCAATACTGCAGTCAGCATTATGAGTTATGGTACAAAGATTAATAGCTTTTTACTGTTGGAGAGTGCTGTGTTGTTACTTTGAATTTGCTTTTGCAGCACCTGACCTGTCACTGTGTCTTCTCTGTAACTATCTGGTTGACTGACTCTTTGGAAACTGGCCTAATCCCTCTGGCAGTGTGTTATTACACCAAACTGAAGTAAGGCAATCACTGTTTGTATAAATGGGGAAAGGCTTATTTCAAGCTTATTTATGGTTATGTCAAAACATTATAGGCTAGATCATTGCTACACTTAGGTACACATGACCCTTGTTGTGCCTGAATAAAAGTCTCAGATATAATATCATGTTGTGCCAGTATAGCCAGCGGAAACGCTTAGTTTAGTCTAATAGGCAAAGGAAGAGGGTGTCTCATTTGTGCAGGAACCAGTGCCTAATGAGGCATTTCTCCTACAAGCTCAATGACAGGAAGTGAGGCCAGCCTAGAACAACGTAGATCTGAGACTTCAAAGACAAACACATTCAGAACTCTTGCTTGTTGATGGGGTTTTACTTATGGGCCCATAAAGATGTCCAGGCCACTGCAGCTGTAACCTACCAGTTCGGGTTTCAGAAGAAAATCTGCCTCTGACTTCACTTCTGCTTCTTTGTTAAATAATCTTCACTGTCATAGGTGGCACGTGGCTCCTAAAATGAGCAAGGTCTGCCCTGTCACTATACTTGTAACCTAATCAGTGTCAGCATGATCCAATCTGCTTGTGTTACAGATGCAATGTTCTTCATAGCACAGACTACTGACCTACTGATGTCATCCAAAGCGAACATGAACATGGAGGATAGAGTGACAGGGCAGCTTCTTTTTACCTGGTTCATTCTAAAGTCGGCCCTAGATGTGTAAAATAACGATGAAGACTGTCCTAATACCCATCCTCATGGACTGACAGACTTAGAAGCAAGTTCCTGTTCAGGCCATGATAGTTTTGGGCTATCCCAACGGAAAATTGTCAAGTGAACAAGCCATCCCCAGCACAAATTTTGGGCTCTCTAGCCATACTTTCCATACCTCCACATATCTGTAGACCCGAGGAAATTACCCACATTTCTTACAGTTATAATGTTCAAAACTTCTTTACAGTGGTTGCCAAGAGATACCTGGTCGTGTACATGGAAAAAAAGCATTGACATGTAAGTAAACAGTTGTAACTCATTGCTGATTCATAGTTGGAGCTATATCTGGTTTTTTGTCCTATGAGGATATTGTGATTAAAATCTGACACTGTGTCATCCCATCTGATTGGGGATAACTATTGTGTTCACTACAGGAAATCAAAAATTTTAAATCAATGGTCCCAAACTCAACATATCTGGCTTGTGTGGTAATGGCACATTGTCAGTGTGTTTCTTCCCGAGGCAGGTTCACAGCTGTCTATATGAGACATTTGACCTAACGGAATCGTTAGTTAGAGTTAATTTGGATGGGTTTTACACATATAGGTATGTATGGCTGTCATAGTCTTCAGCCTGGGTCTATCATTGTGCAAGTGGGAGGAGTTGAAGCTTCGACTTCAGTGCGCAGTTGTTTGTGTCCTGCTGGTTCACTGGGGTCTCCAAAATTGCTGTTTTGTTGTTGTTGTGTTTTTTTTTTTTTGTTTGTTTTTTTAAGGAGGGGGTCTCATCACTCACCATGTGTCCAACTTGCAATAGCCTTATCTCCTTCTGCTGTGAGTTTCAATACAGTGGTTCTATTATTGACATAGCTTACATCATTGCTTTAGAATGGTTAAACTTCTTTTGGATTTGAGCTTCAAACTTTCCACAGAAGCCAGTGTTTCTTAGCACTCAGGCACAGAGGGTCTGTGTCTGAGTGGTCTTGAGGTTTCCATTCAATGATGTCAGCTTGAGTCAGAGCCACACCAAGGATGTGATGCTGTTTCCATAATGCAGCAGGGTCTGACTCCTCAGTACACTAATTTCTTTGAGCAATCTGACTTGCGGACCCTGCTCTCATCACCCAGCCAGTCTGGCCCCAGTCATTCAGATAGAAGACCAAAGCTCTAAATCCACTCAGAGCACAGAGCAACAAACTGATGCCCCCTAGACTTTATCATCATCATCATCATCATCATCATGATTACTATTATTTATATAGACATACATTTTTTTTTAAGTCATTTGAAAAGCAGCAAATCCTCACAATAGAGAATGCAGTAGAGAATTACTTTTATTTTTTATTTTTATTTTTATTTTTTTTGCTGAATAATGTTATTTCAGTCAATTTAAGTTACTATAGCTCTGCTCACATCCTCTGCTTGGTTGTTTCTTCACTGAGGATACCAATATTGAAAATGTAAGCATCTTGAAAATAAAGATTGTTAGTGGCCTTCAACTCCTCATGTTTTTCTGGGACTGTGTGCAGTTTATACTCCTTAGTCTCTGTTCATAAACTGCTCCGCACATATCATCACAGGTGTGGGGCTGCTGTTCTGCTGCTGGCCTTGAGTTCCAATTTCCTGGAACTGGACTTTTGGCAAAGCCTTGGCATGTCATGCACCGTTAGTGAAGCCGGCTAAGACCATTGTGGGCTGAGTAACCCTGAGTGTTCATCCAGTTTGTCAGTCTGGTCACAGTCCTCACCTCAACATAGCCTGCATACTTGTCCAGCAAATGGGGAAAGGCATTGCCATGACGTTTCCATGGCTGCCCACTCTCAAACAGACATTCCTGCTGTGTGTCAGAGCAGGAGGAGGAAGGCTGCATTGTCAGTTCCTTATTCGGTCAAAGTGTGGCTGGAACTTGCTGAGCAGCCCACCCAATTTAGAATATGAAGTGTGTTGGGGAGGGAAAGAAAGACACGGGCTGCCATGTTACTAAAATTAGTCTGTGAGCAGAGACTGGGAGGACCATGCTCAGCCTGAACAGGATCCATTGTCCCCTAGTGCTGGCTACTGTAACTCTGGTCTCATATCACCAGTCAGAAAAGAAAGACTTGATGATGAGTGCTTGTAAAAGAAACACGACTTGATAGAATAAAAGGGCTGCTTGTTGAAGGTTAGATGACTGGACTTGTGAAGAGCATACCTCTGTAAAGTGCACATGCATGGCCGTATTATTTTCAAGTACATTCGTTCAGGAACTCATTACGCTTGAGATGCGTCAAACTGGTTGTTACATCAGTGGGTACGTAATAAGTCAAAGAGGAAGCATTAAGAGAAGTGACCTCACTATATCTGAGACATTTTTCTGTGCCTCAGTGACTCTTCTGGTCCCTGATGGACTGAGATTCATTGTCAGACTGTGGGGCAGGCTCAGGCTGTCCTGTACACCTATTCCTAGATAACATCCAGCTTGAGCCTGACTTACACCCTCCGCTGGGCAGCTGTGTGTGTTTGGTATTAAGCAAGCATGTGTTGACACACAGCTCATCTATTGAGCCTAAATAAAGCCTGAGTCTGTTACCAGTGGTCAGCTGTTGCTTCTTTGGCTCACATGTTATTAAAAGTGTTTCACATTGAGGAGAAATCTCAGTATGAATCCTTGGGAAAGAGGGTGTAACCGTTTCTAGGATGTGAGTCATTTTTGACACAGGAGACAAAATAGCAGACTGCTCAGTGTTCCTGTGACCGCTGCTTGTATTTGCAAGTGAATTGCAGGTTTACTTCTTGGAAAATGTGCATCTCTTTCATTGGATGTGCCTTACCTTATAAGGGCTGGCTTGAAACTATTTTTTGCCTGGCTTGTGTGTTTTTATTAGGGTGTTTTTTAGTTTTGTTTTTTTTTTTCAACCCTTGCTAACTGATGACGTTCTTCTACAAACAAAAAGTGCTTTGTGTTGTTGGTGTATAGAAGTTTTCTCCAGAAGCCATTTCTTAATGTCACACTATAATAAGAGCAACTCTATTTCTTAATGTCACACTATAATAAGAGCAACTCTATGTAAAGTGTTAGAGGAAGACAGTAGCCGAAGAGATGTTCTGAATCTCTTTAACCTGGTTTTAAGGTCATAGGCTTTATAGAAAAATCTAATTTTAGTTTCTAATTTTTAATGATCCGCTGAAGTCATTCTCCTAGCACTTATGTGAAATGGTAATCAATGGTGAGGATCACTTTACTTCAGTCAACAGAAAATGTAGGGTAGCTCCTCCTTAACAGTGCAGCAGTGTATGTCACAGACAGCAGAAATGGAGCCACACCAGCATCATCACTTAAACTAGACCAGCACGCTCTTCTGCAGGAGTAACAGGACATTTCTTGAATAGTTTCTCCCTCCTCCCTAAATGCCCAGCCCCCCTCTTGACTCTTCAGAGAGGCCCAGGATAAGGGGAGAGGAATAAAGAGGGAAGACGAGGGAGGAGGAGGAGGAAGAAAAAGAAATAAGCTATGTGCCAAACAGCCTTTGTAGCTTGCCATCTTTCTTCTTTTGCTCATGTAAAATGTCTGTTTATTGTCTTATGTCTGTCTGTTTATTCTAATTTCTCCCCTATTAGTGATTATATATCTCCCTGCCACAGATCCCTGCTATCAGTGTGTTTGGGATGGAGCTGCAGTCTGCTTTGCTGCAGGCTCCAGAGGGTAGGAGCCTTGCCACGGCAGCAGAAACACAAAAAGGGAAAGAAAAGGGTGCAATGTCTTTCTCAGCTGCTGTGGCCTCCTTCTTGGCCACTTGAGACGCAGGACTCAGATGAACTCAGCTTGAAAGCAGCTCACTCTGTTTGACTATATAAACATCTTTAGTTTTTTTTTTATTTATTTATTTATTTTTTTTTATTTACGAACAACATTGCAACGTGTGGTTTGCATTATTGGCATTATTAACCGAGAACTCACTTCTTACAGTTCACCCTAGTTGTTGGTAATTTTGTCACAGTATGTGCTCTGCTTTCCATGTTGTATGTGTATGATCATTGCCATGGGAACAGTTGCTGCTCTTGATCCAGAATGAATAACTGTGGTGCTTTGGGGAAAATGTAGCAATCATCCCATTGATATTTCCCTGATCCCAGTAGGATCAGCTACTATCTGTCTGCTCTAGTGATTGCCAGGAGCCACAATACCCCAGACACTTCACAGCCAAAGCACTATTTTGCAACAGAATCATGTAGGTGAAAAGAGTACTTTCATTGGCTGAACAAAGGCAGTGAACTAATCCACGCTTTTCAGATATTGAATTCAGAAAGGGGGAGAGGGAGGAGACAGCCACAGTACAATGGGAGCCAGCAGGCAGATCAAACAGAGCCATCCCACTGGGCATCACACAGAGGACAACAGCAGCCAGCCTGTCCACACCAGCAAGAAGCTGGACTGGCTCAATGCTACTATTGAGGACAGTTTGGCATCTTGAATATTAAACACCTATTTTGTATGAGGGCGCTGGTGAGCTAAAAACTGATTTAACCTGTATTCTTATCGCTAAATCTGTCAGCAACAACGGTCTTTTTGCATTTGACATACATGAAACACTTTGCATATCACCTCTGCAGTTTGAAAAGTGCAGAGGCAATGAACGAGGAGTGACCCGAAACACAATAGGCTGACATAATAGAAATGATATTCAGCTGCTTCAGAGGCTTTGCTACAGTATTGTTCTGAATGAAGAGGTGCATTCCAGAGCGCAGATACTTGAATGACCTCCATGCTTGTCCTTGTGAATACATGAATAGGTGAGGTTGTTTTTATGAAGTAAAATTATGTCAATGAAATGTTTTTTGTCAATGTACCATGAATGACAAGGAGCAGATGAGAAAAGTATCTGACTTCAGTTTCACAATGTTGGCTATCAGTTTTAGTAGGATGTGGCTTAACTGAATAGCCTGTAGGTTTTCTCAGACAGGACTGTGCAGCAGCAAGCAGAGCAGATTTCATTTAAATACTGCTCTTAGCTCAGTTAATCAAATGAAATGCTTATTCTCCCTTCTGAGGCAGAGTCCAAACCATATTTGTACTTTTCTAAACTCTCCTCACTCACTGCATGGCTGTGAGTGTTGCAAAGCAAGCGGTAATCTAATGGGAGGACAAGAAATATTGGAGCGCAGTAGAAAAGAGATGGATGGTTGTGGGGAGGGCAGAAGATATCACTGACAGTTTGCAGAACCTTCCCATGGTTTTTCTGACTGCATTTGAGAGGGGGTATAGAAAGCTCTCATACTGTGTAGGGGGGTTTGGGCTTTACTGCTGGTTGTTCATAAGTTCAGCTTTCAAATAAGAAGTTTCTTACACTTCGATGTGAAAAAGAATAATCTCAAAATCAAATTATGCCTTGTTCTGTCACTGAGCAATTACCATTCCCCATAATTCAGAAGGCACATGCTACTGTCCTGTGTTTTGCAGTTTAAAGGAGGAGACACTCAGAGGGCCATCAGAACCTTAATCACTCCAGAAGTTTCCTCTCACTCATTGGTGGCAGTAATACAGAGTAATGGAGGTGGAAGTGTGCTGAAGCATTTAAGACAAGGGGCTCACCGCTCTTCTTTTCTGTTCCTTCTCAAGTACTTCAGAAGGCAGTCTGTGCTGTGTATGAAAGAGTTGTTGTCTGGAATGGGCCCTCTCTGAGCAAGTGTAATAAAATGCCTGGGGCCATAGAGATTGTGAAACAGAGATGGGATCTGTACTAAAATTATTGGGACCTGTTTCAATGTATCTATAAATTAAGTGCTGTCAGTGTAGAAACTTGCTCCAGATATTTTTAGAGCTTGCAGTGATTAAATATGGAGTGCTTCCACCTTTTCAGTCTTCAGAAATGATACCTTTTGATATGTTGATGATAGTTAATCAGCCCCTTTCCTAACTCACTATCTCTCTGTTTATTTAAGGCGGGTAGTGATGGCGAGAGCATCGGGAACTGCCCCTTCTCTCAAAGGCTCTTCATGATCCTGTGGCTTAAAGGAGTAGTCTTCAATGTCACCACAGTTGACCTCAAGAGGTAAGTCCAGCTCCTATTCTCTTCATCGATTCATTTCCATCTCATCTTCATCTCATTGGCTGTGAAATGAGGATTAAAAAAAAGTTATGCTCATTTTCCTCTTACCCATCTTCTGGGTATTTCTATCAAGGCCTCAGCGCCTCCATAATGCTTTGATCCTGCCCCACCTCTAACACACTTGCTGCTTCCCCACTGCTTATTTGGTTTTCCCATGACCCTTTCCCAGGCTGAAGAAAATCAGAGAAAAATAAACACAGAGAAACTGGAGGTTCTATTTAAGGTTCTTCACTTGGCTCACTTCCTGCCTAGATTTTGGTGAGCAACATGTTATTTTTCATGCCTGGGACCAGAAAACTGGTGAGCCTCTGCAATTTTAACTGGACCCCCCTCCCATTTTATTTTTTTACAGTTCCAAGAGAACATTCGTTCACATGTGGAATCCAGTACTAGAAGCTCTTTACCAAACCCACTATGTTTCTGTCTGTGTGATTCATCTAAATGCTCCCTCAATGTTTTTCCACTTACTAAACCAGGACGCGCAAGTTCCAGATTATTTTCAGCTATGGCTGATGGTCAGATGGACGTCTGGTGTGTTTGACTCAGAGGTTCGAATGTGATGTAATGTTCCAAAGTGTAGTTCATCCTTGTGGCAGCTGGTTGAACACCAGATGCCTCCTACTCCTCTGGGACATGGCAATAACTGTGTGCTGACAACACACAACGGAGATGTAATTGATAAATACTGTTTTCTTTCATCCAGCTTGAAGGAGGAAAGCAGTGTCAGATATTGGGTTGTAATTCATGCCTGTCATTCAAAAAGAGTGCATAGGTTTGGGTACATTTGCATGTGTTTTCCCTGGCCTGTAACATAAAACCCAGTCTGCTGATATCCTGTATAAGGCAATGGAGGATGTCCGCCTACTTAGCAATGTTCCTTTAGCCCTCGCTCCTCAAACAACCCTTTGTTTTACTAGGACAACAGATTCACCCGTTGCCTTTTCCGTGCCATACAGTGTCTGCAATCTAGAGTCAACATGAAACAGCTGTTTTGCAAAAAGGGGCATGCTCGCCATACCCATGGTTTGTTTATTGTAGTATTTAAACTGAAGACATTTCATTTTGTTGATGGAAGTGAAAGTCTCATGTTATTCCCCTGTGTGGCTATGTTTTATGTTTCCTGAGTTTGTCGTGGGTCAAGGCTTTCTGGTTAATATTTGGTTCTACGATTAAAGATTGTTACCCACTCCTCTGTGATAATATGGGCTTAGGGTGCCACTTCTGCTCTGCATGCCAAAGATTTGAAGTAATTTCCCATTGTTTTTTTCTTTTTCTTTTTTTTTTGTGTGTGTGCTTGGGTGGCTTCTCCCAAAACTCAGTCACTATTACTAATATTGCCACACCACAAACATGAAGCATTAAAGAATTTCCAGGGATGGATGTTTTATATTAAATAAACAGAAAAGTCACATTATCTGCTATCTTATACCCATCTGTTTGGCTCTAAGCTGTTGAGTCAGTTATAGCCACACTACTCATCCAACACATGCTCAATTTTGTTTGTATGTTTGTGTCATCTGCCTGCCTGAGATATTGAAGCAATTAATAAAGATGACGACAAGGTGGCTCTTGGGAATTTTTTATTTGTGTTTTGTTGTTGTTTTTTGACTATCTAAGTGCAGCTGGTTATCACAGAGCAAGAGCACACTGTTTCTTGAATTATAAGAAGTGAATAAAATAAATATTTAAGTATTTCACCAGAATAAATCAGAGCGGTTATGAGTCTTATCTTAAGACCTTTATCACTAAAACAGTGTAAGTACTCGGTGTGCTATTGCAAACTAACAATGTTTACATGAAAAATGTGTACATGCATCGTAAAATGGCTTTAATTGGTTGTATGGTTCGATGCTGCTTGTTTTCAATCCACTGAAATTCCCCCCCATCTCTGTCCACCAGGAAGCCGGCAGACCTCCAGAATCTGGCCCCTGGTACACACCCACCTTTCATCACCTTCAACGGTGAGGTCAAAACTGACGTCAACAAGATCGAGGAGTTCCTTGAGGATGTCCTCTGCCCACCCAAGTGAGTGCCTCCCTGTTCATGGGCTAACAGCTTGCTAACACACTGCAGTGCTGCCACTGTCTGGTAGCTTGTCCATGATCCTTGACAACAAACAAAGAGCAGAGACCTTGCATATATTTAACCTGAGAAATTGTTTATTTATTCTAAATTATCAACCAACTATTTTCAGAAGCACATAATTTCAGATTAGATACTTTCGTGAGATTCAACAACAGTAGGATGGTATATGTTAAACTGAGTCAAAATACACTGCATCGCTTATTCATCTTAATTTTTGTATTGCAAATGGCCAGGATGTAGACAGAAAAATTTCAGAATATCACCAGACTTACCATTTTAAAGTCCTCATAATTGCAACATTAATGTTGACCTGTTTGCCCCTCTGTTCAGGTACATTAAGCTTGGTGCAAGACACCCAGAGTCAAACACAGCTGGTATGGACATCTTTGCCAAGTTTTCAGCATTCATCAAGAACTCCAAACCAGATGCAAACGAGGGTAAGTGACCTGTGTTTGCTTGACACGTACACTGGTTAAGAACAGAGACCAGAAACCTCCCTTTTGTGTAGGGAGAATTATCTGGTTGCTAGGCAGCATTGTAAGCCCTGTGCTGATTGGTGGATTGTTGGCTTCATTCAGGAACACAGAGCTTTTGTTCTGCCCTCTCCTCCAGCCTCCTCCTCATGCTCTGTCTCACCTGGTAGAGCTCTGTGGAAAAACACTTCCTGACAGTGAACTGCTCTTTAAATGTCATCCATCCTGCTCTTAGTTTATGAACCACGGCGTCCTCAAGAGAAAGACAATATCATGAACCTACCAGATAAGATAATTTGAATACTGCCATAATTATGTAATCTTTTGTCTTGGAGTTTCTGTTATTTCCTGGGTGAAACACTTCATGGAGCAACTTCCTGGACTGATGTTTATAACATCCAAAATAAAGAGATTGTACCACATTTTCCTTGGCTGTTTTCCACGATGGGAAAATATTGAAGTGTGCTGAGGTGGATATGAAAGCCAAGGCTATGTCAACAAGAGTTTCGGCCTGATTATCATTGTTCAATGATAAGGGCTTTCCAAGGCTTTCCGCAGGACTGCTGAGTCAAGTCTACAGCTATGTTCATATATTTTTCAAGAACAGAGTAAAGTGCTGATGAGTAATCTACAGATGGATTATATCCAACCAATCACATTCTGTAGTTTTTTTTAAATATGGAGTGTTTGGTTAAGTGGGTATTCAGAGCATTTTAAACGGGGTATTTGTAACTGGGCTGTTGTATTACACAGTTGTGATGTTATACATGTGTTGAAGTAACAGCTCCTCCTGTCAGGTTTCATTCTTTGTATACTTTGTGATGAATTACTGCCCTCTTGTGGTTGGCTTGCAGACAGCAGAGTATGGAAAGTTGAAAACTGCCAGCATTGCTCATACTGACTATATGATGTTCAGTGTGAGCAATGAATCCACTGCTTAGCCTGAAGTGCGTTTTACAATATCTCTTCTGTCTCTACCTAGCTCTGGAGCGTGGGCTGCTGAAGACTCTCCAGAAGCTGGATGAGTATCTGCACTCACCGCTGCCTGATGAAATAGACCACAATAGCATTGAGGACGTCAAGGTCTCCAACCGCAAGTTCCTGGATGGTGATGAAATGACTCTTGCTGACTGCAACCTGCTGCCCAAGCTGCATATAGTTAAGGTGAGTTAGGAAAACTGAAGTATAGCTCCACCCAACTTCAGCCTAACTGGTGAGAACCACCAGAGTGAGAGAAGATGTTTCTATGCCTTTGAGACAATGAGCGCTGTGTTCACAATCTATCACTGTTGATGTTAATATTTCTCAAAATCAGTTTCATGACAGTAATACAAAGCTCTAGGAGTCTAAAAAAATGATTTCCATTATCAAAAATAATTTCGAAGATTAATGCATATAATCTCAAATTAGATGAAAATTAAATCACAATTTCTCTTAGGCCATAATGTCTTGTTTTGTTTGACAAACAACTCAAAATCCAAAGGTATTCAGTTTACCATGATTATACAAGGAAAGGAGAAAACCTTCACATCACATTTTAAAAGTGGGTAAATGTGAATTAATGACCCAGCTGTCAGTATATATTAATACTGACAGCTGGTGTAGGCAGACGGTAGGCAGACGGTCTTTTTTCTTTGTTTTTTTTTTCTTCTTCCCCTTTTTTAAATAATTATACTAAGTTCATGGAGAACTATACAACTATTACAAGCATTAAACCTCAGAGGATTGGCATCATGAGATAATTTGTTAGACAACTAGAGTGTTTTTAACATTAATAATTTCAAGGCTTCAACAAATTCTTGTCTCAATTTTAATTGTAAATTTAAATTATGTCACTTTTTTAAAAGCAGTGAAAAATGTTTTTCAGACTGTACTTGAGCCCAAAATGTGTAACTGAGTGGTTAATTTAGCCCAAAGAATCAGTTAATCCATTTACCTGCAGATTAATCTTTCACACGTATGTCATCAATTATCACATTCTTCAATTATTAGACAGATTTGATGGCTACCAAGCAAATGCAAAGAAGCAAACAAAAATACTACACACGGTGAATCTAAAGAGAAGATTTAGTAGTTCCATTTGTTAGCTTTATCATGAATTTGTTTATTATTTCTTTCATTTATGGATTGTGTTACCTCTCCACGCAGGTGGTAGCCAAAAAGTACAGAGGTTTCGACATCCCCAAAGAAATGACAGCCATCTGGAAGTACCTGAATATTGCCTACACACGCGAAGAATTCACCAACACCTGCCCCAGTGACAAGGAGATCGAAATTGCCTACGCAGATGTAGCCAAGAGGCTGGTCAAATAAACTCCTCTGTCCTGACCACCTCCCTTCATCCGTCACAGCCTAACCCCCTCCTCTAGACTACTCCTGTACACTCCTCTCTCCTTAGCACCAGGACTGATGTGCTCATTCACGAGAAAGAAAAAAACTCTGGACTTCTTTTTCCTTCTCTCCTCATTTAGAGCAAAATCTCCAATGCATGAACCTTTTTTCTTTTTTTATGAAAATTTAGTTGGTACAGCAAAAGCCACAGTTGTTCCATCTTGAATTGCTCCTGTCATTTCCTGATGAATGTTGTGAAGCACTGTGAGGTGATGAGGTGACGTAGAATCAGCCAGACAGTGTATCAGTGCCCATCAATGTTGGGAGCCTCATCAAACACCCTCCCTGATAAAGTGACCTTCAAAGTGACCTCTCCGTGCAAAGGTGAAAGGCCATGTGCTGTTAATTTTCTGTTGTCTGTTTTAATATTGAGGTTGCTCTCTTTGGGTATGCTATCAAAATGAAACACTGAGAAGCTTTTTTTTTTTTTTTTTTTTTTTTTTAATATATATATAATTTCCTGTCTTTTGGCCTATTAAGAGACATTGTAAACAGTGTTGAAGCTTCAGTGTTTCAGCTCAAGTATTTGGCTGGTTTAAGTTGAAGCTGAAGCTAATCCAAAATCTGTGGGGTTGACATATCAAGTGAGAGATACTTTATTTTACCGTTAAGATGTTCACAATAAATCAAAACTAACTACAGGTAATGCTACCTGCTATCCATGCTCTGATTTTCCTCGTTGCCTCAATCAGGCAAAAGTCTCGTAGCTCAGCTCAGTAGAATTGTAGGAAATTTTCTTTATCGGCTGAAGTAACAACTCAGGAAGAAAATGACCTGAGGGCTAAAAAAAAAAAAAAAGAAAAAAAAAAAAGAAAGTATTCAACCATATGTAGCTTGCAGACACATTCAACTGGCCTTTTCTAAAGCGTCATATTGCCATGAAAAATGTCCACACAGACACTAGCAACTCTTTCTTATCTTAAACAACAAGGAGGAAAGTCTTTACTTTGTGTTCATGCTGACTGTAGTGGGAGGTCAGATTGCGCATTGCAGACCAAAACACATTATTCTGTTCTCACTGTGGATAGGATAACACTAGTGAAGTTAAAAAAAAAAACAATGAGGAGACCACACATACTCACAGCCTGTTTCTCTGTAGCCTACAGGATGGAGGACACTAATGGGCAGTCAGGCACAAAGAAAAGGCAACAGTAAAGGTATTTATGACAAAATGAACTGAGGAGAGTAGCAATGAAATATACTGTATACCTGCTTGAATTTCACATTCTCGTCATTGTGTAGATTGATCTCTGTGGTAGTGAATGTATGTCATGATACAGTAGCTCCAAAAGTGCTTTAGTTTGGATTAAGCAAAACCTGTTTTGTTTTCTCCAGTTTGTTTTGAAACAAATTTGATTGATAAAGGAATTGTAAATAATTTGTTTTGATTGCTCAGAATACAACGTGTAATTTTTATACATGCCATCTGAATATTGAGGTAAACGGGGCCAATTCTTGGCTGCTTGAATCGTAATTCTTGACTAACCCACCTCCTCTTTGCCTTACTTGTTTTGTCTCTGTGGATGTTTGCAAGAAGGTTTTTCAGAGATTGCTTCATTTCAACATGCGAAGTTGTAGAATACTATACCTAAGCTATGTTATGCCCCCCCCACCCTTTTTTTTTTCTTAATATTGACTGAATTGAAATAAACTTCTAATTGGCACTCTGACTTGTTGTTCAATCCTTCAATGTAATTATGCAGTGCATTTAGAGAGTGTTGAGACCCTTTTTTACATTTATGTTGCAGCTAAAACAATTTCAAAAGGTTTTAAAGACAGGTGTGTCTTTTCAAATCATGTCTATTCAATTGACTTTACCACAGATGGTTTTCAATAACGGAGCAAGACGGCTGCAATACGGTCACAACAAGGTCGCAGGTTCGGTCCCAACCTGGGGCCTTTGCTGTGTGGAGTTTGCATGTTCTCCCTGTGCCTGCATGGGTTTCCTCCCACCATCCAAACATCACATTTGGGTTCACTGGTTACTGTAAATTGTCTGTAGGTGGGAGTGTGAGTGGTTGTTGGTCTCCGTCTGTGTGTGTTGGCCCTCTGATGGATTGGTGACCTGTCCAGGGTGTACCCTCACCCAGAGTGAGCTGGGATTGGCTCCAGCAACCCCTGCAACCCAGAGGGGGGAGAAAACGATAGAAGATGGATGGATGCATGGATGGTTTTCAATAAGGATTTCAGAGATGATCAAGACAAATGGGACACAAAGTCCAAGTGTCAAAGGGCTTGGTTACTAGTGTCAAAAAATTTCAGTTTTTCCTTTAGCGAATAAAAAAAGTAAAATTCTGTTTTCACTGTTTATTATGGGGTATTGATTGTCAAGTTGACTTGACAGAAAAAAAAAAAACATGCATTTGTCTTGTCATAAGAAATTGCTGCTTTTGCAATCAACTTACTTCTTGCATGTCTTCAAATTTGAAAACATTAGTTATGCAACATAGAAGATGCTTGTATCATCAGTGTGCCACTCATTTCCACTGACTTTACCCTAGTAACAGCTCAACTCTTAATTCCTGTCCACACCAGGAGCTGTCTGCAGGGGAGAGAGGCAATGCCAATCAGCTCTCTCTTATTGCTCTTTTTCTTGCTGCATAGTGAAGCTATTGGAAGGTAACCAACACAGAGATACGGAAAAGTTTGGGAACCCCTGGGGCCAAAGGCCTGTTTGTTTACAGCTCTCTCTTTCTCCTAGGAATGTGTCATGTGGGTGTTCACCGACTATGGGCTCCGCCTCCCCCTGAAGACACCCTCTCACAGTCAGCTTGACGATGTTTTTCAGCCAATTCCCTACTGTTCTGTAACACACACACACACAAACAAGTCTGTTCTGCGGGGATGATTGCAGCCAAAGCTTTGCAAGAGAAGAAAAAAAAAAAAAGGTGTGGGGGCGTAAAGTTTTTGGATGCTCTCCAGATCATTAAAGTGTCATGTTGCAGCTCCAGACATTCTCTGCTGCCTCACTGCTGAACACTGAGACACAGTCTCCACTTGTAATTCACAGGGAGGAAATCCACCCAGACACAAACAGACAGACGCTCTTGTGTGTGTGTGTGTGTGTGTGTGTGTCAGATTGAGGTAGGAGAAGACACAACAAGGCTGGATATTATTCCAACCACACACTCATTACAAGCAGGGAGAGTGTATTAGTGTAATTGGTTAATGAAGGTGAGGCCAGAGGGAGCAGAGCTGAGTGTTGTTTCTCACTTGTTTGTGTGTTTGTGTGTGCATGTGTGTATTGAAACAACAGGGCTATATCACACACCATGAGAGGGAGCCAACAGGTCGGCTAAACTGTATAGCTTGTGGCCCTTTATCTGTCTTTGATTGGCTGTCTCATGAGTCTTGAGTCCTATACGTAGAGGAGTAGAATTTCTTTGACACTGATATCCTGTCAGTCCATTATTCCTTTTCCTTCAACAGGTGAATCAATCAGCTGTGTGTTTTATTTTTTATTTATTTTTTTTTACACTTCTATACTTTAGTGGAGCCTTGTCTGTTTGGCATCGACTGTTTCTCAGCAGTGCCAGTTCAGTTTGCAGGTTTTACACAACACCCATTTATACAGCTGGCTAAATATTTACACTGGTAAAGTAGCTCACTCAAGGGTACATAGTGATATCCCAACTGGGTTTGAAGTCTACAATGTGTGAAAACCCTTCTTTGCATATGAACTCAGTGCACCTAGTATTTGATTTACTGTTGACAGCACATAAAGTCGACACATACCAAATTCATATCTGCAAGAACGCTGAGATTATTTTGAAAATATTGGGTGAAATCTTTTCATTTTTAATTTTACTGTAATTCATTTTTTTCCCACACAGTATCCTGCCCATATAATGACAGCTTTAGATGAAAATATGGATAAATTTTATTCATAGCCTGTTTGCCAGTATTCAAAGGTCACATGGGGACAACAGGCAAAGGCTGTCACTGTCTATTTAAGATAAAAGCCACAATTAAACCTCAAGTACAGACTACGAAATTCTTTTAGAAAAGCTCCAAACTTTATTTTGAACTAGATGCGGAAGTATATAAATATTTAGTTTCCAGGCCATAAATATTTTCATTTTCAAGTAACATAACTCTTGAGGGCCACAAAAATCAGCCTAGGGCACTCTATATCTGGATTACGACCAGACCAACCAAAGAAGGATTTATTCAGAAATTCACAAAAAAAGAAAAGTACAACATAAATCTTTCTCCTGTCTTTGTCCTTTGTTGTTCATCTTGTGACCATTCAGATTTAACTTATACTGACCCACAGGTTGGTGATCAAAAGCCATAAAGGAACACGCACAATGTAGTGATTACCATAATGATAATGAAGTGGTCAAAAAATATGCATTTCCTGATTTTTCAGCCATAACGCTCAGCCAGTTCAAATGAAAATGAGGAAGTGCAGTCCTGCAGTCAGGGCCCAGGCTTGTGTGTGGCATGCAAATGAACCAATAACATTAATAATGGCGGTGGTCCACTCAGGTGTACCAGGGCAGAGGTGTTGGGCTTGAGCCTACTGGCTCAGCAGCTGGTTTTACTGGCACACCTGAATGAGGCACAACCACAGTGAATGTTATTAGTTCCTCCTGTGCCCCCCAACTCCACAGAAGCTTTAATAACGGACTGACAGAATGACGCCTGAACGCACCGCCGCTCCCCATTGAACAGAACAGGAGCTCGTTGGTGATGAAGATTGGCCCCAGGTGTGAGGGGCCTCCTGCAGCCAATCAGAGCGGAGCAGACAGCAGCAGCTCTGTTGTTGTTATTGTTGGGCAGCAGTTCCCGTCAAACTACCGACCCCCCACAGCTCTCCGCCGCCTTTATCTCCGGCCTCAATCTTCACAAATGTTGGCCCTTATGCAGGAAATATGTTGGCATCAGTTCGCTCCAGCCCGACGGGCCCGCTCGTCCGCTGCGTCTGGTTAGCGCCGAGCTTGTGTTGACCCTCCAACAAGGTGTGTCTTTCCTGCCAAACGTCTTCACGTCGCGCAGGCTGTCATTGAGCCATCAGCTTGTGTGTCTTTTTTGGCTGCAACAGAGAGTTTTTGTGCGTCGGCATATAGTTCCTCATAAATAGGCCTATATACTCAGATTGCTCTGAAAAACACATCAATATGCTAAGAGTGATGCGGAGTGGCACCCTGAAGGAAAGTAGGAAACTCGATATTTTTATATATTTGCTTTGTTTAAACAGGTTTCAGATGCAATGAATATCAATGCTTTGGAGATATATTTGGTGTCAAGGGGTGTTTCTTAAAGGTCCAATTCGACTGAATGATTAAAAAAAAAAAAAACAACCCAAACCTGTAGTATATCCTCAGTAAGCTATAGATTTCTGCTGCCACCTCAATAAAAACCAGGTGACTGTTCATATCAGTGAAAAATGTATACTCAAAACTGTAAAGGCGAATATATGTTCCCAGAAACCCAGTCCTTCCAAGTTTGTAATGAAACATTTTTTGTGTGAAACAACGCTATTCCATAAAGATCTTAACATTGAAAATGTTGAATCTTTTAAAAGTTATAAATTGGTTCTTATAAATAACATGTTTTCACATTGGTAAAAGTGCTCACAATACAGAACAAATACTTTTATCATACAGGTAATTTCAAATATTTTGCATTGTTGGTGGATTAATCCATCATTCCAACAATGCATCTGATTCTAATTAATACATCAAAATTTGTCTCTATAAGTCTTTATATTTCTGATTTTAATAAGACAGACTCACCCCTGGTTCAAAGTGGGATGGAAGTATTTAGGAATAATTTCCTAAATAATAAGTAAAATGTTGCAATGAAAACTATTGAGAGTTCCTTATCTTATCCAGAAAATTGGTGACATTGTTACAGGTTTAAGAATAAGCAGTTATTGTTATATTTTTAAAAAATGGGGTAAGAAAAACAAGCCACTTGCTAGATAGCCCAACATTTTCAGAAGTTTACTTTTCATTCATAATTTTCATGATTCTCGGTCTGCAAAATTGTGGACCAGATTGGGTTCCAAGCCCTAAAACAGTTTCTTCAATCCTTCATGTCAGGCCACTGTACTCATGCTGTCTCTGCACCAAACCCTGCCACTCATTATTTGACCACTGGAAGGGTCTAATGTTACTACAATAAGTGGAGTTCATTGTGGCATCAGCCACCCCATCAACTCCCAGACCACCGAGTAACAGCCCAGCTTATCTGCTCTACTCCAGTGCCCGCAGCCTACCAGTCAGGGTGTGTTTTGTGTGCTTACATTGTTTATTTTAGCCCTCATTAAAATGTGGTGTGGTGGCTGCCTCTCTCCGGGGCTCAGTGGCTACTGTGGTGGGGAGATAGGGGACTGTGGTGGACCCCCTTGGGCGGCCCACAAAAAGCTGCCTCACCCCTTTTCCCCTGCTTGCTCACCCCATCTGGATCCTGGAGTCAAAGCCCTGTGGCAGAACTGCGGTTAACTACCGCTGTTGGTTGGTAAATAGGCACAGTGATGGTTCAGTGATAGAAAACTCAAGTTGGAGATGTGCCATTCCCCTAATTGCCACTAGAGGGTACTCAGCCACAGTAAGCCAAAAGAGAGGGAACCTCTGAAGCCCAGCAGACATTATTCTCCAGGGCTTTTGTTCTTATCTCCTCTACATGGTCAGCACTTTTTTCACAGGAAGCCTGAGAGAGAGGGTGTGTGTGTGTGTGTGTGTGTGTGTGTGTGTGTGTGTGTGTGTGTGTGTGTGTGTGTGTGTGTGTGTGTGTGTGTGTGTGTGTGTGTGTGTGTGTGTGTGTGTGTGTGTGTGGAGATGGTGAGTCGGGGATAAAGAACGATGTGGGTCTTAAAATTGGTCCTTTAACTAAAGAAAACATCAGCTGCCGACTTGAAAAACACACTGTGACGTCAGGTATTTCATGCCTGCAGGAGCGTTTGTCCAGGTTGTTTAGTCTCTTTATAAGACTACAATAGTGGCCTGTTTTATTTTGTCTGTGACAGAAAACTATTAGACATAAAGGCTTTGCTCTGTCAGCAGCCGCACCCCTACCTTATCTCTACACAGGGGAAGGTTTACCTTGCAGTTTATGTTACACTAGTGTGTCAAAGCTTGCGGCGAGTATCTGTCTGGTATGTGGTGAATAATTGGTTTGTCTGTACTGCTTGTGTGTAAAACGTGCTGAAATGTGTGTTTTATCATAAACAAGCCATCCTTCTGTTGTTCCATTTAAAGGGAATGAGGGAGTATCTGTTGGGTGCACTGATAATCGTGTGTTTGCGTGTGCGCTTGCGCCTGTGCATGTTTTTGTGCAAAAGTAAACTAGCAGGTTCCTTTTCAGAGCCATATAGCACATCCATGGGGAGAGAGAGAGGAGGGCTTTGAAGTTTTGGTTCTGCCATCCATCTCCAGCTTGCTGGCTTTCTTTTCATGCCAGCTACTGCAGAGGCTAGGCCTGTTGTGGAGAAATGCCCCGGCTGGCTCCTCCCTGCCATGTCGCCATGGTAAATGACAACAGACTACACTCTTTACTGACAATAAAGCTGCTCTCTGTTTTGATTTTTGCTTTTGTTCCGTCTGTACTGCCTTAAAGCAGACAGTTGTCAAACACAGCTCAAGTGCGCAACCAAGATGCCAGACATTTGATCACAGTAGAAAGAAATGAGTACAGAGGCCTAGAGCAAAAGGCAATTAACTTCTAGCACACGTTAATGGTCATATCTGATCTGCCCACGCTGCAGGTGCTGGCCGGCTAACCGTGGTTTCTCTCTGATCTAAACCAAAGATTCTCCTTTACTTGCCAGCAGCCATGTAGACTGTGACACTCTGGAGAAGGAGGTGGTGGATAAGAATGAGGGGAGATGTATATTGATTGCTGCTCGCTCATAGCATGTGCATGGTTTGTGTTGGATAAGCCCACTAGCCTAATGGCTTTTAGACTTCAATAAGGTTGTTGCACACAGCGTGGTTTAAGTAAGTAACAAAAGGCTCTGTCAGAATGCTTTACACATTAATAAGACATACACTGTTACTTCTCAGGCCTGTCAGCTCATCAGGAACACACAAGTCGTGAATACATAGCCAAAAAGACTGGTTTACTGTTGTCATCTTGAGTGTTTCTTTGGCCACACTGGTTTTGAGCTGAGATCTGCATTAGCTTTTTTTTTAACTTAAAGGAATTCGTTTGATTTGAGCAGTGAAAGCTGTGGCTCACTCACCCCATAAACTTGTAGTGTCTCTGGACTTGTGTACAGGAAAAGTCCTGTCTCAGCCTGACAAACATGAAGAAGTGCCAGCAGCTATGAACGTTTTTACAGTTTACTTAATGAGGAAGACCTGTGTCCTAGTACTAGGAAAAGAGAAAAAGGGTCAGAGCTCCATTGTCTTGGTTAATATATTGCAAGAGAACCACAGGCCTCACTTGAGAACGAAATTGAGGTTTTTATTTTTTCGTGCTGCTTTCTGATTCTGCTTCTAAAGTCTTCTTGTTTTTATTTAAGTCCTTTATTAGGAGCAGGGTTTTTCTCTTTTTGTGGAGAAAGGCACTGTGGCCCACGCTGTTTCTACTCAATGTAATTATTGAGTAGGTCTGGCTTTGATGGCATATGGGTGGTCATGTAACCCAACATACTGTGTTATATACAGACATATTTCATACCTGAGCCCGTCTTATATGAATTTAATTGTCCTTAACCACTATGTGGGTGTATTTTCCCTCACTGACACATTTAACCCAAGAAACTCTTTTCTCCTGGATATTTTGTTGTGCTTCTCCTTCGTGTGTCTGTCTTTAAAGCCACTGTGTCCCTGCAAACCCTCAAAGTGCTGGGCTTCAATGCATCGTTACCGTATTTTTCCACCAAGATGACTGTCGCTTGCCGGGAAGGCTGTACTTTGTGTGTATGTGCATGCCACTTTTGTGCCATTTTTGGAAGAGTCCCTGTGTTCTCTCTGCACCAGCGCTCGAGCTACGGAAGCCTCCTGGGTCCATTTCTTCTGTGGCTGGACCACATACCCCAGAATCCTGCTTTGGTTGGATATGTGTCTGTTGTTTTTTCCAGCCATCATAAGGAAGACAAACCCCTCCACTGTCTCACCATCCTATATTAACTGGCTGTGTTTGGCCCTGGACACTACCATAACAGGTCCTCTCTGGATTGCCACTGGTTTCAGTAAAAATCAACGCCTCCTTTACCCCAGACTGACACTTTTCAACGTGCAGATTCAGTTTACCCCATTTGCGCTTAGCTTCTTCTGCCATCAGAAGGGGTGCATGTATGTGGACAAATTGTCCCTTCTCTAACTCCTCTATAGCCTCTAAGGATAGTCAATTAGCTCCAAATCTTCATTTTCAGGTGCCTGGGTGGCAGACTAAATATGATTTGACATGCTGCAGTATGAAAATAGTTGAAATGTTATTTTTATACCTGCTAAGTTCTGTCCATTCTCTTCTTTAGTCTATGCTCGATGCCATTGGTTGGCATTACTGCCACCTTAGGTATATCCTAAAGGTGCTCTAAGATGGGGACGCCGTACAGCTGTCTTTTTATTGGCTGAGTGCTCTCTGATCTGCCAAAGAAGTGGGAAACAATAGAAGACCAGAACAGTGAGCTGGCTACAGATCAGTTGGTGCCAGCTTCTCCTAGACGCTACGTCTTATTTCCTTTTTGATTACTCATGCCTGCCTGATGAGCGGCACACTCACACTCCTCTCTGCTTGCCTGCGAGAGAAATCACAAAGACTTTTTGTAGTGGACTGGTTTTGATTTGGAGGTTGGAATGCCTTTGTGATAATGTTGCAAGATTTGTTGGCAGGGTTGTGGTGTGTGTGTGTGTGTGTGTGTGTGTGTGTGTGTGTGTGTGTGTCAAAAAATAAGTGTTGGTATTGTGTGTATTTTCATGATTCAGGTCATGCTTTTTTTTTCTTTTTTTTTTTTTTTTTTTTGTATTGTGTGGTTGTCCATTTTTTATTTTTATTTTATTTTATTTTATTTTATTTTATTTTTTGGTCTGCACTAATCTGTCAGTTTCCACTGGGCTTCCAGGGTCTGTCCATAAACAGCCTTTAAAACCAAGAAATAGGAGTGCTGGCACTGAAGTCAAAACTGTATTGCCACCCAAGCGTGCAGCTAGCCTGCTGTGGGCTGGGTCCCCTTTGCCTGGCTAGCTCCCACCACTGCTTGTTACCCCTCCCACCCCCACCCCACAACCACCACCACCAGGCCGGAGGTAGGAAATCAAACCAATTACGGTTGTATTTAAAGAAAATTGGAGCAGGGCCGGAAAAGTCAAGGCATTTCCAAAAACCACAAAACGAAAACTACAGGGCCACTCTTTGGCAAAATGCAGGGGGACCTTGGAGTAGAGTGGAATGGCACTTCTCAGAAAGAGCAAGGAGACCTATATTGTTTGGTTTTAATGTATAAAATATGATGTTTTCATCCACTTGTGTCCTTACCAACCAAACCTTCAAAAAATACCCTACAATTCATTTTTATGTCCTACATAATAGCACGTAAAGTAAACAGCTTGTGTGAGAGAGATTGATGGAGCCTCCTCGTGTTGGACCTGTTGTAAGAACTAACTTTGTTTATCTTCAGGTCTGCTGTGCCCTGCTGTGATTGGCCTGCTCCTCATTATATGCCTGAATCCACCAGGACATACATGAACCCAAATCCTCCTTGGCTCTCTCTGCTGCTGCAGCCCCTGCTAAGGTACAGTTTCTTTCATAACGCACAAACACCTGTAGGCTTCACATTGGGGGAGGACAACGTGTATATTAGATGTGAATATGTATGTATGTGGCATTCACTGGGGGGATCTTTACAACACGAGAGTTTGTCTGAGATCAGTGTTGCAGTTGCCACCCCCTGAGCTGATGTGTTCTCTCTGTTTTTCCTCTCTCCCTCTGATCCTCTTCCTCACTGTCATCTCTCAGGAAAACCCCCTCATTACCCAACCTTCATTTTCTATCCCCCCACAAACCCTCTTTGTTCCATGGCCCATTTGTCTGTTATATCTCAGCACTTAAAAGTAATTATTTCTAAATATGAATGCTCTTTAACAGATGTCTCCAGACACTTTAAATATATTTTTCCTCCCTCATATTCCTCTTTGCCTCATGGGGAAAAGACAAAAAAAGAGAAATCAAGGTGTCTGCTGTCTGCAGGCCAACACACATGTTGTCACAGTTTGCATGTGTGCAGACTCATGCACAGTCAGACCTGATGATGTGCTTTTGTCTGTGCAGGTGCATGTACAGAAAACAGAGCACACATACATACAAGCTGTTTACTTTACATACTCACACTGTAAAGAGTGTAAGATGATCTCCCATTAAGGATGAAAACAAACCAGTGTGTGGGAGGTGTCCCCTGAGGAGTTCCTTAGTCGCTATAGAGGAACCATGGGAACTGTTAAGGATAGGCCTGCAGGGCAGCCATGGCCAGACACGAGGGTGTGTGCTACTGCCACTGCTGGACTACAGACGGAACAAAAAAAAGCAAAGGCTTTTAGTCCCCTCACCTGTCTTAATGGCAACAATAGCTCACACTTTCTTGGGTGTCAATTTTGTCTTGATACATTCAGACCTGTCTTTGATTATCTGGATGAGAGAATTTCATGATCGTAGTGATCAAAACACCAACAGAAATCAAAATGACTGGGTGACAGAGGCATAATGTAAAATGATTACAGACTTTTTTTTATCAACGCTTGTTTGGCTCGGGGAAAACATGTTTTTAATGTTGTGTGGCTGTCAGTTTATGGGTCAGTGATACTTCAACAGTTATCACTGATTTCTTTAGACCTACATAAGCCCTCACCGGTGAAAGATCAGATGGACAGTGCCAGAATGTCACTTGCTTTTAGAGGGAGACAAGATACTGGCTATTAACAAATGAAGTTTTTCCAGAGTAGATAGTGGGAACAAAAAGACCATGGAACTTTAAATGACTGTGTTCCCACATGATTTAAAACAGACTTGGGCAGTCATCCTCCTTTTACTTACTGCTTGCGCACATGGATGAAAAAAGAAAGGCAGATAAAAAGATAGACAGTGTGTATGTGAACTGCCAATTTAGTGTGTTCCCCTGCTTTAGCAGGAAGTGAACAGAGACCTGGTCCACAGGGATCCCTGTTTCCTTTTCTCGCCTTCTTTCCTCCCCCCTTATTCAGGACCCCACCGTGATGGGGAGAGCCTGGCAGTGAGCTACAGTGTGTGGAGTTTATAGTGTGTGCGTGTGCGCGCGCGTGTGTGTGTGTGTGGAGTTTATAGTGTGGAGTTTATAGTGTGTGTGTGTGTGTGTGTCTTAATTTCCTGTTTTATAGAGGAAGCACTGTTCACATGTACAGATCGTTATACAGATTTTCACTGTGAGAAAAAAGGGACAGAAAAAAAGATTGTCAATTCTCATGAATCTGTATGGGAAACAACTAGCATTGTTTCTGGGAAACTGCCCAACTCTTTTTGTAAAAACATATTTTGGTTTGCTGGTGAAGTGCAAATTCAATGTCTAAATCAAGCTTTGAAGAGCATGTCATTTCATTATTCCAGTCAGCATTATCCACAAAACACTACAAGCCATTATGCTCATATGATATGTTCTACTTTCATTCCCTAACTAATCACATTAAGGGCAGATTGGTTAGACACAAAGCTGTGGTCATTATGTAATGGCAAAAATCTAAATGTAAGCTATTAGTATGTCTAAATCAAAGTTAGCTGCTGTGGTCTCAGGCAGAATACCCTCAAACCATGGTCCGGGCCACAGGTCCTCAATGCCGTGGTCTGTTGGTTTTCTATAAAGGCCTTCATCTGGTTTTGACTCATTTACATGTCTTGGTTTCCTGTGACGGGACGAGTGAGCAAGGATAACAGAGTTCAGTCAAATGCTCCCTGTGTTTATTGCTGCTATAAGGACACTTCCTTGTATTAGTGTTGTCTGTACTCTTATTTCTTATTTCTTTAAATTGCAGCTTCAAATAGAAAACATTCAAAAGCTTTGTCGTTTAAAAATCAAACAGTATCTTTCAGACATGTTAGAACTATTTTTTTACTAAATGGAAAGAAATAATGTTAATAAGCACCAAACACCATTGTTGCATAATCTCACCTTCACAAAAATTTGTCTAGCTCCATAAATAATTGTTTACATTTTAATTTTGTATATTAGCATTTTATCTCCAGTCAAACAAAGGTGACCCTAAGTTTAAGAAGGCAGCTTATATGATTGATACTGTGACACTGTTTCTGCAATTGCCTCTGGTAAGCGTTCAACGATCCTCTTGGCCTGAGCGGGAACTGAGTCCTAGCCCCATAGAGAGGTGCTCCACTGTGGGAACTGGGGCTGCCTGGTCTATCGTAACACAGAGTAGTCTCTGTAGACCCAGCATGGATGAGAAACTACCTTCGCTGGGATCCCTCTGATCTGGGAGAGCCCTCTCTCTCTCTCTCTCTCTCTCTCTCTCTCTCTTTCCCCATCTTTCCCTCCATAGCCTGCTCCCTGTCAGAGAGGCAGCACTGGTCATCAGTGTGAGAATGGTTGCATCACAGCTCTCGTGGTTTCTTAGCCCCTGGCCCCTGTGTTTCTCTGTCAATCTGTGGGAACCCTGATTTTGGACGCCAGCCTCTGTTCCCACCACTAGTCTGGTTAGAGAATAGACTTCTGGTCATGTACCAGGCACCCAAACCCAAGCTGGTTCTAGCCCACTCCTTCTCACGGGTTCGGGGAAGAGAGGTCACCGGCTGCAGTAGAGGCCCTAATGGGTTTCGCATGCAGGTACCACAGAAGCAACACGGGATACTGTGTTCATGAGAAATGAGAGGGTTTTAACGATTTGGTGCTTTTTCCAAAACACTCCCTCTCTCCCTTCCCTCCTGTTTTTCTCTGTATCTCTTTCTGTATCTGTCTTTCATTTGTATCTATAAATAGTTCTTTTGCTCTCATCTTTCTGAGCAATTTGAAGTTGTGTGAGGGATGATTCTGTTACAAGGCAAATCCAAAGACATTCATGGGGAGTTAACATTTTGGGAAGGATGTAGCAGGACCAGAGATTGGATGAAAACAGCAGTTTAGCTTATATACATCCATGACAAAGACCGAACCAGATGAGGACTCCTCTGCTCTCCACATGTATCTGAGAGAGTCAGGTCTCACTAGAGTGTTTGAAGACAGCTAAAAAATTCCCCTGAGCTCAGGCAAATTGAAAACTTATCATCCTTTCTTTGTGCTTCCTGAACGATGGGGGGCCCAGCCAGGAGCAATGCACAGAGCCACTTTATGATGAGACCTGGAGACTATAGAGCGGTTAAGATGGTGCAGATCTGTCATATGCTCAAACTGTGAGGTGGAGCACAGACTGTCTGGGTGGAGGCTGGTGTGAGATCTGTCAGCAGGGAATTGTGTATGTGAGTTTTCTTGTGCGTGCATGGAAGTGCTTTGAGTGTGCAGAGTTAATTGAATACAGTGTGTATCAAGGCTGCGTGTGTGTCTGTGTCTCTCAGCTTTGTTGTTCTGCCAACACTGCCCCCATAGAAGGCCTGACACACACAGAAGAAACCATACAGAAAGGAGGGAAATGAATGAGAAGAAAGGATAAAAGAGAAAGAGGGCATAGATAAAGGAGAGAATAAACAGGGAGAATAAAAGAGTGAAAAACTGAAGGAGGAGGAAAAACAAAGCGTTCAGAAGTGAAAGCCCTTTCATGGCACATCAACAGGTGGCATTAGTTAAAGGGTGACGAAATGTGGATATTATGTTTCAGGTTAACCACATGAGACATCCAAAATCAGACCACCCCCCAAGGTAGCATCTCCAGTGTTCAATCTTGAAATCAGCCCTGCATAAATTAACAACCATGTAGCTGCTTAAAAGCAGTGGGTTGACATTCCAAACTTCTCCTGTATTGTTTTTAACAAGTGACAACTTGCCAACATGCGCTAACATGGAGACTGCCAGGGCGGAGCAGGATTCCTGAGCACTGCTGTATTTACACCCTGGGTACCACCGTGTTGATGGCCGGGTAGAAGTGAAGGTAATTGCCAGTGAGAGTCTCACTAATGGGGGAGAAGATTGTAATTATTAAAGGGGGTTATTGGGATGAATTGGCAGAGTTATGAGGTGGAGGCGGTGGCATGTGTGGTATTTACTGTGTTACGAGAAAGAAGTCTGAAGAACAGAAGTGGTTGGATCAGAATGTGCTGGCATCAAATTGGATCCCATGAACATTTGATGTTTTTCTTTTTTTGCTTTTTTTTTTCCCTTCCCCACCCGTTTGTCTGCTGATGTGAAGATATTTCTGATGAAGTTGAATTAAAACCTACCTCCATGCTTACTCAACACCTCCCCTTTTTAAACCATGAAAGACTTTCAAGAAATGAGTTTTAAAATGACCGAACTGTCACAGTAAGGATGTGTCTATAGTAATGGGAAGAATGTGTCTGTAAATATTAAAGCTAAAGTTAATGTGTGTGATTTTTCTCAAAGGGCCAGGTGGGACTTTTTAGGTTGAAAAAAATTTTACCAATATGATTTTCTTAAATGAAACAAACTGCAGTTGTGAAGGCAAAAGTGAGAGACTTTTTTTTTTTTTTATTAAAATGATTAAAAACTACATTATCCGCAAATTGTACAAGCACTCAATATGGAAACATTAATGATATTAATACATATGTAGATGAGAATCTTAAATTAACATATTTTCAGATGTACATGCTTTGAGCATAAAGAGAAATGAAGACAGCATGATGACCTTTGGTATATGAAACAGAAAAGGAGAGATAAAAGAGAAAATGTAACATTGTGCTCTTTAGTCCAATATACAGTAAAATTCACTTGTACATTTTGGCTTTCTAGTTTTGCATAAAGAATGATATCAGATCAATCAAGACATGATTAATTTACCACACACCCAGCTGTTTTAGCGACAGTTGTGAAGCTCTTTTTTTTTTTTTTTTTTTTTTTAAAGGAGCCACACACATATAAATATAAGTGTGATTTCTCTAGCTGCATGACTTTACTCACAGTAAAGTAAGGTCTTCTATTATAAAGGCTCCAGAGGAGACAGCAGGGAATATGGTTTCCTCCAAATCAAAGGTAATAGGAATGAGACATTGATACTGATTGTTATAAAAAAATAAGAATAAGGCAGAGGGTTTCATGATAGATCAGCAAAACACCATGCATAACTTTTTTTTTTTTTTTTTTTACCTGAGCTGCAAAATCGTAGCTTTGGTTCACTATCATTTTGAAATAAAATCTTGTGTAATAACTGCATACCTGTCTTACAGTCATGAATGATAATTATCCTCCTTGTTATGGGAGACTTTCCAGGTAAATTTGAGGTACCTGATAGTGGCTGTAAATGCGTTTGTATGGATCATACCAGGATGATCTGTGCAGGTGTATGAATTATTGGCAGAGCCACCAGCTCCTGGAACTAATAAGCAGTAAACCAGACAAACAAAGACATAATCTATCACCATAATGGCTTCAAAGCACAGAAAAGACCTGTGCATAACATGGGATGGTTTTTTTTTTTTTTTTGCATAACTGCAAGGTGTTGGTAAGAAGATACGACTCTGACCCCACTGCCTCCCTCTATCCCTTCATCCTCAAACTCTTCTTCCTCCAGGGATAGAGGGATCACACATGTACCTGCAGGGGAAAACACCCACAGGACAGGGGGAATATGCACACACACACCTGTGGTGCAGGAATGTGTGTGTGTGTGTGTGTGTGTGTGTGTGTGTGTGTGCGCGTGTGCGTGGTGAAGAATTGTTTTAAAGACACACAAAATGTGTTCAGTATATATATATAAAGGATTTTAAAAAAATTATTTAGTTCGGTCGACTGAGATATTTGAAAATGCAAAACCATAAAAGAGATATGATATCAAACAGAGTGCAAAAATTAAGCAAATGACTCATTTAGCGCAGGAAGGAAATTTGGAAATAGTTTAAAAAGTCATGGCTTTAGATACACCACCTTACTAACAGAATCCATTGGGTGTGGTTCATAAGGAATAAAAGTTTTTAGTGCATCAAAGCTACATTGGAAGACAAAATAATTACATTAAAAGTTTTTTTTTTTATAATTTAGTAACAATATATTACACAAATTCCAAATGCATACTTAACAGCAAAACATGACATATATACTGTGTGTGTATGTGTATAAAAGGAAAGGTAGCAAGAAATGCTCCAAAGAAATTAGATGCACATCTAGATTGAATGTACATTTTCTTTCTTATTTCATTTGGCTCAAATAAATATCAAAAGTAAACTGTCATCCAGTTCAAAAATACCAAACTAGGACTTTTTCAGAAAAGGGCTTCAATAAGAAATTTAAGGAAAAAGCAAAAAGTAGACAAAACAGGATATGGTTATTTCTGGAGTATAAGAAACCAATAAACACTCCTCTGTGTGTCTTTTACATTCCTCAAAATATCAGCCATTGTCCTGTTAAAACCCGATACACTGATGACGCATCAGAGGAGATCTCATTGCTTAAAAGTTCTGACAGATAAAATGCTTTTTTTGTGTTTAAACATCTGCCACATACCATAGCACCAAAGGCTGTTATGTTCATTTGGACAATAAATTAGACAATAAGGTTCTAAGTACTGTGAGCACTGGGAACGGCAGGATTTTTTCACAACTGACAAATTTTCATAGCAATGTTCAAATTTCTTACAGAAATTAAAGCTTGAGAGAGCCGATCACGACACCACTGCAGCTGTGCACTGGAAGGATATTGGTGTCACCGGTGGAGCAACCCTTCAGTGAGACTGCTCTTCTCAACCGACAAAGTGAGTTGGATCAGTCCCATCAGTCTGGTTGACAAGTGTCCATTGTGGTTTTTCAGTTCATCAGCTGCATGGACTGTTTAGACTTCCATTGTCTTTTGTTCTTTTGTCTCTGATGACTACCTGTTTACATCAGACAAATGATCCTGAAACATTACTATGACTTACTTCTATTTACAGTCTTGGCTGAACATCATCTCAGTTCATATGGCTTTGATAGTCCCTTAAGAGTACAGTGCAGGAGTTCACTCAAAATTTACAAAATACATGGAAGTCTTGGGAGAGTTGGTAAAACACAGAAGTCTTTAAAATGAGTGCCAGAGAAATGATCGACAAACATGCAGCAATTTTCTCTTTTTTTGTTGTTTTTTTTTTTTCTTTCAGTGTTCATCATCTTTTTTTTTTCTTTTTTTTTTGTTTTGTTTCTTGTTCATTTCCTCTTTAACCCCCCCCCCCCCCCCCCCCCCCCCCCCGACAAACACACACACACTCTGATCGTTTAGTTGTCAGTCAGTCAATAAGGCCTCCAGACGGACTCATCCAAGCGGCCTGAAGCACTCATGGCCGTGGGGGAGTTGCTGTGGCTGCCATCAGCTTCCACGCCCTCACTTTGGGTGTTCAGGCCAGGGTTCATCAAGCTGTTGGTCCCTCCAGTGCCTCCAGCCCCTGAGCAGGACAGCAGACGGGTGGGAGAGCGCTCTCCTCCACTGTTCCCCGGCGCCACCATGGAGAACTGGTAGGATCCAGAACCTGTGCCATAATACAGGTAGGAGTTGGACTGGAAGTTCTGGGTCTGGTTGTTTGAGTAGGGTGGTGGCAGGTAGGTGTGGTATCGAGAAGAGGCTGACATGCTGAGGCCACTGATGCCAGTGCTAGAGGTGTTGGCGGAGTATGGGAAGGCCCCAGGGTAATGCATTCGTGGGTCTGAGAACCGAGGATCAGTCAGTGGCGACAGAGATGGGAAGGTGGTCCTCTGTTGGAAGAGATCTGTAGTCCCTGTTGGAAAAAACAAAGAATCTAAATGGTTGGAACAAGCATACCGCCATGAATGAAAACTTCTGCTGTGATTATGAAACGAGTTCAGAAATTTCTCATTTTCAGTTGCTTTAAAAATGAAAAACCACATCTCAACATGCACAAACTTTGCCTAAACCCGAGTTCTGAGCTCAGATATCTTGCGATATGCCTGTCCATGGAAATATTTGCTCAAAGTAATGAAGTGAGACATTTTTTGCTTAATAACAGTCATCAAGCACTGACAACACATCATCCCACAGCCCCATGCACAAGACTGAAGTTATGAGAAGGCCCCCTCACCACAGCCCTCCTACCTCTCCTTTAAAAAAGAGAGCAATGCACAGTATTCTGTCTCTCTCAAAGCAATGAAAAGAGGCATTGTCAGCGGTGAGGGGTGCTTTGTATAAACACTGATGGCTTGTTGCACTGTTGTGCAATGTATCATAAATCATACTTGGGTGACAGACACAGACTGTCACGATCACAGACAGAAGAGGACAATGAAAAGAGTTTTGGAAAGGGAGGGAGAGTGTGTTTCTGTGAATATCCTCTGTGTATCGCAGTCCAGGACCTGTCAGAATTTACTGCTAAGTGTAATCTCACAGGTAACAGTGTATAGTTGGCCCGAGCTGTTAGGACTTCAGTTTCACTGCACACTTTGTAATTTCTTCAGCTGACAAAAGGAAAGTAGAAATATTGCTCAAAGGTTTGACTTGGCAGTCAGCTTTTCTAAGATTTGTGGCTGCTACTGTCACCAACTTAGCTCCATAAGTTAAACAGCATGTTGCCCATCTCACTTAGCTGAAGAATATGATTGACTGATCTTACATTCTACGTTTCAGATATGAGCGCATTCACTACCCTGAAGTCCTCCAGTACCTCTGAGTTCTGCCTCCTGAAACCTACTGTATAATTTGAGTTTAGCTTGTGGGACAGGGACAGTTAGGTTCAATGTTTTATCTGCATTATACAATATAGGTTAGTATTAGAAGAAGATATAATAGTTTAGAAAATCAAGCCACTTATGCCATGGTGAGAAAATCTAAGGTATTTGCCTCCCTCTTGACATTTCAGGCCTATTTCTAGCTTCTGAGACACTTTATAGCAAAAGTCACACACACATATCTGTTTTGGCTCAAAAATTGAATTCTAATGCTCAGGTCGAAGTCTTGGCTGACGAGTTAAGCATGTTGAGTCTTTGCACTCGTGACACTCAGATATCTTGGAAGAAGCTAAGGTGGCTAACGGCCAGGCTGAACTATTCTCCAACTGTAAACGCCCTTAATCTAGTTATACTCAATGAGTAGAGACACTTCCTCATAGTGTGCTCATACCTGGTCTCAGCATACAATATGCTCCATCCACACCTGCCTCTTGTGCACACAGTGCTATACTCACACACACCTCAGTCCATGGTTATTTGTTTGTCCGCATGTGGCTTTCATGCGTCCAACATACCCACATGACTGGAAGTGTAAAATGTGGATTTGGATGGCAGAGAAAAGAGAGCTTGTATTTGTGAAATAGCAAGCGGTTGCACGCCACTGCCCTGAGGGGGGAGAATGCCAAACTTGCGTGCCACGGTCTTGTTCAAATGTCTTTTCCCTATGTCTGGAGAAACGGGTCCATTTTCAGCTGCAAAAAAATCTGTTCCTTTGCAATTTCCATGGCCCCTGCAAGACTCTGTCTCTCTTTTTCTTTTTCTTTTTTTTACAACACACTTTTGCAGTTGAGTTTCCTCCTCTTTTTTGGGATGAGGGAGTTTGATAGTGGGGGGGCTGTTTCTTTTTCCAGAGTCTACCAGGCACTGGAGTCAGACTCCATATCTGATTTCACGCGCAGAAAATCCAAGCCTTCAGCTGCTGTTGATTCGGGTGAAGTGGAGTTGGCCTGCTAATTCCTACCGGACTCCCAAAAAGCTGTGGCCCTCTCCCACATTCTCCCTCTCCCTCTCTCTCTGTCCCTTCATCTTTTTCTGTCTATGCTAAATTTAGGATTCAGGGTAAAGCAGGGGAGGGGGTGTGTAGTGTGGGCTCCTGATGGCTTTGGCTGCTGGGGCCCTCCCCACTCGTGATCTCCATTTAAATGGAGTTGGTGGAAATGTGTTGGCTAAACTGCGGTGGGGATCGACTCCTGTGTTCTGTCAGCGGAAACAGACTGGACACTTATCACAACACCTTAATGGGCTTGTGCAGTACCAACCTCTTGGCCTGGAGCCAGAGGAAGCCTGCTGCCAACATAAAGTCTCCATGGTACAGTAGCACCCTCTGGAGGAGAGGGCTAAACAAACTGCTCTGTAATTGAGAAGCAAAAGTTTTTAGGTCTGATCTTCCTCCCTCTTAACCATGTTGCATACCTTACTGCATCCCCACCCTCCCCCACCCAGTATAAGTACAGGCTACACTGTTGTGGCTGCGGTAACAGTGGTTTATCTTTGGCAGAGAGGGTCTTCCTAACTGAGCCGAGTAGTAGCTCACTGTAACCTCTGCGGCCTAAAACCACACATGATCTCCATTAGGCTCATCTGAAATGTGTTGGCTAAATTGCAGGGACAGGAGAGGGGATAGACCCCAGAGGGCTAGCTGGCACAGTCTGCCGTCTGTGATGTTCCCAGTCTATGAAGCTGGTAGCTGGGAATCAGTTTTTTATAGAGAACATAGTGTTCTAGCACTCTTTCTTTTCTGCTCTCGCTCGGAAGCCTAGCACCACAGACTTAATTCTGTTGCACCAAGGGTGGAGTTCTCTTCCTTTTTGCTTAGCTCAAGAAGTCCACTAGTCCACAGTCAACCGTGTAACCCAGATATGACGGGAGGTTTGCCTCATTTGCATACGGGAGAAACTGATTTTGATTGTTAACATACGGGCAAGTTTGAGGCGGGCACGTCTGTGTGTAATTGTACGCAGGGTTATGTGTTTGTGTGCGTGTGTGTCCACATGTGGTGGCTGGCAATGGGGAGATGCAAATCCAGGCGCTCACCTGTGAAATGTTTACTCAGGCTTGATGCAAACTGTGACGGCCAGCGCCCAGGGAATGGTGTCTCAGGCAAATAAGTTGAGGGAAGGGAAAGGGAGCGAGAGCTACATACACAGACACTGTGCTGCAGATTGAGATTGTTTCTAATCTCTCAGCTCATCTCATCCCCGAAGAGACTCCCCTGAGCTGTTCTATGTATTTTATGACTCCTGTCAGAGGAAGAGAGTGTCTTTTTGATTACTGACTGGTTTGCACAGCTGTCATGGCATGCCACGAGGGTGAGTTGTCATTGTTGATAACAGGGTGATGACAAGGCAGCATAACGCCACGGCAGACCTGTTGCTGTACAGGCCAAAGAACAGGAGACTCACATGAACACAAATGATCGCCAAGTGTTTATTTAAGCACCAAGGCCTTGGGGAAAGAACATTATGTCGAATGCAAATGATAATCACCTTTCTACTGTGACACTATGTTCAACAGCCCCAAAGCCTCATCCATGTCCTGCACTTTATCATGTCACCGCAGATGATTTTGCATGTCCCCAGCTTTTGACGTGCAATACAAGCTAGGTTAAAGGAGGTTCGCGATCACAAAAAAACCTGATATTTTCCTAATGCATCAACAACAAGGTGACATGATCTAAAAGTTTGTTTGTTCAGCAAATCCTTGTTTATGAAAGACATGGTACTTCCTTGTACAACCACTGATGAGATGTGTTCTGCTGACCACAGAGAATCTCATCGTGTATGAATACAAGTATCACTATTCTTCATCATGCTTTTTTCCATCTTAGTCACAGTGTCTTAATTGTTAAGATCGACTGGAATTTCAAGTTTACGCTGCAAGATCTCAAACATATCCTTTTCTAACCATCATTGTAACTCACACCATTATTAGTGTCTTGTGATGCAATGAATCTCTAACTAGAAAAGGCCGTACTCATTACTCAGACAGTCAAATTTCTTCTCTTCAGTTTCAGGCGTCGTATCCTATCTGAGAAATTGTGGAAAAGAGAGCAAGACCAGTGAACCAGATCTAAGGCTTTTTCTTTCTTCTCTGCCTGTGTTTGTGTGTGTGTGTGTGTGTGTGTGTGTGTGTGTGTGTGTGTGTGTGTGTGTGTGTGTGTGTGTGTGTGTGTGTGTGTGTGTGTGTGTGTGTGTGTGTGTGTGTGTGTGTGTGTGTGTGTGTGTGTGTGTGTGTGTGTCTTAATGTCTGTCCTCATCACAGTGTGAGTGGATGACTCAGCGTGTCTGGTGTGGTGTGGTGGTTTCTGGGTAGGGGACGGATAGGAGACTGTGGGGGCTGTTAGACAGCAAATCCAAATCTTCAAGAAACAAATGAAAGAGGGAATGGGAGGGAAAGACCAAGAAGAAGAAGAAGAAGAAGAAGCAAGCAGTGTGGTGGCGTCTTAGGAATGTTCCGGTATGTAGTAGGGCCCTACGGGCAAAATGAAAAGGACAAATTGTCGCAGCTAATGGCACACCCTGAGTTATGTCTGCCTTTCCAGCTTCTCTGCTTCATTATTGTTTGCTTCAAAGGCAGTTGGCATGTCTGTTAATTGAAATAAATGACTCTGGGAATCTGTAGCTTCTTCTGCGATGTTCTTAAAGATGGACCGTTTGGAAGGTGTGAACTATCTTTGCCAGTTAAACATGCCGCAGTTCGCTGCTCTGTATTTATCACTCCTGTAATTCAGGCCAGTGCTTACTAGTGACCTCACCCCTCATGCAGTTTGTTGATTACTTACTTCTGGACAGCTAACTAACATCTAACAGGTAAATTTCTAATTAAAATACATGCACGAACATCATTTCAATAAAAAAAAAAAAATCACAAAAATTTGCATCAAATCAGAAGTCACTGCATAAGGAAAGTTTTGGCAGGTCAGAACCTCTGAATTGCCTCACCTGGCCATGGTCTCAGGTCCTCCTCCACCTTGCATGTCTTCAGAGTGGGGGTGTCCATTTGCTCCTGCCACAGGGCTGTTTCAATAGAAAGTATGAATAGTTGGTTAGCACTAATATCTCCATATGAAAAAGGAGAGACAGTCTGTTTGTGCAGGACCATACAACTTGTGTTAATTCTGAGAAGTGTGTAGGTTGTGTATGTTTAAAAGTGAGAAAGGTGCTGCCTGTGCCATAAAAATTTAAACATGATTTCCAGAAAAATCCTTCATGACAGACTTGTCAAAACTGTCTTGACATCTGGTGGACTGAGGATGTTTCTTCCTGTCACAGTTTGGCCTCTGCTGACTGAGCAGTGAAGACTGGGAAGAGTAAGGGTGGATTTCTCACCAGAGTGAGACCAAGCTTGGAAAAACATGCTTGATGGGAGCATGGGAGATATTTTTGGGTTATTCAGACGAGACATTGGAGAGGCAGCGGAGACCTGTGAAGCACAGGACACTCAATAGCCTGTCCAGCCAAGCTGTCAGGAAGTGAAGGAGGGTCACAGACCTACTGGCCCAACGCGTGGGACCCTGCTTCACACTCAACGGCCACACCACAGGAGGCCTGACACAAACAGGGGCTGTTTGCTTTAAGTCTGAGACGGTGCAGTTCTTACAAGCCAACTTTCACGAAAGACTGTGGACATGAGGAGACGCAGCACATGACATGGATTGTACAGATGTCTAGTCGACATGCCTTTGAAAAATTTTGCATATTCCTAGGTTTCCCCCCCCCCCCTGAATTACACAGAAATATTAACATCATGCATTCAGAATCCAGCATAGCATATAACAGTATAATTTCTTTGCTATTAATTCAGCAGTCAACCATGTGTTGTCATTTTGACCTGCCCTCCCATGTTGAGATACCGCAATGTAGTAAACTCCTAACCACCTGCAGTGGCAATTAGGATGAAGAATTATGCCAGAAGCAGAGAGAGTGGTGATGTTGGGTTCTTCATCTTTAGCCAAACTGGTCTCAGCATGTGCAACATCTTTGCTTCCCCTGGAGCTCCTCCACTTCCTTTGCAAAGGCCCAAATCAGCACTCAGTCAACGAGAGGTCCCGCACTATGCCTCACAATGGCAAATTCTTACACATAAATGGCCTTATTCAGAAAGGCTTGCAAGCAGCTGGTACGATTCGCTCAAGAAAATAAACATTTCCTTCAAATATTTTGATTGGCCAGCAGACAAAGTCAATACCAGAGGCACAGATTACCCCTGTTAATAAGAGAACCAACCCCCTGGGTGGAGCTGAGGAGTGGGGAAGGAAGGGGCTGAGATGGGAAGAAGTGGCGACTGCGTCACCAATAAGTAGCTTTGGGATGGTGCCAGTACAGTTTTGGGGGGGACACAAATAAACACATGCACTGCTTTTAAATTACATTTGTAGATGAAAGGGATGGCTATTTGGCTGTTTGAGCCAAAATGGCGGCCATCCTCGTGATTCAAGCAACGCCTCTGAGACATGTAATGCGCCTGCCTTAATGAAGCGTGTTATTGAGACACAGTGAATGCTGGTCCTTGTGCTAGCTTCCTGCTCCGCTTAGGCCTTAGGCGTTGCAATGGGGAGAGAATGTGAGAGAGCAAGCAAGAGAGAAAGAAAGACGCCAGCAAAGGAAGGAGAGAGAAAGAGAGCATGTTAGAGAGGGGAGGAACACGGCCTTGGCTCAGCTATGTGGGACATTTGATATGTCTTTTGAGCCCTCACTTATAACGCAAGCAAAAACAAACACATGGGCTGAAAAATCCTATGTTCTCTTTGAGAGCTCATCGTCCTCCCGCCCTTCCCCTCTCTCCAGACTCAATAGAGACTGTTCATAGCACACATGTAGTTTCTGTAATTGCTGAAATGTAAAACTCAGCCTGACTCTGATGTGAAATTATAACTTACACAAACAGTTGAGTCTAGTAAAAAACAACTTGCCCTCACTTCTTTTTTTCCACCAAGGAGGTGGCTTCAAAAAGATTATTATTTTTTTCTTTTTTTGTTGGAGAACAGAAACATTTTCAGTTTGAATTATTCATCTCAGGGTCACAAAAAGAGTAACCACAAGTGAAGCTTTCAGGCACCATAACAAATAAACTCTGTGGCAGCATTTGACATATTATGTAAATATTGGAGTGAAGAAGTAAAACAGAGTGTCTAAAGGGCTGGTCCAGATTCCTGCTCATTTTGGTTGTATTGGCCTCAGAGGGCCAGCTTCCTGCTTGGGTTTGGCAGAAATCAGCATGAAACCCAACTAGCGTGACGCCTATACTCAAAAGTCCACACCACAGCTACCTGACGGTGCTAATTTCCTGTCTTGCTCTTGCTTCTAATTGGCTGATCATGTCATTCTGGATGTGTGAATTAGTGTGAGCGTTAGTAGCACAGCGCTGCCTTGAACCTGGGGGGGGGGCGGCCGGCTTGTTTATGTGGAGTAAACAGTGTGGTCACTGTGGACAAGGCAGGAGGGGCATGGCTGCATTGGGCATGTCCTCTATCAAACAGGACTTTCTCACGTTGAAGTCCAGTTGAGTGGCTGCAGCAGGAACACACTATACAAGAGCGCCACAGCTGCAGCAGATGTCAGTTGGACCGGCCAAATCAGAGGTACCAACATTTGTGTTGGTGTAGTAGAAGAGCTTTGTTCCTCTGCAATATAAATGCTGCGTACATTTAAAAATTTGTTGTGTAATTTATTTCTGCAAGATTCAGCTGACATTCTTACAAATCACCGCGTTGGTCATACATTCAGAGAGAGAGAGAGATACATGTGCACATGCACCCATTCACGCTCACACACACTGACAAATTTTTATTTACAAAGACACAAACACGCACAGACGCTCATCAAAGCCTTGAGCACTTGACTTGATGGCGGAACGTTATGCTGTATGCTTTAGTTTCTGATATTCATCTTCAGAGAGGAACACACAGGTGTTGGAACAAATAACACGTTAAATGATACCACCTCAAAAGTGCCAGGACTTTCTTTTCCCCCACTCTCTCTCACTGTTAAAGCACATTTAAGTTAAAAGAGCTGCTTTCGTCTGGGCTGTCTATTAGAGGCCATGCTAGGGGCTTGTTGAGTTTTGTCTGTATTTAAAATGGAACAAGGCAAAACTGGAATCTATTTTCCTATTTACACTTTGGGGAAAATCAAATTTTCTATCAATAGTTTGCTTTTCCCAAGGCTGGAAAGAGCTGTGTATAGATTCTAAGTTCCATAGTTATATCAGTATCAGTGGGGAAAAGAAACACCCACAGATATATAGTATACACATGTTCCTCACTTGAGGTTTTGAAAACTAGAATAACAATTTACTACTTGATTGTCTGAGTGTCAGATTTGCTTGACTGCACTAGTTGAACCACGCATTTTCAACCACACGCACACTCCCTCCGCCCTCTCTAAGAATCATTCCACATGTCTAGCAGGCTTACCTGTGGCCGCTGAAGAACAAAAACAAGCAGCAAATGCAATGTCTGCCAGTGTGCAGGAATCTTGTCACTGCATGCACTGTAATGAGCTCTTAATTACCCCGTCTGTCTGGGCCACTAACAGAGAACTTGCAGCGCTAGCACGGAATTGTGTATGTGTGTATGTTTTGTGCTTTTAATGGGCCTATGTTGCAATTGTCTGTGTGTGTGTGTGTGTGTGTGTGTGTGTGTGTGTGTGTGTGTGAGAGAGGGAGAGAGAGAGAGCGAGCAAGTTAAAAATCCAGGGTACCATTGAGCAGATGTCTTCAGACATGTCCTGTTGACAACAAAACTGAGACAGTGCTTCATGACACAGACAAACAAACTGAAGCAAGGTGGCTTTAGGGGGAGATGACACTGACATTTAGTCGTCTTCAAGGGGAAATGCAAGGTTACAGCCCTGGATAATGGAAAACATCTTTTGTAACTGCGAGACGGGAATCCACTTAATTATAACGTGTTGATGGGCGATCTATCACCCAGCAATTCCCAAACAAACAGGCCCCAGGATTTAGAATAAAATACAACAGTGTCTGGCTCAACTGCCAGAAGCAGAGATGTGTGTGATGTTGATATGTAAACATTTCACTGTGTCTCTGAATGGGATTTATTACAACAAAGTCTATTTTTGTTTGAGCTTTGCTTGTAATACTGTGGTGGTGTTGTCTGTGAGTGATTCCTACACATACTAGAGTGCACTGTGTGATCTGGGCTGGGACATACATTTTCAGTCTTGTGCTTAGACACTCCAAAAGATAGATGTGGTGGGAGGGAGCAGGGCCCTCTGCTCTGTTATTTAATTATTTTACCACACTTGCCCTGTGGTATGCCGTCATGATGGTAATACCACAGATTAAGGTGTGTGGTTTTTACAACCCTTCCCCTCCTCTTTCTTACTTACACACACACAGACACTTCTTATAGACGGCCTCCAGTCACTGGCAGCTGTAACTTGAGGCTCAAGGCCTTCCCAGTTGCTGACAGTTCCAACTGATGTTAATATGTTGTGTCTGCTCACAGTGCATATACTGTACATGTGTGAGTTTCAACATCACAGCCCTTTGAAGCCTGACAAGCCTATGACGCTCTAATTCCTGCCCTAATCCTGTGTGAGGCAGACAAGAGCAGTGCAAAGAGCTGCTCTTCGTCTGCTGTCTGGACCAAGTCTGTACACCTCTCTTTGCCGACTAGAGCCCCCACCCCCCTTAGTTTTCAAGTCAGTCCTCAGAAACCTAAATCTCCCAGTAGAAGCTTAGCTGCAGGGGGCTTTTTATTGGCAGACAACGTACACAGCTCATGCCAAACTCTAAACCATCAGAAAATTATCATCACAGTGGCCGTATTGTGTTGAAGCTCCACTCTGTTTATTTTCAGCATAGCCACTCGATGGTGTTTCTAAAATGGCTGACATGTTTTCAGCTCAGTACAGGCTTTGCAAGGGAACAAAATCAACGTCAACACGAAGTAAGGACATGGGGGAGCAGGGCAAAAGACCCTGTTTTCTTCACAGTCAGCTGTTAGATAGGAATATACTGGTGACTCAGCGCTGGCTAAGCTAAGCACAAGGCCAAACACTGGTGTATGACTGTGATACACACTGATAGAGTTCCACCCACACACGACCCAACACTCCCAAACAAGCCCTCCTGTACACAGCAACATGCTGATACTAAAGTAATGAGGTTCATTAGCCAGCATGAGAACCTGAGAGTAGGCGGAAGAGGAAAGGTGTGAGTAAATGTGAGTAGTGTGCATGCTTCCAGCTATGGCACTTTGTAAAAGAGGCTCTGTCATATGATGGAGAGTGAACACTCATCCTCATTCCAAGCGTCACCCACGCAGATGTCCACAGCACACACATATGCTTGACACAACCCCCTCCCCTCCATCGCACCATTTCAGTCTGAGTTTCAGTCTGAGAGTGACGTGATTGCCAAGGTAGCGGGCGGCTGCTACATTCCTGAGGCTGTAGTGTGTGGTGTGCTTCAGTACCCAGTCCAAGCTTGGTTGGCAGCATCCACCATGCCACCTGGCCACAGACTCAACCTTGCACTCTGTGGGGCCTGGACCCACCAAGACAGGGCATCCGGGGACAGAGCTTACATGAGCTTCCTCTTGAACGGCCAACACATATAACAGCTCCCAGATTAGGGAAACAGATCCTAAAAGCCAAGCTCAGAGGAAATGCACATGAAGAGCACTTGGCTTAGTTTAATGCAGGTTGAACGGTATGTACTGTGTTGATGTCTGACAGATTTATATTGCAGACTATCTACCCACTGGCCAAATGAAATATACTTTTGTCAAGGCAGGTATAAATTTATTGTAAGTGATGGCACATAATGGGTTGAATTGAGGGACTTTGGTTATTAGCAATTGTATGGATCAGTGGTCCTCACCTTGTGTGGTGCTGAGATGGGTTTGGTGGATGGGACGGGGATTATTGTTCACGGGGCCTATACGCATAGACCGTTGGTAGCGCTCAATCTCTGACAGCCTGTCCGAGAACTGCATCTTCTGGGAGTCTTCTATCTTCACTCTGTGCCCTGAAACAAGCAACATGAGGAGGAAGAGTAAGAGAGAAATCAAAGACTTGCTAATTTGCCACTTAGGCAAGGGAAATGGCAGCAGTGGCACTTAATATTTCCAATGTTGTATAAAAAATTGTCTTTTTGGAAGCATTCTTCTTCTCCATAATTTAACTAATTGACTTGGAGCTTGACAAATCCTGGCACAACAACTTCTCTTTTCCTTGCTACAATTAATGTGAAATTGGCTTGGACTGTGACCATCATGATTCTCCATTGTCCACACATAAACACAGGGAATTATAAGGGAGACAGAGAGAAAGAGAGAGAGTGTCACTGTGTTTTCAGCTTCCAAATACAAAAATATTATTAGAATGTCAGCAGACCTTGAAATACATTGGCTAGACACTAAGTGTTACCCAAGCTGCACCTGTGGCCGCGTCATCCACAGATAAAGACAGTGTAAGTGGTTGAAAATAATTGCTTGAGGAATGTTGTTTTCTCAGAACCTAAAGTCTAAGAAATAAACTATACACTGTGACATTGGGCTTTTCTGTGAACTGATGAAGTTACAAGATGTTATCTTGCTTAAAAAAGACGAAATTGTGTGATCTACCACCCTCACACACACACACCCCACACATACACGCGTACATAAATGTATTCAGGTCTGACTGACAGAGCACTTAGTCAGAAGGAAACACCCAGACAGAGCTTCCAAACCATGTATCATCAGTCTTAAACATAACAGAGAAAGCAAAAGACTGGAAGAACTTTTGTGTGTGTGTGTGTGTGTGTGTGTGTGTGTGTGAGAGAAAGTGGGGGGGGGGTGTAGGAGGTGAGAATGAACTGCGTATGTGAAGCAGTCTGCTGCATCTTTTGTTAGTCCATGCAGGGAGATGGTAAAAAAACAAAAACCCCTCTGATCATGCTTTTTTATGACTACACTTACATTTATGCTTACACGTACAAATACACATGCACACATATGTGCACACCATCTACATGTGAACACACCTCAAATGTCAGACCTGAGTCCGGATGAGGGCTTTGTCTCTAATGGGAGGAAGAGATTTTAATGTAACTATCAATGCACCAAAACTGTGTGTGAACCAGCATGTATACATTCTGTGGTTTTCTCCCTGGCATCTCTTCAGAGTAGCCTAATGTGAAGTAATGGCTGGATTTGAATATTTTATCACTATATAAAGGGGGCAAGGCAGACGGACCAATATGGATTTTGCCCGTCCTTTCTCTCCACTGACCCATGGGCAATATATCTTCCCTCAGAGGCTGACCCATGGGTAAAGTTTCCTCCCGTTTACCGCTCTGTCCATTTGTTTGTGCCCACCACCATCTCCTCTCCGTTCTCTCTTCACAAACTATATAGAAATACCTACCTTCAACACTTGGCAACACTTGCCCCCCTTCCCCACCAAAAAAAAGAAAAATGAACCATTGCACTGCACTTCACTCTTGTAAAAAAGAGATAGAGACTCAGTCATGACTAATAGGTCTGAGCAGAGACAGAAGCGCTGTTGCTGCTCTCCAGCTGTTTGTTTTCTCGAGCATTAGGACATGGGATGCCAAAGTGTGTGTGTGCGTCCGTGACTTCACCCACCACTGCACCAATTTGCTCCATGCTGTTACTTAGGAACATATCCTGGACAGATGCACCCCCTGCCACACACACACTCAATCTTTTTTATTCTTGCTCACATACATGCATATCAGTCTGCCTTCTCTGTAAACCGTGATGGAAGGCATGAACGCCAGCGTTTTTACTTTCTCTCACTCACACACACTAAAGGTCCGAGCTTCATCAGCCACATAGACACTGTGGCTACTGTCTGTTCCAGGCCAGAGCTGGGGCGGCCAGGGGAAGCAGCTCTCCAAATATAGCCCCTATATATGTCCTCGTGTAGTTATTAAGAGATTTACACCACCTCAAAAGGCTGAGGTCAGGGAAATGATACATCCCACTGCTCTCTGGTTGGAAAAAAAGACAGACGGGCAGGAAAAAAAAATAATAATTGGTCAGTTTTTCTGTGGCCAGTGGTGGTCTAAGATGAATTAACTGGCTCTTTAGGGATGAAAGTGATCATTCAGTCACACACACACACACACACACACACACACACTACTTGAGCCTAACTGTGGATCTTGTGGCCCATTTCCAGCTGGCAAGGGCAGTGCAGTTGGTGGCACACTGTTCATAGTGTCCAGTAGGGGGTTTAGTGGGCTGTAAGATTGAGATTTTGGGGGGAGCAGAAACTTTACACAGGAAGAAGGGGGGAGCCCATTAACCAGGAGCCATAGTCCCTGTTCTTCTCACTTTGACTTTTTTACAGGGCAGCACACTTTTAAGTTTTTGAAAGACATTTTGTTTTACTGGACCAACTTCAATCTACTTTTCTCTTAACTTATGTCTCTGTGAATTCTTCAGGTCATGTTTGTCTTTGTCCAAACCTTTGTGGTTCCAAAGGTGTTGTGATAAGACTGTGGGAAGCTTGTTTTTGTAATACTAAATCAAAATGGAACTATCACTTGGATGTTGTCTAAACCATGTGATGACTGTACCTTGAACTTGACTCGCACATTGAGTATTGCTGAAAGAAAACAGCCAAACAGTGTAGAAAAGTTTGAATGACTGCCTAAATCATTACTGTCAGAAGCCATATCCTTCATGTAAACCTTGTATTAATATGCTCTCTTTGGCCAGTTGACCCGGACTGAAGCCACAGTGTGTCTACTCCGACCACCAACATTTGACTTATCTCTACAAGGCCGGAGGCCAGAGGGGTGCGAGCGCACCACACCAACCCCTTTTCAGAGGGGTTTCTGTGGTTGGATGAATATTTAATGTGTCAGGGTGCACTTAGGAGAGAATGCCCTTGTTTTTCTCTCTATGATATCATAACCACAAGATAGAGCTGGGAGATGGGGGCCAATGCACACATGAGGCCTAAACAGCAGCGCTCAATATGCACCCAGACCTGAAATGGATGCTAAAGGTTGTAGATTTACTAGCCTCCTCTCAGAGTAGCGGTCACATCATCTGAAAGCATTATGGAAGTCTGTGAAGAACGAATAAAATGCTTGATATAAAATGTCTGGTATTAACGATGTACTGAAAGCAGCAATGGCTGTGTTTTGAAGAAATGGGTGTGCCGTTCTCAATCCCCGCTTTGTTTTCTTTCAGTGTGCGTGCGACAGTGTGTGTGTTTGTGTGTGTCTTTATTTCCTGATTGTGTTTTATCTTTGCTGCAGACATGTTGCTTTGCTCTTTTTCTCCAAGTGTGTGGAAATGGGTAAATATAAGTGTAAATGATTTTGTGTAAAATTTTTTACACAGTGCTTTTAGCTGAGACTGCGTAAACAGCAAACTAAAGGAAGCATTGCCTAGCCTTCCATCCACAAAGCAGGTATCAGGTCAACACAGAGACCGTGTTTGCACAGCAAGGTGACAGCCAGGCCTTAAACACTGACGCCATCGTGAAATGATCAGCCAATATGGCCTGTTTCCTTCCTTCGTAAGACACTTTTTTCTGTACTTCTGTCTCTTGTCTCTGTCTGCATTGAAAGAAAGAAACATATGTTCCAGTCCAAAGGGAGACACATTAGACACAAGCTCTTTTTAGTAAAGGGCTGGGTGCTTTTTCAGGGGCAAAGTGAAACTCTATCTGGATGGCAAAGGGCAATACGTGCTTTGGCCGCAGCCCAAGTCTTCCCTGAATATATTTGAAGTGTAAATATTTGTATTTGACGTATAAATGGACTTGATAGGCCACTGATAAGAGAATAGAATTGATTTGGAGCACATGTATCACACTTACCACTAAAAAAAACTATGTTTGGACTGTAAAGTGTATGTAAGTACAGTATAGGATTACATACAAAAATGTATGGGCAGTCCAGTAAACATTTCTGATTCTAAAATGTGATGTAAACAATTGAAAGTGCATCTTGCTTTCCCTGTAATTTGGGGAAGGCTGTGCTTTATGCATTCATATATTGAAAGTTGCATGCTGAAAAGGCTAGAACGCAGGCATCCTTTTAAAACATGGTGCAATGTGGGGTGACAGTTGAACACATTTTGCAGGAAGGCCTACTTGCCTACATGCAAACTTCCGTTTGCACTCAACAGACACTGGGGACGTTTCACCATCTGTTAAGCAAAGCCATGTACACCTGTCTTCCTCTTCCTCCACTCTAGCGGACCTGAACCCCCCGTGTTCTTGTTCCCACCCTGATAGTTTCCACCATGCTCTCATACTTCCCTTTTCATGCTCTTACACTGTCACACACAGCTCAAACATCACTGCACCAAATGTGGCACCGTGTTTCCCATCGCTACCAATCACACAATTGGTTATTTACAGTGGGACAAATCAAAGTTCTTGTTTTGAGGCTGACCCTGAAGGATGTGGGTTTTACCCTTGGCTGGTGATTGTGGCTGTCTCGTCTGGGCCTACATGAGTCGATGCTAGTAGACATTACACTACTTTGCACTCATTTACATAACACTCTTATAATACTTTCAGTATTAGTGCATTTAGATTTAATACTATGTCATTACCATGAATTGGATGCATAAATTATTATTTGTTTGGACATATATATTATTTCAATCCAAGCTTTCAGAAGGAGGTCACTGGAAGTTTTGGCACACTTTATCTCTGCTTCACCCTCTGTGGCAACAGCTGCGGGATCATCTGGTCCCTCAGGCACATGCATCAGCCTCTCTCTGGGGACATCAGCAGTGTGAAAATCCCCCTTGCAGGCCTGAAAACAAGCTGCTCACAGCGGAAGTTGCTACATGAGACTGTTTGAGCGAAGAGCACAGCCTTCCTTTTCTGATAAGGGGATAAAGCTATTTGCGTATATATGCGTGTGTGTGTGTGTGTTTGTTATGTGGGGGGGGGGGGGCAGATGCAGTGCCACACAAGGGCAGCCCTACATCCAGGCAGGTTGAGACAGGCAGAGAGGGATGGGGTGCCAAAATGAGGCCCAATGCACCCGGATTCTCTAACAATATATCAAGGCCCGTAGCATATTCAGAGCAATCATCTCTCTTTTGTCCTGCCATTTCTATACTCTGTGTGTGTGTGTGAGTGTGAGTGAGAGAGTGAAACTGTGTAACTCAGGAGTTGAGGCATGTTGGGGGTGATATGAGCCGGGCTGTGTTCATGCCCTTTTGGCTGCTGGCCTGTAGACTTTTGCAAAAGATTTTGCAGTGCTGCTGCTGCTGCTCTGACCTTGTTGAGTGCAAAAGGCCTATTTGGCTGCAGTGACAGATCATACTAAAGCAATACGCTGCTTTAAGTGTGTTATTTTAACTCTAATGCTGAATGAGGCTGTTGTGCATTTGCTGTGTGCATGTGTATACAAGGTAATCAGGATGTTCTGAGCAATGAAATGTCGGGGGAGAGGTGGGGGCCTCACAAGGGTGTGGGAAAGGAAAGCAAACTGCTGCTGTCACGTACATCAATGCAACGCCAGCAGATGTGTCAAACGTCTTTGTTTTTCACACCTCCGTATATACCAGCTTATTCACAATAATTGCAACAAGTATATTTGCCATGTTCACACACAGCTCAACTGAATGACAATTGATATTCAAGTTGGTTAAAATCAATATATAAAATGTGTGAATTTTCCACTGTGTAGACATGCAAATATTTCACTTTCAGTAATTTTTCTAGAGTTATCCTGCTGTTCATGGACTGCTACAGTAATGTTGAAGGTTGTAAAGAGTCATTAAGATTCACCCCTTACTTTCTGTGATGTTTCCAGCCTATTTTGAAGAGCCAGGCATCCCTCTGTGTTTACCCACAGAATTACAACCCTCTCTACTCCTGGAAGCAAAAGAAAGATCTCGCTACACCTATTATTTGCTCCCTGTTTCTAACCATTAAGGCCTGAAGAAATAAATGTCCAAACCGCAGGGTAGTGGTACACAGCGTCTTTTCCAGTAACCAGCAGGTGCCTTCTTCCCACAAACCGCCCCCCACCCCACCCCTGTCCCCACTGCCCTAACACAGAAAACGGTTTATTGTCATAATGCAGTGGGGGAGAAAATATTCCTCCACTCATGGGCCATTTATTTTTCTAAATGCAGATCGGAACTTTTATTGAATTACGGCTGAAAGGTCGTAATGGCTCCCTCCTGTATGGGTCAGTGTAAATAAGGAAGAGTGAGCACATACAGAGTGGGCATTTTACTTCCCTTCATAGGTAAGTAAACAGGAAAGACGCTTGGCCAGTGAGTTTAGAGGGGAGTAGGCAGGCAGTCATTGGAGAGACAGACCAGTAGAGAACTCTCAGTTCATTCTTAGAAAATGTTTTCAACTTACATCATCAGAGTGAATTAAAAGTGCTGTCTGGGCGCCTGTAAATAATTCTTTAATTCCTAGTGTGTCCTGCTGTTCTATTTGGCGTCAACAGACATAGGGTGGAAATTTTTGTCTGAGTGGAAAAAGAAATGGCATTTCACCTCAAGGCTATTGTGTGTCTGTTTCTAACAGTCACCAACTGGCCTGAGGAGACGGCATTACACTGTTTCAAAATGTTGGACAATGTTCTTCTTTTTTCCTGTTTTAGCAGAAACTTGTGCAGTGACGCTGCAGCAACATGCCGAAGCACAAACAGAGGCAGTGAGAAGGGAGAGAGAAAAAGTGCCAGTATTAGACTACTTTTCTTTGTTTATATCTCAGCTTAGTCAAGGTATTTAGACTAATTAGCGCCGCTTTCACAGGAAAGATTAAGTAAAAAAGCCAGAGAAGGATTACCAACAGCTGTGTGCATGTGCGTCAGTCATGTGCATGTGCGGCTCACAAAGAGAGTTGGCCTCAAAGCTTCTAGATGTGGTTAAGGTGGCAACAGTGGTCAAAGATCTTCCATCTCTACTTAATTTACCTCCAACAACAAAATTTTATGATGGATGCTTTGACATCTGTGATATCATACTTTAATGACTCGGGCAGCAACAGTCATACAATCGCTTACATCTAACAGAAAAAGGCATAGTAATAGTAATACATAGTAATTAACAACGGAGTGTGTTTGGCGGTCTGTAGTCTGTAGACATCGCAATTGGAGGACAATGTCCTCACAAGTCTCAGACCTCAGAATGTGGTAAATGTTTTGTCCCACCGCACACAGGTTCCTCTCTGAAATCAGTTCGGTCCTATTCAGTTTTTACTGCAGCATTCCACTGGATTTATCAGTTGACCAATATTTGTTCTACTTGTAATCACTGAAGTCAAGTGTGATGTGTCTGGAGTGACCACAGGGAGGAGGAACGTGACATTTCCCGGGGAAGACATAAAATCTCCCCTTTATCTGTTCCCACCTGTCTGTGAGTGGTACTGAGGCGACTGTCTCCTCTACTAAATCAAAAAGTAGCTGGGCATGTGTTTGGTTGTTGAGGCCAGCCACAATTTGTGAGTTTATTTGTGTGTGTGTATGATTATGTGCGTAGGCCACTATGCCACAGGTTATACATCTGGGCGTCATGTTGAGCCACTAGCAGTCAGGAAAGCACCCAATTTCAGACATCCCACTGTTTTTTTCCCCTCCCCTGGCATTAATACACCTGTAGGCCTTTCTTTCAAAGGCACCCATCTCCATTTTCAAACATCAAAGTTGCCTTTGAGAGAGCAATTCGCACCGAGGGTGAGCCTTTCATGTGATTTGTGGAGCATGGGCGTGGCCCGTGGGGCCGACTTAAAGAGATGGACGCACCTGGCAGGTGCATGAGCTGCGCACCCACACACGCAAATATATCCACAACAACATGCATGCTGTCTTTTTGTTTACTTTACAGAGAGACTGCAATATCACAGGAGAAATGACAAAGCAAATGTCATTGTTTGTCTATTTGCATACTTTGTACAGTCTGTGTGCCAAATGCAAATAGAATCAACCTGCCAACTCCAACAAGCATCCCCACCTCTGTGAACCCCCCACCCCTCCACGCCTGGCATTCTCCTCCTGGAGCTGTGAACACACCCAGTTGAGCAAATAGAGGCAACAGAACACACCACAACATTTTGGTGGATGTGCGGGCCTATGGGTGGAAAAGTGTGTCTGCACTATCTGTAGTTATTCGATGTGCAGAATCCATGACTTGATAAAAAATGTTATTTTCAAATTAAATGTTTTCATTTAATTTTAAAATGACCTTTTTTATTTATTATTAACAGACATGATTTCTTGCTCAATTTCCAAATTGTTCAGGCCAAACTCCATTCATAATGTTTTGAAATCTCGATCTTCAATTTTCTCCTATCTGTGCATTTCTGTATCTGTTTTTTATACACAGTCACAGAATTTACTTTCAGTGGAAATGTTTAATTTACATGTTCACACATTCAAATGCTGCCATGATAATTATTTCTTCAGGCTCAAAAAGATGACCCCCACCCTACTCCAATTCACAAGATCAAAATATTTCTAACCCTTTTTCAATCTCTCAGACCTGGGATGAGTTCATCTTTTCTTCCCAGGGACTGATTCAGGTCAAGAGGTACAGAAATATAAACGACCCCTCCCTCCTGGATAAATAGGCAGTGGCTGATGTCATTTTTAAGTGAGACAGTGAGAAGTGCACTGAAAATAAAGTTGTGGGATTAATTGAGAATAGCCCTGCAGGGTGCATCAAATGTGTTGCAGAGGCATCTGATACCGGGGCAACAAGCAGGGAGGGTGTTGACACTTAAGTCATCAGCTCCTTTTTTTTTTTTTCTTCCTAATTTTCTAACATGCATTCTCTTGCTGTCAGATCTTTGATATTGTTTAAGCGTCTATTCAGACCGAGGGAGAGTGATGGTTTAACAGTTGCAACAGTTGCATTTCCAGTTTGGCTTTGAGAGAAGTTTAATAGTAAAAAAGGAAAAAGAGAATGGGGGTGGGGTAGAAGGGTTTGGTGACGAATGCCGGATGTATGATGAGGAAATCAGCTGCAAGCAAGCAAAAAATACAAAAGCTGAACATTTAGCCTACTTTCTGTTCGGGGACAAAATGCTGTCTATTTGTGTGTGTGTGTGTGTGTGTGTGTGTGTATGTGTGGGCACGTAAGAGTGGCTTATTGCACATGTGCTTTCTCATCTGTATCTTTTTTTTTTTTTTTTTTGTCTCAAATGTTTTCAGAAAGCATGGTGTTCTCTGTTACATTGCCTAAGGCGAGCCTCTGCTGCAGTCCTGTCCATCAGGTTCTCCTGACTGGATCAGTAAACGTTAATGAAACCTCCTCCCTGTCAGTGCCAGCTCCTGCCGCTGCTCGGCTGGCAGCCATGCAAATGCAGGCCCTGCACAAACAGCCCGTAAAGCCCTGTGCAAGCCAGCCCCGCAGCCTGCCAGCCTGCAGACAGGTGAACACAGCTCAGCCAAGTCTGGCTTCTGGCTGTCTACACTCTATGAAAGCTAAAGTTGAATTGTACAGGCAACGTTGTACGGCATTGTTAGAGAAGAATAGTAGGGGATCAAAGCAGTTTTGGAATATATGACTGTCTCTGAGGATGAGATTACTAATGAGAAAATGCTGTTAGTTTTATGTGTTGGCCACAGTGCATCTCTACTTTGGCTTCAAACCTTCAGCAGATATAATGTGGTGTCTTGTGGTTTGAGAGGAATCAGATTATTTTTATGGTCTTAATAATGTCTGAATGGTAGTGTGTGTTCCTGTGCTTTGACTGTGCCACGTCATGGCTGATATTATATTCTTACAATGTGCTGCTGCTTCAAATATGAGCAGTCTCATCTTAAATCGGCCTGTATCTCAGTCCTTGAAAACACTAAAATGCCCCAAAGACTAATCTGTGATCTGACATCTTATCGAGCAACATGAATATGTTGTTTCATAATTCTTCATCAAATTGGTTGTAATTATCTGCTTGATGATAGATTCGTTTTCACAACAACTGGGTGTATTCAGAATCATGTTTAAGATAAACTTTGACTCAGTATTTTAGCCATTTTAATGTTAAAAACTGAAGGAAGTTCTTGTGAAACTGCATTCAGATCTAGTCTTTAAAAACAGGCTTTGCAGTAGTTTATTTTCTCTCAGCACTGCGCAATAGAGTTTAATGGAGCCCTAAATTCCTGTTGCCCTATATTAAACAGTGTCACTTTATAGCACCCAGCGCCAGTGTAAAAGTAGCACGGTCACTCTGACGCCTCAGCTGAAGTGGTAACATGTTGACGGACAGACGGGGGACAATCTTAATGTGCGCAGTTATTTCCAGCTAAGACACTCCCAAATGCACACAAGAATGCATTAATGCACAGACACATGCTTTTATTTATCTATTTTTTGTAAGTGAAAGACAATCAACGTGAAACTCTCCACACAGAATGTTTATTATTATCTTGTCCCTCCATACTTTGTAGTCACTGTTCTTTTATACCTCTGCAAATAGCCTGATAGGAGTGGAGCAGTTGTGCCCCTTTCCCTGTGCCCCTAACCCCCCTCTCTGCCAACCGTTTCTGATGTCGTGGCACTTGCTGCCACTCTCTTTCCCTGCTGTGGTCTGTTTCGACTGGGATAAATCTTCCCTGTCCCAAATATCTCCATCCACCTCCAGCCACACACCCGTTCATAGGCCTCTAAAACACTGCTCTCTAGAACCATTAGTGCGCCATCCCTCCATTCGTAGGTCACGAAATCCCATCCATCTCATCTATACTGCCTCGCGTACACGTGTGTGTGAATAACACTGCTTTCCACCATGGCACAGGAGCCAGTCTTCCAGGGCTACCAGTGGCCAGAGTCTGCCCTGTGTAAAATCAACGAGCCACTTGTGTGGTTGGGCAGGTAGGACCCCTCTGACCAGCAGGTAGGGGTGAGGAGCCACCTGCGGCTTGGAGGCTCACTCAGCTCCTCTTAGTGGTCTTGGGTTATGTCTTAATATGCTTTACTGTTTCCTCTGACTAGGCCCTCTCAGTGCCCATGTTACACACAGACAACCCTGCATTGCTGTGCTTGTGAGGACAATATACTGAGCTCCATTCACTCTCTGGAGGTTTACCATAACCACTGCTGCCCAACCCCAGCCCTCACATATTCTTAATTCCAACGTCAATTCCAACCTCAAAACCAAGCCTTAACCTCAAAATAAATCCACTGAAGACCATATTTTTGCACTTGATCCTGTGAACAGATTTTCACCTCCACAAAGTGATGCATACGTTGCACACGCACACACGCCGCCCACACGCACTATCAGACTTCGTCACTGTTTTCGTCACACATTTAGGTGCCACCTGCTCGCGACTCATGCAGTTGTTTTAGCTTGCGGAGATACTGACACCCGCGCTTTCATAAACAGGAATAGCTGCTCAGACTGGGCGGCTATGCAACGCTCACATCGCACCCTGATGCATTTCAATGCAAGCAAAAGTAGTGTGTGGGAGCGCGCGCTTGCGCGTGCGTGTACTTACTGCGCGGCTCCCGGGGACCGTCCACGGTGACTTTGATGGCACGGTGGTAGGTGGCCACTTGCGGCGGTCCGGTGAAAACGGTGATGGTCAGAGTGAAGCTCTTTCCTGAAGCACAGCGACAAATCCGTGAGATTCAACTGTCTGAGTGGGCCTGCTCGAATTATCTCTAAAACATTTCTTTGTCCTTTTTGTTTGCAACAATACCTCACTTTGTTCAACCTCAAATCATCAGCGGCTTTTGTCCCGCTCCAACCTTTGATTGAAGAAAAAAAAAAAAAAAGGAAAAGAAAGAAAATAGGCCGGAGACCACCTCTTTTGATGGCCCGACTGCGGATATGATTTAGATTATTGAGAGAATGCGTTCCAGATTATTCAAAAGGGCTTACAGCAATAGTTTATTGTTCAACAAGACAGGATCTTGCTCCCATCTGCCTGAAAGTCCGTGCGGTGGGGGGGTGGGGGCGGCTGCATTAAGCAGCGGCTCCGGTGCTTCTCAGCAGCTCTGAGAAATGCATCTCTTGTTGACAAGAGACTGCGTGGGAAGAAAAGAAACGAGGGATCCTGTGTCTATGTGTGGGGGGGTTATTAACTATAGAAATAACCTATGAGCCGCGTTTTAAATCGGAGGGGAGAGCAATTTTTCATTTCATCAAATCGCATCTCATTTTCCATTAAAGGCGCACAGGAGGCCGGGGAAGGCCAGAAAAGGCTCTGATGAGAGCGAAAAAAATGTATCATGGAGATAAAGATGTTGTCAACAATCGGGCGTTTTTAGATTTCGGTTTTTAGGCATGCAAATTGAAAGATTTTAATTTAGGCTACACAAACTATTACAGCAGAACCATGCAGCAACCACAAAAGCCTGCAAACGCTATATGTTTTTTTTTTTTTTTTAAAGGCTAATTAGACGCAATATACATGAGTTTAGCCCGTGAGGTCCTGGCAAGTTTGCCTCCGGGGCATGAATTGTACAGAGTGGTTTTAAACCCATCCCTCAGATTCACACCACGTGGGTAATTATTTGTAGACTTATTTTCTTGGATTAGGAGAGTTTCTCTGCAGCCCCATCGTAGCCGTGCGCAGTGACGCAGACCAGATGTTTCGGATGACACCCGTGGACGTCAGTTGGCAGAGTGTGGGCACTTGCCGTACCCACACCTAAACGATCCCACATTTGCGGTTTTTAGCTTTCTAATAGGCAACAGAGATCGAGCCCAAACTGACAGAAAATTATTTCAAAGTTATATTTGATTGAGCATAACAGTTCCTTTTGTTTGCGAGCGTGCAACATATTTGGTGTCCCAGACATTTATCATATTTCACATTCACTAAAAGGTAAGACGTTTACGTCTAATTACCTCTAGATCTTTCTTTTATTATTATAAGTGCGTTTCTTTTGCTGCAAGCAGATACTCGCGTTGCGAGTCTCTCTGTGTTTGTGTACATGTTTATGTGTGTGAGTCGCAGAGTTTGAGCTCACCTCGTCCGCTCCTGCCCACGAAGCGCAGGTCATTGAAACGGGCCACCTGGTTCTTCATCACGGCCGACGCGTTCCTCAGCTCGGCCGAGTAATTCTCGTCGTTTCCGGCCATCACTGTGACCAGAGTCCCGTCGGGCACGTCACCAAGAGCCACGACCTGTGCACGGCAGACAGCAAGCGGTCACCTCGGGTCACCAGAGCACAAGTACAACAACTTCCCGCAAACAACGGAGCCCTGCTCCCATAATGTTAAACACCAACAGGCTGTAGTCAGTTTTGCCACAATGCCAACAATAAACCAAAATGTGCATCTGAAAGATTTCCTACAGCAGACACCTCCAACGCAATCTGTTTACACTTTAATCAACATTTTTCCAATCATCAGAGTGGCATGTATTTCATGTCCCCTGTTACTGATATTTATTTTCCTTCCGTTCACATTGGCTCTAATCTATACACGCGATTTATGCAAAGCAAAGCTTAATGTAGATAAAGGTCACATGTATTTACATATAAACCATACAGATAAAATAGTTACAAAAAATCTAATGATAAAACTTTGCTCAGACCTCTTGTAATTTCAGACCTCTGCTCTGTAATCATTTCTGGCCCGGCTGAGGGTGTTGGTATTCTGGATAGTGCAGTTTAATTCTAATTATAGCAAAGCTCGAATGATCTGTACATTTTAACAATTTAACATCCTAACAAATGCAATATACAGAAACCCAAAAAAGTACAACTTCCAGAGCCCACTGTTATTTATAAATAGGCTAAATGCCATTAAATTCCATTCTTAAATGTGTGCATGTGCTCTGATATGATTTTTTTTCTTGTATATTTATTACAGTCAGAAAGCAGAGTGTGTAGTTATAATGAAAATATAACTGGTAATAATAATGAGAAGTCATGTGTCTTGCCTTGAAAGCCACGGGCAGCGTCTTGTTGCACCTCCAGTGAGACGGGAGGACAGAGCAGAGGAAATTGGGGCTGTCGGTCCGGACCAGCTCGCCGGCGTGGTCAGCCAAGACGTCCACCACGTTCCTGGTATCCGGTCTTGACCTGAGGGGCCCCGGGGTGGCCATGGCCCCGTTGCCGTCTCCAATCTTACTGCAGGGGAAGGACGTGGAGGGCGGCGTGAACCGTCTGGTGGTGGGCGGCTCTACGGGAATATGCATCACAACAGCTTGGGTCAGTGCCACCTGACTGGGTTGTATCAGAAGAGAAGGAGTCTTTGGAAGAAAAAGGCTTCTCTGTCCGTCTCCTCCGCGCGCTGACGGTCTCAGGAGTCCAGTGTGTGAGTGCGAGAGCGCACTGAGTCTGAGAAGAGAGACTCGCTAAAGACGGCAAAGTGAGGACTGTGTGCTAGATCATCTGCCCGGGATGCGTCAGGCGGAGCAGCATGAGGGTGGCTCTGTTTTCACTAAGTTCACAAACAGCGCACAAACAAAAGGTCTCCAAAGTCTCTCGGTGCTGACTCTCTGGTCTCGGCACCTTGTCTGTCGTACACTTGATGGACAGTACCGGCGCGTGTGGACAATTTCTAAACACTACAAACCGCTCAACTTTCAAACCAGTCAGTGAATCCCCTGACCGGTTCGCTGATCTGTTGGCACTGATCAGATAATCCAGACTCGATGCAAAAAGTTCAACAATCCTCCTCACTGCCTCTTTATCCTAAAGTTTTTTTTTGTTAAAGGTAATTGTTCAAACTTCTACAAACTCCGGAAAAAACAAACAAATCGAAAAATTCCGCAAAACTAAAATTTTCAAAACCGAAAATATACAGTCAAACTGCAGTTGAGGTGTTTCACTGTCCCTTTTTCCTGCATAGAAGGTGTCGCAACTTTATCCTCGTTGGATCTTCCCAGAAAAAACAACGTTATTCTGGGATAAAAGAGATTGTCCCGCCGCTCCAGTCCGGTTTCCTCTCAGGTTATCCTTTAATGCAGGAACACGGGGCGCAGCGAAGGAGCCGTGAGGCTGAACGGAGTGCAGAATGCCGCGATATTATTTTACCCGAGTCATTTTAGTGTTTAGTGGTTGGGAGTGTGGAGATGATTTCCACCAATGAATCTGCTGGGTTGGGCTTTCACCAGGCCAATCAAACTCTCTGCTGCTGCTTCTGCGGCCCCTTTCTGCTGTCACACACCAGCTGAATTATTAATACAGATCTATGCTCCTCTCTCTGCGTGTGTTTGAATATACTGTATGGACACAGCGTCACACAAGACGGATAAATATGGCAAGATCTGGATGATTGATACGGGATATGTTAAACATGTAGAAGGGCACTTGGTCAGCGCTGTTGCATTTGAATGATTTGGATAAGTAAATATTTTTATAATTATAGCCAATAATCATAAAACACCGAAGGCAAGATGGGGCAATGGTCGATCTGCCAGACGGTCAATTTGACTAACTTTAAGAAAAAAAAAAATATGAATGATGAGATGATGACTTATTCTACAGGGGCAATATCAAATCATGTAGTAAAATTGCTACCGTATAAAATGAAGTGGTTTTGGTTTATCAATCCTCTGACCTATTTTACTTTGAGCTGTTTCTAAGTTATCTACAGGAGGATTTAGGCTGCAGAGCTGCGGTTTCATCCTTATTCAATTTGAAGAGCTATTACACCTGGCTGCATCACACCTCTCCAGGCCAATCAATACTTCATCAAAAAACTGATTCATATCATGTTCATTGGCTCCATTGAATTATATCTGAAAATGAAACTTTCTTTGTTATTGTTGTGTTTTTTATTTATTTATTTTTTTGGTTCACATCAAAATAAGTTTGTGTGCCAGAGGCTGAATTCGGGAGCAGGCTGAGGTGGAGGGTGTTGCACTGGCACACACCCTGCACACCCTCCAACCGCCGTGCTGCTTTTTGACACTAGTTGGCGCATTTGTCTTTTCAATCGCTGTCAACTCTGTCAGTCTCAGGAAGACGCTTCACATCTGCTGAGGAGAGGAAACGTCTATCTGTGCTCTCTCACAGACGGCAATCAGAAATCATTTCGCCTCCGTTTCATTCGGCTAAACGAAATATCTATGAGAGGCGTTTTCTGTTGTTGAAAACCGTACCGGAGGCTTTTTTCACACCCATTGTTTAAGTTTTAACCTGAATCACACTCAACTTTATTATTAATATTGATAAATGAAATCATTAAATTAGTATCGGCCTTTATTCGTTTAATAATAGTACGTTGAAGCCATGTGATTGTTAAGAGTTAATATCTCTATCTCTTAATACAGCATTTACAGATTTCATTTATTCAGCGTTATTGTAGATGTACGAGTCATCTTTACAGATGTGAACTTGCTGAGAATACATAGTTTATTGCTAATTAGATGAATTTACATATTTTTTCAATGTTATGCAACTTGATTTGTGAAAAAATGATATAAATATCCCTCAGCTGTGATTAAAACGAAACCAAAATTAAATAAATTTAATCATCGACTTAGTATCTTTCGAATTGGCAAGAAATAAATATTTAGCAAGTCGTGGAATTTATTGACGCATATTTAAATAATCAATAAATTAAAATTACACCTTTTAATTTGATGTGCGCGTGCCTCCGCGCGTGTGGGCTTTTTAAGTTGTTTACTTGCATGATAATAAAATCACTGCTGCTAAGTGGCACAGAGAGTCAACTCCTTTAACGCACTGATCCAAGTCAGAGAGGCGGAGGAAGGTGAAGAAAGAATATTTAAATAAGGTAGAAATAAAAACTAATGAAGATGGGCTGCTGTTATCAATTTACTCTTGTTTTAGTGCAGCATTAACACAAGCAGAAAAGTCTACACACTTTATATACAACAATTAGAGCATGTCAATAATTTCTGCTGTTAATTGTTGTTAAAAAATCTAGCAATTAAACCTACATAAAACTTCTCCTTTCAACTCCTTTCTGTTACATTTTTAGTGTCATCTTTATCTATTTATTCATTTATTTGCAGTCCTGACATCACAGCAGTAATAACTTATAAACCTCTGACATTTACAGTTTACAGATGGGTGCCTTTTTGATGATCCAGGACAGTGGTTCAATGAAATGTCATTGGTTCAGGTTCGCTAAAATAATAATGTTAAAACGTCTTATTTATTTATTTAGTAATTGTACAATTGATAGAGATACATCATCTTTTAAGTAAATATATTTAGTAAAGCTTTAATCCCATTGTCTGAATTCAGTGCAGCCAGTTGGCCTGGGAAAGACTGTCTGTGTGTTGGTTCTCCTTCTTTGAGTTAAAAATGCAAATCATAGAATCTTATTTCACAGTCAGATCACGCCATGTAACAGCAGCAGCCAAATTACCTCAATCCTGACAAAAAAAATAATCTCTGATCAGATCACCTATCATGTGGCCTCTATTTTGAGTAATGCTCAACTGGGACAATGACAATGCCAGTGATATTTTAGTCGTCCTCCTGCCCTAGTTCATTATTAATATGTGACCACACGCCCCAGCTGTACCCTGCCCAGCTGTAGTGTACGCTCCGGGCGCCTGTCACATTTAGCCCTCCACATTTCAACATGCAGTTTCTACAGTTTCAGCCGCACAGGCTGTAAGGACAGAGCCCATCGTGCCCCTGAACGATTTTTAATGATCCGAGTGGCTTGAGCCTGAAATTAAGACAGAACTCCTGGAGGATATGTGAAACCCCCAGACCCACTTCAAATAGGCCTCAGCATATATGATTCGACAAATCAAGAATGAAAAGAAAATATATCCTTCAGATATAAATCTAGAGGTTACATTGTTGTTTGCTGATGTGACCGTGAGGTTGTCTTCATCTCTCTATTGATGACCAAAATAAGAACTCACTGTGGTACCAGAGAGTGGTTACTGGCCACAAAGGAACCAGGAAGTACTTCACCAGCACCAGAGTCAAGCAAATTAAATTCATATTGATTCATTAAAGACACAAGAGAAACCTTAATAAATGTGTAAAAGGAAAACCAAAGGTTCCTTGGAGGTCTTATAAGATGGTAAAGATACTTTCTCTTCTGCATTTATAAAACCAAAGCAATACTTGTTTCCATTATGTGTCATGTATAATGAGTCAGATTGTGAGGATGAAGACCAAGACAGTGATCCTCATTAGCTGAGAAGCATGCGAAAGCCTTTGGGGTCTGTAAAGGTATACCTGACTCTTAAATGCCACCCACACTGCTTTCAGTGCCGTTTAAAAGTTACTTTGAAGATAGGGACGGTCTCAGATATGTGGAGATCCCTTTAAAGTTCCTATTTTTTTTTTTTTTTAACTGAATATGATCTATTAGCCTGTGTAAACTCCCGGGCTATTTTCAGACATGCACACATAAGCTCTTGGATGGGTAGCTATTCATTTGGTGAAGGGGGCTATGGGGGCAATTAGAAATAGTTTGAGGTTCAGGGATGACATAAGACAAAGATTTCTATCTTTAGAGGAGCTGTGGCGGTCACACATTTCTGTACATTCACAAATTACAGGGCAAGCTTTGGCCCTGTAACCCACCGAATGCATTCCTTCCGAAAAGTGTCTGCTCAAATTTCAGCCGGGGGTTTCTGCTCAGTGGAAATATGAGTGTTCTGAATGGACGACTTCTATGAAATGGAGTTTTATTCCTCTCGGATTAAATTAGCTCTACTTTTGGGCTTCGGGTATTTTTTTGTATGACTGATGAATTCTGCGGTGACTGTGGAACGCTGGGCTTGTTTACCCTTCCCTCCCTTTTTTTGAAACATCCCTCACTATGAAATGGACTTTTTCTGCTTGATATGACAAGAGTGTCTGTGATTAGACTTCCAAGCATGATGTAAGTCACCAAAGCCATTTGTGCCAGTCCCCTCAAAGCCAAATCATATTCTAGCGTCAGTGTGTTTATATACACAAGTATATGGAGAAACTTTTAAACAACAGTGAGTGGGTACAGACTGTTTGGGTTTGAGGCTCTTGCTGCTCTGATGGCTGATTCTCTCTCAAATTTTGATTACATAACGTGTCAGCACATCACAATTGGTGGTCATTTTTGTCCATTTTGATGTTCAGACAAGAAAATAAGAAACACATTGAACAATTTTGATCTCAAAAATTCTCTTGTTATTTTTTTTTCTCCACCAAGGCTGTCTGTGTTAGTTTTAATGATCGCTGGATTTCATTTCTGCTCCCAGCTTTGTTTTTAGATTGAGATGACCCCAAAACACTTGATTTTTATTTTAATGTCTATGGTTGACTTCAGGAGTTTATCCAATGTGTAGCTTTACATATCCTGTAACCCATGAGAGTTTCAGGTCCCATTACAGATCTTTTCAAGCATACAACATCTCAAAAGTGATTTTGACATTTCGAAACCCAGTGGCTAATTACAATATAGGTGTGACAGGCCGAGTTGCAGCGCAACAAAGAGACAAAGAGCACATTCATTTCATGCATCTTTAATACTCAGCTTTCATTTTATAAAAGGTGCAGAGCGGAGCCAAGAGCTTATTAAAGCTCTCTGAATCAATTGAGCACCATAATGGCTGCTGGGGGACGACTCCAACTATGTTTTTATTTCTGTCTGCTGAATGTAAATGGACTTCTTAAAGACTGCATTTATTTTCAAACATGCCAAGCATGTGCATGTCTGTTTGATGCTTCATTTCATACATAAATGAATACATAAAGTCATGAGTTTGTTAGTGATGCCCACAAACATTTCCTAATCTGTAGTACAATTTTAAATTTACTTAATTCAAGGAATTCTCCTAAAGTTTTACACTTTAGCCTCTCAGCATTTGTTTGATTTCCTTTGTTTCTCACTACACTTATTTGGCAGCTATTGCCATCAGTAATTAAAGTTAGGAGTTTACTTAGTAAAAAACATGTTAAGTATATTAAATTAAAGATTACTTATGGATCTCAATTTTCTGACATTTGAGGTCACTGTCTAGGTTCAGGTTGCTTCTTGCAACAAAAAACGCAGCTCCACTCTAAAGATCTGAGATGTGAGAAAAGACTCAAGACTCAAACTCATCGTCTCACAACCCTGAAGTTCAACATTTGACCGTTCAGAGGGCAGCTGTCCACAGGTTTGGACACCCCATGACTTAACCAACTGTTATAAAGAAATTAATATTAGCTTCCAAGGGATAAGCCACAAATTTAAAATGCTATTTGACGATCAGTGTTTCAGGTAGAACAGTAACAGTTTTGCATTGTGATTATGAGGCCAGCTTGTGATATTTTTAATTGCCATTATGAGTTTTGAAAGAGGAAGTAACCCAGTCTCTGTCTCTAAATTCATCATCAACGAAATGCACCGTTTCTTAACTCCGTGTGCATAGGTGTTTTACTGGTACGATTGTATGTAGCCCCATCGTTAGCAACTGCTAGCAAACAGTTTTTCGCTATTGCTGTGTAACTAACAATAGTCGGTTTGGTGAATTTTTTACTTATTTAGAGCTTTTTATTCTACACATCACCAATTGTGCTTACACAGGCAAATGTGTAGAAGGGTTTATTCATTTAATAGCAGTAAATAATACCTATGCTCATTTCAAATTTTGTATTATTACTAAAGAACATAATCTAAATTGTGCAGATCAGAATTGATGTGAGCATATTGCATTTGAAGAATCAAACATATAGTTTTAGTACACACACATAAAAAAAAAACAAAGAAAACAACAACAAAAAAAAAAAAGAAACTAACAGGACTCACATCTGTCTTGTTAACAAAGACCCCAAAACTTATGAAATGCACAGTGACACACTCCGATGCGGTCCAATGTGGTTGGGCCCCCTCCCTGGCCTTTCAGTTGCAGTTCAATAGCAAACACCACGCCCGAGGCAGGCAGGGGGGAACTAGCCGTAAACCCAGTGTCACGGTTGCTCCGCCCTCACATCATTCGTCGGGTACACTCACCCAACGATGACAGTCAGCAGCTTGTGATGTGGTTCACGGTCCTGTTTATTCTTTGGAAACCCACTAAAAGTAGCATTGGATGGTAAGCTCACCAAAAGGCCCCAGTGCTATTATAGGAGCACTTTGGGTTGAGTTTTGATCTGGTGGGATTGTAAATAGGGCCCTGCCTTGCTGCGGAGCACCACTTTTGGTTTATATTGTTTAGTGTGACCTGAAGGAAGCTGTCTGATATTTAGGGTTATTTGTAACCTGGAACCAAACGTAAAGTCCAAAATTGATTTGACTTGTGGAGCTTTGGGGCTGTGTACTTCATGAGGGCATCAATGTATGCTTTTCATAATGGTGATGATGATGGACAAAGGCCTACAAAATATACTCTATTCCACTTTTCTTCATTCTACTGAAGGACAGATTGCATTTTTTCCAGGGTCTTTATTTACTCCTGAAAGTCAGTATAACTTTTAAATCTAAATGAGTCCCATAAATACGTCAACTCCCCCATTTTTTCAGTTGTGGTTTTTAGTGGGAACTATAATCATTTCTCATCTTTCTTTGTCTGTGTCTGACTGTCTTTGTGTGTAACTACACACACAGAGATCCACATACACACGAATGCACAGTGTTTCTCTTTTCTGGCGAGAGCTTCTGATGCAAGGACGGCAATCTGTAATCTGTAGTAATTGCATGTTGCAGAAAAACATTTTTCCGCTGTGGTAATCGCTGCAATATGTGCAGTTGTGTTGCCAAAGTGACAGCACCCCCACCCCCTACAGACACACACACACACACACACACACACACACACACACAGTATCCTGGCTCACTTCAACTTTACCTAATGTGTCCAGAAAAGATTTAGAGACAACTGCTCGTGATGGCTGAGGGGCACAGACAAAATGTGCAGTATTGTGACAGACTTGTGACCAATAAGCAGTACTTACTCTCCCTCTCCCTCTCTCTCTCTCTCTCTCTCTCTCTCACTCTCACTCACACACACACACACACACACCTGTGCTGCTGTCATGCTACGTTCACCTTGTGCAAAAAATTTACAGTTCCTGCCAGTGACAGTTTAACTGCCATCCAGCCACGGTGCCAGAGCCTTGCCAGCGCCCAGCTGCCACACACAGATCAGCAGACAAATCTTTCTCTGGAGCCACATCAGTTCACTCTCTGTGCTCTGTTCTAACAGCTATCTCACATTGCAAGCAGGTGATTAAATTACCCAGAGCTTGCTTAATACTAATTCCGTAAATACTTGTGAATTCCTTATCAGAGAATTTAGATTTGTTATAGTTCTTTCTAATTCGTGGAAGTTATAACTACATTCACTAAAAGGAGCCTTGTGACATTTGTGGCCAAACTATTGAGGCATATTTATCATATTGTCCACAATTTCACATCTATGATAACAACATCTACTCTGGACTGTGGCGCAGGTTTGTGAGGTCATCACCACTGTGATGTAGTAGGGAAAACTACTGTGTTAATCGTACTTTCTCACCCCCAGAGCAGATAAGCTCTCTCCCTCTTTTGCTCTCTCTCATGCGCGCTCTCACTTTCTCACTCTGTCATTGCAGCTCAGCAGTGCTGCACATTTATGATATCATTACCCACTGCGTCATCACTCCTATGCTAAACAGAGCCCCTAACTATGTGAGCCCAGTTGGGCTTTCTTACGTTGCACTTGTCTACGTGTCACCACTCACACCTAGAATACGGACAAGTAATGCTCAGAGACATTTATAGATACACAGCACAGACACCAAGACTGCAACCAGACTGTGTGTGCAAACCTTTTCCTCTCTGGGCTGCTACTCTGACTGCTGAAGCCATCCAACCTCCCAGCAGTTGAACTTCCCTGTGTCTCTAATGGAGTCTCTCTGTCAGATCAAACAGCTCCCACTGACGAGGAGAGGAGACAGATTGTAGCGCTGGAAGCCGTTCAGTCTGACACGTTTGACTGGCAACACGGTCTGCGTCTACTCTTCCATCGCTAGAGATCCCACACAAATATAGTAGCGCCACCAGAGAGGGGAAGAGGGGGTGAAGAGCAGGGAGGGGGTAAGTGTGTCCGAGCCTGACGGCTCAGAAAATAAGTTGTGAGGCGTCCCTCTCACACAAAAGCAAAGCCCCATAGCTCAGTCTTTTCTCAAAATGAAATCGCATGTGAGCCGAATATTAGGAAGTGCGCATGGCTTCCAGCAACCACCAAGCCATTATAGCAGAGCCTGTAAACCACATTTTCACCAGCCAGACAATGCCCCTTTGTGCTTGTTGTGTGGTTGTCCCCTCTTGCTGAAACCCAAAGAGAAGCCTGCATGTTTAAATGCTGTGAAGATTACAGAGGAGATGTGAGGATGAGTGATGAAGAGCAAGTGTCAATTCTAGATCTCTGGTTAATTGGTGACAGTCGAGTCAGGAGGGGCAAGCAAGACAGTCTGCCCTCATTTAGCCCCATAGCGAGCAGGACCTTTGATGTGGTTGCATATGGAATGCTGTTGTTCATTCCACCCCGCAACAAAAGCCACATGTTTTTATTTTTTGCGACGCGGTCCCTGTTAACTGTGAAGGAACACAGTAAGGTATGTAACATATGAAATGAATGACATGAACGTTAACCAGCAAAGTGCAAGTCAGAGAGGACTCAGCCAAGGAGTCACTGGGTCAAATGTATTTTGTCTTAGTTGCATTGTCTATTCATATTGAGAAATTTTTAAGGAATCATCCCTGTTGTTTGCGCATGAATGATGTTACTGCACACGCTCATGCATGTGAATACACATAAATACACAGTGAACACATTTCAGACTTTTCAGCTGTTCTGATCGGTGTTTGTCCCTCTCCTCCCGCTCCTTTCATCATTGTTAAGGGACTCTTTCAATAGGGGTCATTCCAGGTTCTGTCACACTCATTCAAGTGCAAATGTACTTCAAAGAGCCCCCAAATATTGAATTTGCATTTATTTCCCTCTTTAAAGGGGTTCAGCCTCCTGAACACCATCTGACTCACCACAAAATCCAACCAGATTCAAGCAAGAACCCAGCGCTGGTTTCCTGACAAGTGTCCGTGCCACTTTCCTCTGCAGACGTGAGACAACTCTTGGAAAGTGCTCAGCTGGCCCTCGGGGCTTTTCATCATAAGGAAACAAGGGTGTGGCAACTCTTAGCTTGCAAGCCAAGGAGCTCAGGAGAGCACTTATGCACATAATATTGTCATCCCCCATAAATCCAATCATTTGCACAGTAAGTGATTATTGTCAATCATTCCAATTGATTTCAAATTAAATCAAAAGAAAATTAATCATACCCATATGTTGCTGAGCCTTTTCAGCAACTGTTGAGAGTCCCTGTGTTGCATGCAGCTCTGTTTCTATGATGTCTTTGGGCTTGACTGCCAGTTCTAGATTAAGCAAACCTAATTAGAAGCTAAAACGTATTTTCAATGGAGTCCCTCCATTCAAATCATCGCTTGAGTCAAGCACTGGCCTTAATTGGAGTCCGGGAAACCACCCGTATGTCCGAAGTGACTGAATGTTTCCTCTCATCATCTCCATCACTAATCAGTTGTGGCATTGCCCATGTACAGTTAGCACTCTGGCCACGTGGAGCGAGCATAGTAGAACAAAACTTTTCCCGCTTTGACTCAGAGCCTGAGGCGTTCATTGAGGCTTTGCTGTAACTGCACACTAATCCCCTGATTGCTGTGTTTAGGCCCAGCACGTCGCTGCTCCACGTCAAGGCGGCCACAGCTAACGACGAGCTAATGACACAACGATGACAAGGGGCGTTTGTAAACCCAATCAGAAGCCTGGAGTCTGGCTGCCTGGTGATTAGGTTAATCAAACTATACTGACTGAATGACTGGCTCGCTGTCTGCCTCTTATGTCATCAAGCTGATTAAAGGGGAAGAGTTGTGCTCAAGTCTGTCAGGCACTTCTAAAACAAACGTCTTTCTGCCAGGTTGGCAGTGTCAGCACAGCTAACTGTCTTACTGTGAAGTGGAGACCTGAGGGGACCATTTAACTATTTAACTGAGGACTAACTAATGTTACCTTCTGCCTATAAAGAAATATATAAATCTGTAACAAGCCACATTTAACAACTGACATAAAGCTTGAGAGTGACACAAATGCACCCTCAGTCTTGTCAGTAGAATAATCATAATACAAAATAGTTAATTAATTTTATATTAAATTTAATATATAATTAAATTTAATATAAATTGGCCCTTTTATGAAATGAAGAAAGCAGTCACTGATATTTTTCACTAAGTCCACTGCTGTTGAGTCACCATGAATGTAATTCTGCTGGACTAAGGCATCGGGAGACCATATGTAAGTACTGACCAGCTATTACGGTGAGGTCAGACAGCATTTACAGGGGAAAAGTGTCACGGTCATCATGTTGACATGCACTGCTCCTCTCTGAGTCAGCAGGGAGGAAAAACTCAGGCGGTGGACTTCTCTGTCTGCGTCTGTGAGCGTGCACATATATGCATACAGTCTCATGAGCCAGTAGCAGTTTGCGCGTGTATGCCATAACGTTGCCTGGGCATTTTAACTTGTGACGACAGCACATGCGGCCGTGAGAACGGTATTTGCAGCAGACAGACTGACCTCTCACCAGACAGATTGTGGAGAAGAGATGGAAGGGACACTTCTGCTGCACAGCTGAGGGGGAATCCCTCAGTGTTTCCTGTTGAGCCAATAAAGAAGTGAGCAGCTGCAGCGAAAACTCATTAAAGTTTACTTGAGGGCAAACCCTGATGCAATACAGGGTTAATAGATCATTTTTGCATGATACAAAATAGAATAAAATAAAAATCCTTTCTAAAGGAGTAGTTCAGCATTTTGGGAAATTCTTATTAATTTAGACAAAAGTTAGGGTGTCATCACATTATTCAGGGGGAAGGCTGTGTTGGAGATTATTTTTAGTCTTCTTGTAATCGTGTGCTTATGAATCTGCCCATGAACCATACGGATGTGATGCGTAAGAATTGAGATTTTGAAGTGCTGGTGGACAGAGTGAACCTAACTGCTAACCACTGTTTGCAGTTTTAATGTAATGCTAACTGCTTGCTGGCTGTTTTAACAAGCCAATGCTGTAAGAGAACAGTATCAGTCTCATCTAACACTTTCTCAAAATGATATCACTGTTCTTTCAATTTTAGTCAAAACGTAAATGATTCAGTACTGTTCAAAAAACACTACTGAGTGGCCCATTACTGATGTAGCTTGCTGCACTGACAGTTATTTGTATTGAATGAATAGTGCAGGAGGAAACTGAAATCCCATTTTTCTAAACGCTGCCTCCATAAAAAAAATAAATTCCCTGTGGTTAAAGTTTTGTGTTTGAGGAGAGGAGAAGCAACCCAAAAACATGTTTTATAGCAGCAACAACAACTAACTGAATGTAAACAAGTTGAAAAAAATCTGGGAAAAAAGCGGAAAATAGAGAATCAGAAAACATTTCATAGCCTGCAGCTTCTCACATCCTATCATTATCTGCATTTTTCCTCCACCGTAATTAAGTTTTTTCTTTATTGCTTATGGGAAGAGGGATAGGCTATAAGGATGTTTTGAGTATGATTAAAGTTGCTCATAATGAAGTGAAGATTCAGTCTGGAGGATGGAATTTTTTTTTTTTTTTTTTTTCATCTGTGAAAAACATTCCTTCAAATCGTTTGATGATGACAGAATAAATTCCTTTCGGCCTCAGATCTTTGCTAAACTTTCACACATGATAAAATAAAATCCTTCGTCCCTCCTGTATTCCATTTTATGTATTGAAAAAAGTTGCTGTCTGCTGATATGTTTCTGAACATGTGGGATCTCCATAAGTTTGAGTCATTTTATGTGCTGCTGACCAGACCCATGCCCGCCCATTGAAGTAATTTGTGGGTTAGAACACAACTGTAATGTTAAAAACAAAAGTGCCCAGCAATCGGCATTGTGCTTAGTCACCTAGAGTTTTTGGCTTTTCTCTCTCGCTGCAGCAGAGGATGTTGTTGACAACATCTGTTTAACGATACAGGGAGGGGTCTAAACAATAAGTCGTCTTCATCTAAGTCAAACTCAGGTCACTGCTCTCTCTAATTGTGATGGAAAACAAACCAAACCTGTGATGAAGCAGATTTCATGCTTAATTTCAAGTGAGTTTACTTTCAATGGTTAATCTTATTTCCAGCTTTTCTAAAAGTTGCAGCAAATTCCATACACCATTGTAATTGCTGCGTAAACTAAGGTTAATAATCCATAAATTAGCTTAAAATAATACTTTGTGTTTTTTCTACAACCCCAGCCTTACCATGTAATAAGCTGTGGGGCTGGTCTGTGGTTTAGGGCGTAGGTTTAAAACAAAATTAAGAAACAGAAAATTGCAAGAAAGGTTTTTCCTTAATTTACTTGTCCTACATGCAGAATGGATGAGATCATGAAGAGTCTAATAACAGTGATGTGGGTTTAATCATTTTAACGTAAGGGTTTGTATTAAATATTATCAGCTCGTAAGTGAGGCAAATGAACCATTAAGAAATGAGTCACAGTAAGGGAAGAACCTCATTTGGTATGGGCATTACTTTTTAAGCTAAAGAATTTTATATCGTGATGATTTCCAACTCATTATCCAATTATAAAAACAATGTCAGAGTCTGCATATTTTCCTGTCGATATGCTTTTTTTTTTTTTTTTTTTCAATGTCAGATGGTCCCAAATTAAAATGCTGGTCCAGACATTATAACACCTTTGACATCAGTTGCGTCATATCTGTCATACCAATTAGTATTTCACCTCCTCTCCAATAATCCCCTAAAACCACAGTAAACACTCCCTCCTTTTAATCTGAGTACGACCTCAGGAACAAGTTCAACATTTATTTAGCTCACAGTTGGCGCACACAATCTGATCATAGAGTTTAACGTGCTGCTGAGTGTTCTTCCTGTCAGCTTGACTTTACCTCCGGCTCACATCACGTTCGCTTCTCACTGGATGCTTCTTCAAAGCTGACACACCTCCATTTTACTTTTCAGAAGAATTAGAGAAACCCCCTCCGGGAATATTTGTTGATACAAGTTGCTCAACCTGTCAGGACCCTTTTTTCCTAGTCAGAGAAAGCTGTGCAGCATAAATCCTTATTATCAGATTGGCTGTAAAGAATCTGGCCCCTGTGGTTTCTCGCAGACCACCAGAAAATTGTATTTACTACTACACTTAGCACGACTTTAACCTTGACCAACACAACGGCAAGCATGGTGGTTTGAGCCTAAAGTGTACAAGGGTGGAGGCAGGTTTGGGATTAGTCGACCACATAATCACTACGCCCCTCCGCATGCTCTACCTTAAAGCCATTTTACTGGCAACTCCAGAAAGTGTTCTCCATAAATTTGTGTTGTCAGATGGTGAAAATGGCGAGATGGACCAAAAAGTAAATAAGTACCTCCAAAAACGTTTACAGCCCTAATCAAGTCCAGAGTATTTCTTCAATTCAATATGCCTTCAGAGTTTCATAAATAGATATGATACTCAGCTAAATTGGAGACAGGATTTCGCCGCTCTGTGACTGCCATACGTTTTCTATTATTTGCTTTCACTTCACAATATTGAAATCTTAATATCTGGTTACAGATTTCAGCCCGCTCAGCCAGTCCTCATGTTTTGGCATCACTGTGGGGCCTCACACTCAGCAGGATTTTGAATGAGATCCAATCAAGCATATTAATTTAAGAGTGGAGAAAAAAATTTCACCATATGACTTCGTTATTAATAAATTCACCAGAGGCAAGCCATGTGTTCTGTGAAATTTATAGTCTTTCTTTCTTGAGCTACTGTATAGCGCCTTTTTATTTGTCAGTGGTATTGAGCTTAAAATTCATCTTGAGTTTTATCCTCTATGAATGATTCATTTTAGCACCGCATGGAGTTCAAATCTTTCTCTCTCATGCTGTGCATATGTTGGTCAGGGCTTTTCCCTCCTCAACACTTGTAGAACAAACCAGACCACCTCCCAGAATCCTCCAAAATAACCTCGCTACAAATGTGGTGAGGCATGGCACGTTTCTCACACACAAGGCCTCACTTCCATTCATGCAGTGCAATAAGCCAAACATATAAAACCATTCCCACCCTAATAAACCAGGGCCTTTTTCTCTGCCACAAAAGGAGCTGGCTTCTAAAAGCGTAACACTCAAAAAAATGGAACCCTGTATAAAACAGCCTGCAGGCAATATGGCGGATCTTCCAAGGGGATGGAAATGTGGTGACAGAAACTCAGCCAAGGATATGACCCACCAAACAGGCCCAATCACTCCTGCAATAAACCAGGTAGCCCACCTGACACAAACTCTGCCAATATGTCAGCATCAGAAAGCCCAGTAAAGTTTATACAATTCTGCTGGGGAAAGTCCAGTGTGTTTCTTTTTTACTAAGCTTGCGCTGCTTTTTTTTTTTTTGTTTTTGTTTTTTTTTTGTTTTTTTAGAGTATAAGTGTATCTCAGAAATGCTGCTCTCTGATTAAATAGTGCTTCTGCATGAGGGTTAGCAGGTGTAGCCTCATTGTGGTCATTATCTGTGAAGTGCAGCAGCACTAAGAGTCTACATCAGATTAACGCCTCGTTGATGGAAAGCTCTCCATCTCTCTATCTCTCACAACAACACAGCTAACCGTCAGATTGTAAGCTTTCTCTTGTCCTGTAAACTTAGCGTTACACACCATGAGAAGGACAGCTGCTCTGTTTGTTCTGTTTAGGACTCAGTGTACATGTGTCATATGTTTTGTGTGTGCGTGTTTGTGTGTCTCCCTGAACTTCAGTGGAGAATTGAGGTTTCTGAGGTGAGGCGTCCTCTTGCTTCTCACGCGAAGTGCATCTGATGTTGCACATCACATGCTTATGTGTGTTCTTTGTCTGCACTGTGAGCAAAGATGAAATGTATAGTACAACTATAGAATGAGCATTGCACAAATAAAGATAATGCTGGCACCTTTTTATTTTCTTTATCTCAAATAGAATATCAAAAGATACTCAAGAGCTGAAAGTTTAATCTTTTTTTTTTTTCAATCGTCTTTATTTCCTTCCTTGTTTTATTTGGAAACTTTTTAATCGATTCAGAAACACAATGCCACATTGTGTCTCAAATGAATGAGATATTGCTCACAGCAGCATTTCCTGACTTCTAAAGAAATGAATACCGTATTTCCATATGCTTCATGTCACACAGTATTAAAATCAGAGCCATAGAAGGCAGACATTTAACAGTCTCCTTGATTTTCTGTAACCGTTCCTCTTAATTTCAGTTTCATTTGAGTCCTTGATTTGAGAACCTCGGCCAAATTGCTTCTCGTGTGTAATGCAAGTTGTTAAACTAACCACTGGGGTATTTTGCTTACTCGAGGTAGACCCCATTTGAAATGCTTTCAGATAGAACTTGAGGATTTAATGACTCTTGGTCTTTGTTCTATCACAGTTCAGTTTCAGTCTCCTGACAGAATAAATTGTAAAAGGATATAGCATATTCACTAATGATTTCCAATGGGTGATTACAGCTTTAAATGCTTGTCTCTCTCTTCCTCTCTTGACCGGCTCTCTCATGTCCTGTCTCACTGCTCTGGTGGAACTCAAAATCAAAATCAGGCACTCAAAATTGCATGACATTAGAGGTTAAAATGTCTCCAAAGTCTGATAGATGGCATGCATGAAACCTGAAGTCAGTGACACTGTGATCTGTAAACAGTGAAGAGATAAAGAGATGCAGATCCAGCGGTTATAGTGAAGAAAACGAGGGAAAAGCCTGAGCCTTGTCAGGAGGAAATTGTAAATGCCTGGGTGTCTGTAGAAGCTGTGAGAACACTGGAACATCATCCCCTGTCGCTGCGGTTCCACTGAGGATATCAGAGGACTACTTTCATGTGAGACGCAGATGTACTCACTGTGTGTGTCTGACTGTACAGTATGTGTCTGTCTGTGTGTGTGTGTGTGTGTGTGTGTGTGTGTGAGAGAGAGAGAGAGAGAGAGAGAGAGAGAGGCTCCAGAGATTTTAAGATATACTCTGCAAACAATTAGGAGCTGGTAGTGCTGCTCCCGTGGCTGTCTCTAATTAACACTGCAACAAGGCCTTAATTGGGAAGGAGATTTAGGTTTTTTTTTCTGCTGCCTGTCGGTGTCTGTCTCACTGGCTGTGTGAGGATCAGTGGGAACAACTGAGTCCATCAGATGAGCAACTCTGCTAAGAAAGGCTGACTACTTTATGTTTGTGCTGATCATCATTTACAGGAAAAAACACAGGCATTCAATTTAAAATCAGGAAAAACCTTTTGCACTCCTCATTCACTCACAAACTTCAACATTTGCAAGTAAAAGCCATCTGATTGGAATTGCCATGGCAACAAATGGCTTCTTCATTGGGGCTATTGTTTAGCGTCTCCGAGTATAGTGCACTCACCTCACCACACCGACCAAAAGTACCTCCTGGAAGTAAGGCAGAGTGAGAGACCCTAATATGTTTTTTCTCTTTGCTCTTTTATTGTATTGCCATGTTCCAGTAAAGGGCCCAGTCACATGGAGACTTGAGCTCGTATTCTCACAGAGAGTGGCGAGTTTTACTTCATAATGAATGTCTGTGGTGAGAATCCCATTATGGTGCCACTCCATCAAGCCTACAGGAGCAGAGAGGCAGAGGCCTTTAAGGGCCATATCAGTCAACTAGTTGAGGGCTCCTGAGCAAATGAGATCCTTCGTAAACCTCCCTCAGCACACGCTTGTGTGTGAAGACAGAGATAAATGCATTCACACTCCATGAGAAGCATGTAGAGCTCAAATTTGAAAATATTAATGTCTTCTTTTCTTTTTATCAGAAGAAACAATTTGTAAGAGACAGCCAAAGGAGGGAAGGGGTGAGTGGGGGGTGGGGTTGGGGGTGGGGGGTAGGGGGGGTAATGGGAGGATCAGCACTCACCTCTGAGAAGACTGCTGCTGTAGTTGGAGAAAGAATCAAAGATGCTGTTGGATGCCATGACAGGGAAGAAGCCAGAATTGTGTGGAGCCCTCGCTGCAGTCGATTTCACCGACCTTACAGACGAAGAGAGGTGGATTGAGACACCGAAATGAGGGAGAGCAGAGACCAAAGCAAAGAGAGAACGAGAAGACAAAACTCCTGGAGCTCTGAGCCCGTTTGCAACCAAGAATCTAGGGTTTGTGACTACCGCAGGAATCTCAAGCCACAAGCCTGCAGAGAGAACAGCGGCATGTGTTAGCAGCAGCACCAGGAGACGGTAGAGAGAGAGAGGTCAGAGGGAGAAAGAGAAGAAAAAGCAGAAAAAGTGGAGAAGGGAGCAGTTTACTAAGAGGCAACAAGACAGTTATACCCAGGTGTTGAGGCAGACTCACCAGGGCTGGAGATGAGAGGGGGCCCACCTAACAAAGCCCGGATGGTGGAAGTAGGCCGGCGTAGAGGGCTGGGTTTGTGGTCCTCTGTCACGCAGGCTTAGGGTCTGAGGTTAGCCCGCTAGCTTGGTACCGTGGTCTGTCTTTATCTTCACAATGGTGGCCTGACAGGAGCATCAGCTCTAGTAAAAGGCTAAAAGCCACATCTGCATCCTCCTCACCATCCTCCACATACAGAGAAACACACACACTCGCACACACTCCCCTCTGTGAGTGGTGGAGCTCACATCACATGTCACGTGAGGTCACCGGGCCTCTCCCTCCCACCTTCTCACCCTCCCTTCCCTCTTCCCCTATCGTCTTTGCTTTTTCTCTTGTTTCTTTGCTTTGGTTTTTCACTTTCCATGCTTCTCCTTCCCTGACTCGCTGTCTACACTCTCACTTTTCATTGGTTGTCCAAGTTTTGGAAACATTCTATTTTCTTTTGAGTTCAAACCAGGCAGCGGCCTGCGCCACTGTGGCTCACTGAGGTTTACAGAGAGCACTGAAACCACCGCAGAAGAACTGGAGAGGCATTAAAATGTATTAAGCCCAAATGCAAACTCAGGAGAGAGAAAAAACTAACGGGATGAATAGAAAGCAAGTGAAAGACAGAATTGAAAGATAGCTGTGGCTTTGCAAAGCTCTGAGACAGGAAAGTGTTGTGTCTGATGAATAACACAGTTAATCTTTACTGTGTATGCATATGTCCTGTGCTAGTTTTGTGTTTGTCTGACTCACTGCACATCTGTGTTTGTAAGAATGAGTGGTTTTGGGCCTGCAAAACCTCCACCCTCACTTACCACTTGATAGTATCATAATCTTAGTCTTATTAGAAGCGTTACTGTCAGTTGCTCGGCTCCGCTTGTGTCCTCTCTTTATTCTCAGACTTAATTTTCTGTTTCTTAGACATTTTTTCTCTCTCTTATTTATATTAGATGTTAGCCGACCTGATCATGAATATGCCACCTAATAAATGTATATATTCAAATTCATGGGTTTTCTTCAGAAAGCATTTGCCTTTACTATGTGTTTCTTTTTTTTCTTTTTTTTTGAGCTTCCTTATGTGCTACAGAAAAAATTATTTGTGGGCTCATTGCGTGGTATAGTCTCTTTCCCCCTCTGAGAGTGTAAAGCAATTCAACCTGATTGTGGTTTTCACACTTTTTCATTTTCTAAGTTGAATTTAAGAGCGGAAAGTTTTCACTGATGTGGCAACTTGCACTATTGGTACAGTATCAGCCTGAGATCTGATTTAGAGCCAATATCATCTTTTCTGTCATTTTAACGCTGTTTATTTGGAGGTTTCTTCTGCAGTTATGTGAAAAACAGGAAATGATTCATAATGCCTCAGATTCACACAGAGTAGAACTGATGAGCACAGTGACATACGTGCCTGAGAGAAAGACCAGCTGTTTGCTGTGGTACTGTTAACCTGACAAAGTAGCAGTATTACATGTGTATGTGTGTGTTTCTGCATGTTTGTGTGTGAAAAAGCCCAAATCACTAGCATTTGCGAACCTGTGGTATCCACACTTCCTCTCTCCTTTCTCCTGTCTGTCAGTGACACACTGACCATGTCTGGCCACGGGACAACCGACCCAAACCACTGTCTGGTCATTCATGTGACCCAATTGCTTTCCCTGAGAACCTGTGTGTGTGTGTGTGTGTGTGTGTGTGTGTGTGTCTAGCTGCATGAATGTTTCTGTTTGGTTTCTCTTTCACACTGCTTTGTGTATGAATGTCAGCCCACGTTGTCCTCTGCTAATTGTGGGACAAACTGCTGCATGGACCACAGGATGTGTTTGTATGTGTATATACAGTACCATGTTCTGAATATGTGTGTGTGTGTGTGTGTGTGTGTGTGAGTGAGAGAGAAAGAGAGAGAGAAACGGAGAGTGCTCTCCGCTCTTCCTGGTTGCCCACACTGCCCTGTAAATGAGCAGTTGCCGTTGAGTTAGGCGGCAGCGCAGGCTAAATGACACGGCGTGTCGGCAAGTGTGGCCGAATGCTGAGGCCACAGCCGCGGCCCCAGGGCTTTTATCAGTCCGTCCACACGGCCACTACAGGCCTCTGAGTTTAACCTCACACACAGCAAGGCTTCCTCTTCTAACACCTCCACTGCCTCCTGACATGGCCTCGGCCCTGGCCTGCCAGCCCATGGACAGATTGCAGTTGTGTGTGTCTCAGCTGAACATGAGGTATTGCTGTCACACAGGCTCACAGGGAAACACTGCTCCTGCAAGACTAAAGACATGGTGGCCGAACCTTTTTATTGATTGTTCTTTAAATGTTTTAGCTTAAGGAAAAAAACTGGAAGCCATAAACCTCTGCAGCTTTTCTGCTTTTCCTCAGGTTTTGCACATTTGAGGTGGTCTCTGCAGATTTCTACTCTCATCTGTGTTTGTTTAGAAGAAGGGATGCTCGAGAGTGCAGAGTGCTGCTTTCATAGTGGAGGGGTTTGTGGTTGTTTCAGTTTATAATCATTTTATGTTCATGTTCTGTGAGTGAGACCTGTTGCTGGTAATAATTCATGTTGTTTTGTTTTTCAGATTTCATTTAAGTGAGAAATATATTTTTCCTCTACTTGTTTTCACAAGCAGAGACTGTTTCAAATTATTGTCAATTTCCTTATTTTTGTCCACTTGTTTAAAAAAAAAAAAAAGACATTGCATCTGGATTTCAATGAGGAATAAAGAAAAGCAAAACAAATATAGGACCATCCCACAGCATTGTGCAAGAGTGGGAACTGTGTCTATTGTAGTTTAGTCCAAACTGACATTTGAAGAAAGCTCTGGAGTCAAGGCCTTTTCCTTAGTCCTCAGTTCGCTCTGTGTTTTTTCTTCTTTGTCTAGGTAAACATCTGCTTCATGTTTTGAAATCTATCTCATGGCTTTGCACTGCCCATGACCGTGAGGGGAAAATAGTCTGAGGATCATTGTGGCCATCTTTCACTCAATTCTTTTTTTCCCTTGCCCAGGCCTTGTTTATCAAGCCCCTGTATTTAAGCTTAATATAACTCCTGTTTTGCTGAGAAAACTGTGGTGGTTTAATCACTGTCAGTGGTCCTACGCCTCTCGGGTGTGGCTCGCGAGGCAAAAAGGACCCAGTGCGGTCGTGCGTCCAGCTGCAAAGGGGCTTATTTTGTGGTCTAAAAATTGTAGGCTTCCCCATATGTTCCCCATAAACGTGGAATGCAGCGTGGGACTTGAGGAGGCCTTTATAATGAAGTGGCCGTCATTGCATCAAACACCATGGTCCTGTCTGCCTCTAGGGTAGGCCATGGGAGCCCGTAGCCAGGCTGCGTACACAGGACCAATGTGCTGACTGCTCACTCACACCTCGTTCCTTCTAATTATATTACACTGCTGATTTCATTGACTGATATTCCTGTCCACCATCAGCACGGCATGCCCATAGTCTATTTTTAACATGCGCACTGAATTCATGTACGAAAAGTGTCCTCACCCAGTTTATATGGCAATTTATTATATGGAGCTCACATTGATACAAGAAGAGTTCTCAAGCTATTTCAAAGTATCTTTACAATCACTGGCACCTCCAAAGACGGAGGAGGCACAGGACAGCACAAGACAGATGTGTACAAATTCCAATGCCACATTTAAAATAATCAGCAGCCCAACAGTTGAAACTGTTATTTTAAAGGGTCAGAGTTCTTAGAAACTTACATCTGTGTGAAAAATTAGTTTGCTGTGACCAGCTCAGCATTAATGTGTGTGTGTGTGTGTGTGTGTGTATCTATCTACATGTGTGTGTCTGTGTTGTTGTTGTCATTGTAAACGAGGCACTCCCAGATGCAGTGGTTTTAGCGTGCAGTATCACAGTTGGAAGTGATCACTGGGCCCATTATTTATTTATTGGCTCCAGCAGACATGGAGACTCTGGTAACCACACAGAGAGGAGGGGAGTGGGGGCGCCATGTCGCCACACACTGAGCCGGCCGTATCCCACTGTTCCTGAGCTGCGCTGCCTGTATACAGTAACCTGTGGAAGGACTGAGACAACAGAAAGGAAACTGACTCTGTTATGTGCTGTAACAGTGGGACGTCACCACCACAGCAGCATGGATATTTATGGAGGACGTCGACGCAGCAGGGATCGCTGTCGGGAGCAGTGATTGTAAAGAAAAAATGTGTGAGGACAGATGACTAAAGATGATGATTAAATGACTAATGCTCACTGAGAGATGTAGATATGTTTTCCTTCAGTTGAGCTTTTGAACTGAAAGCACCTGCTACAGCTCTTTAAGACGCATTTAACATGTGCACAGGTTGTAGATAAAGCCTGCATCCAAACCATCTCCCTCAAGCTCCTCTTGTTATTTAGAAACCGTGCCAAACAAAGACCTGCATCCAGCTCCCATTACAGCTGGTCAATTTAAAACACTGGCAGGAAGCTGCTGATAATCCAACCGTTTTTGGATGAATACATTTTGTCAGTGGAATTGGACCGCACGAGTCAAACAAGTGTCTCACTGATACTTTTCTAAATGGCCAGGTTACATCTTTATCTATATTTTGCCTTTTAAATTTTGTTAAAGGCAGAATGGCGGCATAGTGGTTAGTATTGTTGTGGCTACAGTTCCTGGGCCTGGGGCCTTTCTGTGTGGTTTGCATGTTCTCCCCGTGCCGGCCTGGATTTCCTCCCACCGTCCAAAGACATCATGTTTTGGTTAATTGGTGACCCTAAGCTGTCTGTACGTCTGAGTGGTTGTTTGTCTCTGTCTGTCACTGTATGTTGGCCCTGTGATGGACTGGTGACCTGTCCAGGGTGTACCCCACCCTTGCCCAGAGTGAGCTGGGACAGGCACCAGCACCCACCGTGACCTGGAAATGGATAAGCAGTAGATGATGGATGAATTGATTAATTTTTGTTAAAAGAGAAGAATCTTCTGTACCTCCATTTGTTATGTGGTATCCACTGGTTATAATTGGTAATAATTTCTCATCTGTATTTTTAAATTATGAATTGAACTCATTAAGGGTATTCAGGTTTCTCCAATTGATCTGATTTTGTGGTGTTACAAATGATTTGTTTGGTGGACATCAATGAAGCTGGTTAAAAAGGTATAAATATCTCTTCTATATCCAAGTGCTTTCTGTTTCCTCGAAGCAAACCAAATGGACTCTGTAATTTTATTTATGAAAGCTGGCAGTAGTTTGTTTGAACCATAAATAACGCATCATACACAGCATATATAGATTTCTTGGCATGGAGGGAGAAAATATTCTGTTTTTAGAATGGTGTCTCTAAAATTTTTTGTCAAATTGACTCTTGGATTTACAAGTAGAGTTGTTGTTGGACTTACCTTCCATCTTGATCTCCTTTTTAGATATAGCATAAAGCTGTTTCAGCTTTCAAGTGCTGGTGATTTAAAAAAATGCAAACAAAGTGTCAAATGTTCATCATAGTCAGTAGCTATTTTATTTTAAACTCTCTTTAAGATGAGTAGTACAACAAATTTAAAAACAAACAAAGTGAGTACCCTCATTTTTATCACATTTTCTTTGATAACACTTATCGCATTGTGTGTTTTGTGTCTTCACCAGAGTGGTAAATTTACACTCAGCTTTGAGGTACGTAGAGGCACCACATCAGCACAACAGAGCAGCTGGAGGGTGAAGTGTTGCAGCCTCATATAAAAGCACCCGTAAACCCGAGACCTCAGTTACCCCAAATGCCCCAACGCTCAGCACACGCACACAGCTCAGCCCCAGCCAGACCAGAATAGAGCAGACCACGGTCTTGCCACAAACCCAACTGATCCCATTGACCTCAAGGCATCATTGGGATCTTCACAGCTAACACAGGTGGAATGTTGCAATGTTGTTGTTGTTGTTGTTGTTTTTGTTTAGTTTTTTTTTTTTTTTTCTTGCACTCTGATTAAATTTTGCACATTTGCCACTGAAATTAAACTAAAGTTGAAATGCAAATTCTCTGCATGGCTAATGATTTCACTTTGCAGGAATGCAGTTTTTTATCTCACAGTCTTAGTGTTTTATTATCTGTGCGTGCATTCATGCCTGTGTTGGTGTCTATATGTGTGCATGCACACTTCCTGTGGTCCAGACATGGGTTTTGGATGTGACAGACAAGCTTGCAAATATGCTAGATTGTGTGGGGCAGGATGTTCCTCTATAGCAGATGCACAGTGGTTTACTGAGGCACTGTGTGCGTGTGAGCATGTGTCACTGCACAGCTACACTCGCTTCAGTCCAACCATTGATTGTGGGAATTTCAAAAGAAATGCGTAATAAAAATGCAGTAGTTGGTTGCTTAGTGTTAATGTTGTATAGCATATTTAGATCACCTACGAGGAACAACTGCATCACCATACAGTGCAGTACAGAAGCTCTATAAGCAACATCAACTCCAGTTTCTATTGTGAAGGATTTTATGCTTTGAAAAGCATAGGTTTCCTAACCACAGCGACTGAAGAGTTTGACAGCTGGTACCTGATGCAGAGCTTGGTATTCAGTCTTATTCAGCTTCAACATATGAGTTTGCAACATGATATCACGCAAATCTATGAACAAATACGTACAGCTTATTTTAACCGAGTTAATGGTGTGGTGTATTTTTTGCTCTCATCTGAAGCCAAAAACAAATTCTCTAGAATATTTGTATTACTTATGAATTCCAGTTATTCTCTAAAAGACATGATAAATGTTGTGTAATCTGTTTAAAGAAGAGTTAGAAGAGGTCCACGTCACACTACAGACCACGACCTTACTTTATGTAATTACTATGATTAATAATATTTCATTTGAATACAATCGATAAGCAATATCTTTTAATTACTGCGCTAATGCTCTTTGTCATGTCATGACTTCCAAAGCGGCTACCATTGCATCAACACAATAAAGTGAATTTATAAATCAACAAAACACTCCTCCACATTATTATCATCAGGACAGAACAGCATATGGGCAAAGTAAAGCTTTACTGCCTGTTTATACCAAGAATTTTATTTGATATTCTAGTGGGCAGCATCGAAACCATATACCTCTCACTCTCTGCCCCTGACGTGTGTGTGTGTGTGTGTGGCTGCGACCTGCTTTCATATAACAGCCCACACATTTCTCATTTCTCAGTGGGTTTTACTGACCTAAAATCAAGGAAGGGGGCTCAGGAAAATGACTATGTTAGTGTGTGCGCTGGGGTCTGTGTGTGTCCGTGTAACTGTAAATGTAGGCATATGTGCATAAGCCTTTTATAGTCTTTTGAAAGCCAGTAACATAATAGCGCACACCATTTTTCTTTGACATGTCATTCTCACTCTCTCTTTCTCCCCTCCCTCACGTTGCTTCTCTTTCATTTGTCTTTCTCTTTGACAAATAGGAGCGACGTCCATTAGGATGCTTTATGAGGTGATGGTGACACAGGGCCCTCTTGACAGCTTATACTGTCTCAACTCCTCAAACACACACACACTCTCTTTCTCTCTACAATTTCCCTATCTCTCTCTGCCTCCCCCTTCATCCTCTGCACTCTTTAATATCAGAGCTCATTGCTCTTTGTCAACCATCGCAACGCATGCCTGCACTGTCTACTCTTTCTCTGTGTGCGTGTGTGTGTAGAGCTGAATCCTTCAGCTCTGGTGGGCCTTCCTCACTATTCAAAACCAGGCTCAGCAGGCGATACACGTCTGATCTATGATCCAGGCCTGGCTTTTATTCTGAGGGAGACATACAGTGTTTCCTTTGTGAAAAGAGTGCATGTGCATGTGTGTGTAGGTGGGGGTCCTAATGAAGGCCACTCAGGGCGGCCTCTCCCCTGGCGCCTAATGCGTCCCAGGCCCCCTGGCTGGCAGGGTGGATGACTGGTGGGGCTAAAGGGTGCAGACCAGCAGAGTAGATACGCTGCTGCCTCACTCGGCCCCTCACACCACTCTCCCCCAGTATAAAGACCTTTTTGCTACATGGTGGCTGTTGTATCAAAGACTCAGAATAAGTTTAGTATGGAAACAACTTTTTAGGCATTTTGAAAACAAACAAAAACAAAAAAGACACCTTCATTCTTTGAAGAAAAGATGATAACATGAGTTAAAAGGAAGGAAACAGAAACACTGACTGTACAAAAAGGAATTTATAAGCTCTGCACCATAAGTTATACACCATCACTACGCAGTGGTAGAAACTTGCATGTAGAAATGGTCCACAATTCCCCTTAGGACCACTACCTGCCAAAAAAGTGGAGTGAGTGATAGATGCTCTTTTATAAGTCTGCAATATTTTTTTTTTTTTTAAGGGAATCATGTCTGTGCCCAAACTGTATAAATTAACCCTCAGTGTTGACCTTAAACAGAGTCCTCCTCATGGAATCCATCCATTTGTCTTGCACACCTGAAAAATTACATATGGTAAAACAGAACTTTTCTGTACGTTGTCGGTTGGGCTCCCCCGTCAGGCTATCACAGCAACCACAATTATTTCATCTGACAGTTTGGAGGCTATTATTCAGTTCATGGATTAGTTCATGGATGTTTCCATGCTGGTTTATTTCTGCAGCGATGATGTTGGGAGACTTTTTAGTCATTGTAAATGTACACTATCCTCCAGCAACTACTAACACTTAACAAGCCTAACATCAGGGCTGGCAAATTCTGAAAGAATCAGCAAACTGTCTTTAAAAACATTTACTAGTCTAACAATGTTAAACTTACAGCAGCTGATAATATACGGTTTGTGCATTTATGTTTCAGTCATCATCTCAACGCTTGCAAATGTTTCCACTGTTTCTACTATATCTGTCTTATCATACATAAGGACTAGCTTTTGTGTAGTCTCTGTGTGCCTGTGTAATACCTTAATGTGTGGAACAACACTGAGTGTGAAGGCTTGATAGATGATAGATACTTTATTGATCTCCAAGTGAAATTCACAAATTGATCCTAGTCTGTATTATATAACAAGTAATATAAGATGTGTACATGTGTATATTTCTACTCAGCCATTTATTTATTAGACATAAAAATACAAAGTAAGATGAAAAGGTTTTTTTGGTGTGTGTGTGTGTGTGCGCGTATAACATTCACGCTGGTCTTTCATGTATATGTAAGCGATGGTTCAGAATGATCTCTCAGTTTTGAAGACGACACCTCTGTTGTTTCCCACGCTCATTGCTGAAAATAAGTCTAGAGGCTGTTGGGTCTATCTGTAACTAAGATGCACACACAGGCACACACACACACACACACACACACATTGACACAAAAAGGATGTGCTTCCTATTATGATCCATGCATTCTTTCACCTATATACACTATATGGCACAGCGTTCAAAGAGTTGCATTTTCAATCTTCTTCCTCAGTAGATGTGTAAAGAAGTTTGCATCTGTTGCGCCCCATGCACATTGTGTATGTGTGTCTGTCTGTCTGGGAGCGGGTGTATAGCCAGGTGCTTGCTGACATACTGGGGTTGTGGTTGTGGTCGGTGGCTTGCTTGCTGTGCAGACAACTGAGAAGGAACTGTTTCTTTTTTCTGTACTTCTATGTGTGTGCTTGTCTGAGAGTATAACATGAATATAAATTCTGTTGTATATTGTTCAGTCTTCTGTGAAATGACTTGGGGAGGGGTTGGCTTCCGCTCTAGTGAGTGCTACTTCAGGGCATATGAATTTGATGTAGTCTACCTTTATTTGAAATTCTGTTAAAGTGAGCTTTTATTAATCGCCGTTCCCCATTTATTTTTAAGTTGCAAACATGTTCGATGCAACATTATACACTGCCGAGGCAATGCAGCTATTAGTGTAGCACATAGGTTTAATTTTTTGGATGTCATTTCCACATTGAACCTGTGTGTCATCGTCAACAGCAGTTGATAGATCAGACGAGATAGAAGCATTGGTTGTATCAAAGGCCTTGTTCCAACCCACATGAGTATCTTCTTGCGGCTCACTTCAAAGAGCAACAATGGTTGGAGTGGGAGTAGATAATGCTGTGCCAGTCCCGCAACCTTGGCTCAGGATCTATGGTTGCACAGAATGGCATGATGCCCAATGTGAATATGGCTGTGGCTTGAAAGCAGCAGCACAGGTCTGTGGGCACATGACATCGTTGTAATATGGTAAAGTTTGGCTAACCAAGAATGCAGAGCAAAAGGCTGTTTTTATCGTGCGGTAAAACACTTTTAGTCGAGAAAATTGATTTGACTAATCAGAATGATACTGAGTCACATCTGCCTGATGAGTAGTTCTTCATGGAATCTGAATTGCTTCATTTATTTATTTGGGTCTCTATTACATCTCTATTACATATTTTTAGTACAACAGATATATCTATATGATTTTTTTGGTTTTTATTAGTTAGATTTTTGCATATTCATAAAACTTATGAAAGCAGCCTTACAGATCTGTGTACAGAGAGACAGAACGAGGCTAATGTTGCCACAGAACAGGACATAGGTTGCCACATTCTCACGGTGTTGGTTAGCCAAACCTCTTTACCCAGAACTCTTGGCTAGGTTCTGCTAAGTTGAGTCATCTGAGCACAGCTCAAGGCTTCAGCTTCACCCACACATAAACCACTGCGCAGTCTCTGAGTCACAGCGATGAAGTCCTTAAACTCACACACATATGCATTAAATACACAGATTTAGCCTAGTGTCTTGATTTGACCTCATGAGGAGGTTTATTGGTCATTTGGAAAATGTCATTTTCCTTTCAGTTAAAAAACCATTACTACCTTCACTATATTACTAACCATTCTGCATCACTAAAACCCCCACTCCCCCACCCCCCAACAAGCTACACACACATACAAATTTTCCACTGCAATACCAAACTATTAGATGTCACCTGATACCTCAGTGAGCAAACACTGTTGTGATTCATACACATATGGAAATGACTTGGCCTGTTGCATCACTAGCAATTTGTGAGCCACTGATCCTAAGAGCTACTGTCAGAGTTTACACAATGTAGCTAAGATTAAAGTTTATTTAGTTGTTTTTTACAGAAGCGAATGTGTAAATGAATTTGAAACCAAGACTAAAACCATATGTAAAAAATCCAACTCCACTTGTTCTTTTGTAGAAACGTTAAATCCCAGGGTGTGCTAATTATGAATCAATTCTTAGTTTTTCAGCTCTTGCACTAAGTATAGTCTAAGAAGCAAATTAAGGTGTCAAAGTGTGTGATGATAAGCAGTGAAATGAGTGGGCTTCATTGAAATCTTGCTATAAAGAAATAATTACCACTTTTCATTTGCTAAGTTAATGATCTTATGACTGCTGGATTTAAAAGCACCAATGGCACTCAACATTTGTTAAATAAACAATTTTATCATTAAATTAAATAAAATTTTTTTTTAGCTTTTGATTTGTACATGTATGGATCATGTGGATAAGGACACAAATTGGCTGGAAAGCTAATATTAACTGCAGTCTACAGATAATGATTCTCCTACATCTGCAGACCTGCTTTTGATACAGCTGTTTATACAAAAAAGGCGTTCTTCATTTTTTTTAGTTTGACTGAGAGATTCATTATATGAAACCTGAATCTTTCAAAATAGCCATAATGTAAAATACATTGTGGCTTATTTGCTGGAATTTTAGGGGCCTTGAAACTTTTTGCTTATAAAATAGAAATATGTTGAAGGATTCCATTTCCTCTCTGGAGTTTGTTGAAAGGTTTCAGTGTGTATGAATGTGTTTTAAGTTTGTTTGTTATGTGCTGAGTTCTGACCTGCTTGCTATAGATGAGTGAAATCAGAGACAGGTTGGCATCAGGAAGACTTGCCTTGGCATAGCACAGGCCGCAGACAGGTTCCAGTATGAGTCTGCAGTATAGTTTGCTCGTCTGTGGCTTGACAACTCTGAGAGAGTCTCAACCATGCGACAGACGTGCTATGCACTTTCCCACAGCCGCTGAGAGGCTAAGGCTACATTTATGGTTGCTTAACATTTACGTTTGGCTGGCTACTTGGCACCCTGATTGCAGAAGCTTTGTGTTTGTGTGTGTGTTTTCTTCCTCTTAAGGAGAGCACAAACCTTATCATGTGCTTAAACCAAGAGAGCTGTGGTTGTTTCAGTTTTCTTGCAGCCAGTTTTGACAAAAAGTCAAAGTTGATCATCGTGGGCATAATTCTCATTTCTTCATTCTGCAATGCCCTTTTCATATTTAAGATTTAATCGCCCTCTCTAGTGCCTACAGTTTTGGATTGATTAGAATTAATTAATTAATTCTCACCCAATATTATTATTGTTTGCTTTCCTTCAGCCTGCACAAGAATATAGGAGTGATTGGCTTACATAAGTTGTGTCAAAGTGAGAAGGGACAGATATGAATCGACCCATCAATGCTCATGGTTGCCATTACAGAATGTTTCCATCTTGCTAATGAGGAAATACACATGCTATGATCTGATCAAACTCAGCAACAAGCTCCTGTATATCAAGAAGGTAAAAAATATTGCACCATTGTAGAACTACATATTAATGTATTGACTATGATTCTGGTGTTAGTAGCAGTTTTTGTTTCTTTTTTTAATTCAAAATTATCTGTGTGATTTTTTTTTTCTTTTTTTTTTTTTTTCCCCCTCCACCCCGCCATCTCCTCTTAGCTTAGAGATTATGGTTTCACTTTGGTCAGATATGAATCATCACAGCAGCACATTACACTGGCTGCATCAGCATTAATATCATATTTTTCAAGGCAGACTTTTTTTTTCTTCTTCTCTCTTTTTTTTTTTTTTTTTTTTTTTTGTAGCAGTGTGGGTGTCGCTGTGGAGAGATTGGCTGTGCTGTCGCTACATGTTGTGTCTGCATCTCCTTGGCCTTCCCTAAATCAAGAAGGCAGAAGTGAGAAACAGTCGAGAAGTACGGAGAGTGTCTTCCTGTTATGTGTGCGTGAAACCCCAGACGGCTGTCTGTAAGTTGCTCGCACGCAAACGTTGGCCCGGGAACCATGACAACAGCAGGTCCCAGATGCAGAAGACGGAAGTGAGCTCTTGTACTGAGGAAGTTATTGGTTTTTTGATGGTCATCGCATTGGTTTCATGAGAAAGACTGTGTTGCGCTGATGGTCAACCAGCGTGGGAATGTTGCCTTAATATTGATAGTGATGACACCTACGACCAGACACCACATCTGTTAGAATGATAACCTCAAACGTGTGAATTAAAACATGAAGCCTTAGAAATTTGATCAGATACATGAAGATAGTTCTTGATAAATCTCCAGCAGCATTTTCCCCACTAATGTGCACATCTTTCGCAGAAATCTATGACAGTGGCAAACAACTTCGATTTTTGCTGTCTGACATTTTCTCAGAAAATGACGTAAGGACTACCAGCTTTGTCGTCACTGTTTCTGCCTGCTATGCAAACAGTAGTGTAGGGCTTACCTGGCTTTAGCTAACCACAGCAATCTCACCCTGTCTTTAATTCTTTTCGCACCCAGTAGTTTTGTGGGTATGATGTTGTTGGAAGTGTGTATGGGTTGTTGGTTACAAGCAATCAACCACAAATATTCAGTAAGTAAGTATTTCTCTGATAAATTCACTGTAACTGCCTTCAGCTCTCATAACCATGAAGCTTTGACTCTGCCTGTCATACTACAATGATCTGGTGCCTTCCAGCCTCCTGTTACTCAGACCTTAAATGAGGTTTTAATGGTCATCACTAGGCTGCTTAAACCTAACAATTACCACAAAATATTGTGCAAAAAAGCTCCACGTAGTTTCAGACTCAGTCCTGTGAATTCTTCTCTGACACATGCTTGGTGTCTCTGACCCAGATTTGAATATCTTTTGTGTCTCAGTTTTTTCCCCTCTGCAGGTATTAAAGTTGCTGTTTTTCAGTTTTCATTCAACCCATGTCATAATAGGTATGACTGTAAGAATGTTATAGTTTTAGAGTTTTAGAGTGTGTTGAGTACACCTTTAGTTTCTTTTGAGAGACAAATACATGCACCTGCTTGAGCAATGAGTCATCAGTACAACAGCATTCCTGCACTCATTCAGTTTACAAATGCAGATTAATTATTTTAATAGAGGCCATTCAAACTTGCTGAACACAGGAGCTGTTTGATCTTGCAGCCGCAGCAGTGTCTGGCTGTGCATGTGGCTGTTTCCTCCCATATCCCATATAGCCACACCTGCCACAGCTTGGCCTCAAGCTTTATGTGAGTTGTGCCTAGGTTGACCAAGCATGCCACTAAGCACCCTTGGGGGGTAGACTTCCCCTCAGCCAGAACCCCACAACCCCGAGGCCTCAGCCTCCCACAATAGCCGAAGAGGGAGTCGGTCTGGGTTGACTTGGGGAGAAACCACTCTCGCCTCGTACTTGGTTGTGGTGCTCAGACACCAAAGGCTGAAGTGGGACAAAGATGAAATTGGAATCAGATCACATGGAAACCAGCACCTAATGCAAACTGCAGTGTGTTTGTGTGTGTATGGCTGAGCGAGCGCAGAGGAGAGAGAAGAGTGGTGAAGGAGAGTAAGAGGAGGGGAGAAGTTTATGGGCTGCTAAATGCCAGGCTCACCACAGGTGGGAGCTCCTCCGTCGACCCCATTAAAAACCAAGCAAAATGGAGGGTCTGTCCAACTGCTCTGTGAATTGACATCCAACAATGCTGCAGGCCATGACTACCACAGACAGAAAAACAAGCCAGCAATAAGAAAGTACACTTCATCCGTTTTATCAGTGTGTTGACACAGTTGTAAATACCACATGGTTTGGTTAGAGGGGGGACAGGCTGCAAGGGTCTTCTGGAAAGTCCCCTGTTGTCAGACATGTGAACATGTTCATGAAGGTTGCTAGCAGAAACATACTCCAAATGTAAGTATGCCAGAGGTGACTCACTCATTCACTGAAAACGGGAAAACCAAGGTTTGCTGACGCACATAAGAAACACGTTTTTCTTTAACTTGGAGTTTGAAAATTCCCCTCAAAAGTACATCTTTAGTACGTAGCCAGATAACTCATACCCAATTATGATTTAATGCAACTTAAAAATTTTACATAGAAGTTGCTTATCATTTCACATCTCCTCAAAAGGAGTATTCCTTTTTAGAAATGTGACTTTGTTTAATTACAATTCCATATTTGTATTATATTTTGCATATTCTTTCATACACATTGTGGCTGAATCTTTTCACTGCCTATGATTTTGTGGTAAGGTAGGCAGATCCTATTGAGATCCATTATATTGTCCAGTAAAAGGCCACTCTTCTACAGCCTGGTTTTAGGGCCCTGGTAAAAACACAAAACCAAGCCAGGCTTTTAGGGTTGCTGCATAGGAAAACCACCACTCCACGACAATAAATATTTTACCTTGCTACCGGCAGTCCAGCAGCATTTAGTGACCACAGGCAGTGTTAAGTGTTCCTGACCAGAGGCAAAGGGGGCCCTTAACAAATGATAATGCCCACTATCCGTCAATGCTCCAGGCTGCCACTGCTGCCTGAGAGCTCCATGCTGACCACTCTACGCCCACCGCTGACCTGCCAGCTAACCACACACTCCACAGCCTCCAGCACACACACATCTACTTCCTGTTGGTCAGGGAGACTCTCATCATCGGTCAGATGGCAGCTGCCACTGTGGTGGCTGCTTGACCTTCTGACTCCGACCATCAGCAGAGCAGACACCTCCTTAAGAGGCCTTTTACAGTCACATCAGACAGTCATGATTGCAATCAAGGAAGTCAAGTTGGACTCAAGTAAGTTCAAGAAGATTTAAAGGCTTTTTTAAAATTTTTTCTTTAGCTCTTAGCTCAACCACACACCTCATTAGTGTTGCACCCATGGGGGATGGGGACGTTGTGACACCCCCTTTTTTTACAGCTAGATGACTTCCCCCCTGCACACACACACTTTTTCCGAGGGGATTAAACTGTCAGCCCACCCTCGACACGTCTCCTTTTGAAACTGAAAACATCTTGAGCTCAAGTCACATACTGAGAATATGTAAATTCCCACCACAATTGTTCTGTACATGCGGTATTTCATCAAATCTTTGGGAAACTCAGTTTTTCAGCACAACACTATTAGAGCAGATTAAAATCAAATTTGCTGAAAGTGTGTTTCAGAGGTGGTTAGGATGTACAATGTTGTCCTGTGTGCTGATGGGAATAGATAGGCCAGCGAGTCATAAGGCTTGCCTGATTGGATTTTCTACCCAGCGGGACTTCCAGTGTGAGGTAATTGTCAACTGGCAGTGTGCTAGATGCCCTCAGCCCACTATGATGGTTTCACATGTCATGATAACAGTCAGGGAGTCTCTGTGGGGGGGCCAGGTGAAGTGGGCGAACTTGACATATGAAATGATGCATATCACAGATAGTTCGGCTCAGAAATAGCTATAAATGTGGGAATCTCAGTGAGTAGAATGTATGTACACGACCAGTCAAAAGTTTGGACACACTCTTTTATTCATTTGAATGAGAAAGTGCGTCCAAACGTTGACTGGTAGTGTATGTATTAAAATGTTTATAGGATTTTTGGGGTGCTTTGTGTACTCTGTATGCTCAACTGCCTGATTCACCATTGTCACCACTGCTGTTGCATGATGGTTTCGTGCAAGACCTGGAGCTCAATAAACAAGAGTGCGTTTTTGCTTCAAAATAAAACAGAGGAGGGGAAAATGAAGGAAGACAACACATCTCACTTTCCTCTAACCTTGGCTAAGAGAGCAGCCAAAAAAGCTTTGAGTGCAGAACAAATACTGAGTGAGGGGAAAAGAGGAAAAAAAGTAGCAAGAGTAGCCAGCAGGCCCTCTGTGTGGTCCTCCTTGAACGTGTGCTCTATTTAACCCTCGCCAAAGTGTTTTAAAGTGTTACAAGTGCATTAGTGCCGTGGGTCACGTCTTTGCTTGGCTAACCTCTGACCCCCAGCCCCTCCAGCAGCCCCAGGCGGGGGGGAGCTCATGTTAAGGGGTTAGGCCCCACTGTTGCACTGTTTAGAGAAAGAGTTGCCCTAGGGAAGTGAAGGAGCGGCTGCAGGGGAGAAGGCTGGGCGGTGGCCTGTAATGATCTCCTCATGGATCTTTAATGGCTCCCCTCCGTTAGTGTGAGTGTTCGCACTGTAGGGACACTGAATGATTCAGCAGGCCAAAACTGTGATCACACACAGACATGTTCACAGATATGCAACCCACCCCCACCTCCTCCACCACCCCCCTCCTCTGAACACACACACTGACGCATGATTGCACAAGCACAAAAACAAATTAGCGCACGCAGCTACACATGTAAACACATATGTATAGTTATTGTATGCTTTATTCTGATCTAAGCTGCTTATTAAAGCAATTGTATCTAATCACCTGTACCTGCATGTGATTGGATACATGCAGACTTTTGCAGAAATTTGACATCGAACATGAGAATGGCGTTGAATGTGATCTTCGTGACTTGACATGATTGGTGGTCCTAGACAAGCTGTTGTGGGATTTGCACATACAGCAGTTTCTACAGTTTGCATAGAATCGTGCCCAAAACAACTATTGAGCAAGCAAACAGAAACTCCTTGATGAGAGGGGTCAGGGGAAAATTGTCAGATGGTTGGATGTGACAGAGAGGATACAGGATCTGGTGTCAACAATATGAATCAAAGGAACCAACCTGTCTTGTGCCAATAGTTCAAGCTGGTGTAATGGTGTGCCCACAATTTAGTTGCTGATCGTGTGCATCATTTTTTTTATGGCCATAAGGAGCCATCTTCTAATGGCACTTCCCAGGAGGATAATATACCTTGTCGCAAAGCAAAGTGGTTTCATGAACATCTCAATCAGTGCAGTGGACTAGCTACTGAGATATGAACCAGTCGAACGCCTTTGGGATGTGACGGAGCAGGAGAGTGGCAACATCTATTTACATCTGACAAATGGTGTGATGTAACGGTGTGATGTAACTGTGTCGACATGAACCGAAATCTGAAGTATTAAAGTATTAGTCTGGCATTCCATGGGGAGTGTACATACACACCTTTCTAACACCGTTGAGCTTCTTATTCATCACTCCTCCACTTGGTGATTTCTAAATAACATCTGAGTAGATTTTCCAAGGATTGTTGACACAATGACTTTGCAGAATGTGCAGGTTACCATCAGATGGTGAGCAATGTTTGAAGACAAAACATTCTTTAATGAGTACATCATGTTGTTTGCACAAAGGCAAAAGATGGTCAGAAAGCTTATCGCTGTTATCTTTCAATGTCTCTTTGATCAGCATTTACATTTCAGATAATGCTTCAGCAACTTGCTGGAGTGGAAGTGACTGAGAACGTTTCTGTGCAGATTTTGTTGTCCATCTTGTATGTGTCGACTCTCATCTCAGTGCCAGCAAAGTGTCCAGCTCACATCAAGCTGTAAACATGATGAAATGCATTGTATTGATGGCTGTATTTTTAATTTGTCAGTGGTTTGATTTGTGTGTGACTGTGTGTGTGCTCAAAGTGACCATGCCACCTAGTGGTATTCTAGCCACAGCATGGGGTACACTTACACTCACTCATACACAACTGCACTATAAAAAAGCACAACAAAGCCACATTCACTGATGATGAGGGTAAAGCTTTCTGTCAGGCCACACAGTCGATAGTCGAAACGCCTTTACAGCCAAGCGTTTCAGGACTGCGACAACTCGCCCATTTCCTTATTTACTCTTGATCCTGAAAACCTTTCAGCATCCTGTAGGAAAATACAGTCAGGACCCACACACCATAACCTCCTTTGTAAAACATATTTTCTGACCCCTATGTCTGCAAGAACCGTTGTGTCCAGCTGTGTTGGTCTCAAAGCTTGTAGCCTCTATAAGTAGCACCAAGCAGCCTTGGTTTATTGAAGGCAGCAGACTCGGCCTCAGAAACTGCATCCTGACCTTCATTAGTCAGATCACAACCAACTTTCAGGTCTCAGTTCTGTCATGTTAGCTTGGGGGAAATCTGCCATGATATTTAAAGAGCAAGCTGTTTTGATATTTAGAGCACTAAATATGTCACACTATCCACTAACTCAGCATGTTCTCTGCTGCAGCAACACAAGGATTGAACATATCCACTGCGTGGCTGCTTGATGTGTGTTAGTTGAAATAGACACTCATTACATATCTTGTACTTTAATATCTATGAAAAGCATACACACCAGGCTTTAGTATAAGGCTGCTTTCATGGCTCTGCTCACTGTGGCATAAATGCAGCATTGTTTCAATATAGTGCTGTCAGTGTAAACGCAGCACTCGCTGTTCAATATCAGCAGCAGAGCACTGAAGTATGGGTTTTTCCGAGCATAAACCCTGATTGGACATGTCACTGATGGGTGATGGGAGGTCCCTGGGCACTAAATGCCCCATCACCTCCCTGTGCGAGCTTCATCTGTCTTTTTCTCGCTCACTCTCGCTTTCCCTCTTCTTCTTCTTCAGCCCCTTAAGAGGCCCGCTGCAGTTTTCGCTGTAGACCCAGGGGTCAGATGGAAAACATACACTCATAAACAGCATCTATTATTCATGCCTTACAGCCCGGTGATCCACTCACAGCACGCACTGGCTCAAACAGCTGTCCAGCCACTCCAGTTGTTGACAGACTTATAGGATCAGTCTAACGGCAACATGTTTTCAAGTGCGTTCAAGTTAATATATGGCTGCTTTAACCAAGTGCAGTTATCACTGCGACCTACCATGATAAACACATCTGTGTTGCATCTGTGTTCAAAATAAGGCGGTCATATACACTTTTGACAGCAAGTACATTTTCATAAAGCTGATGATGATCACTTGTTGTAAATGCACTGTTTGTATTGTTGCCTTTTTCTAATCAACTCACTCAAAACATTGGGCACAAAAATTAGTCATCTGAGTATCATGAAGTCGTCTGTTGATGTCTAACAGGGGCAATTAGGACTTTTCCAGCACTGATTGTGTCATTTGACGATGTTAGCAGTTTTGTGTGTAAATGTGGGCCCAGCTTGGCCCAGAGTTGACAGTGTGTTAGTGTACTAATCCATTAGGGTCCCCAAAGGCCTTGTGAATACACACACTACTAATACACACATTGACGTTTTCTTCAGAGACTTTTGCTGATGGTATCAGGGGCAGCTTGGGTGGGTTTGGTTTGTGTGTTTGTGACTGTTGGAGGTGGACGGGTGGGGCAGATGGATATTTGTGCCTGTATGTGTACACTTGGTCTCTGACAGCATGCAAGGCTTTCGTTGAGGTCAGAGGAGTAAGTGATGCCCCACTACCCTCAGCCACCCCCACCCCCACCGGTTCCTGCATCACCCCGTCTAACCCTTTCTCTCCTCTCTCCCCACCCAACCTTCACAGCGAGCTCAGCAGTAAGTGACTCTTGCTAACAACCTCTAATGATTTTAATCATCCACAATCATGCGCAGGAGTCATGAATCTCTGGACGAGAGACAGTGAGAGAAGACAGACAAAGAGTGAGTGCATTTTCTTTGGCGGGGCGGCACAACAACAGAAGGGTGGTCATATGGAGTGTAGGAGCCTGGCACAATTAAACCTCCTCGTTCCATGGGAACATGACTCCCAACTCCAGAGTAGGGATACGGAGAATGGGAGTGCCGTTCTGGCTCAAGCAGGCTTGATTTGTTGGCCGCTTTATCTGATATCTGCAATAGGAGAATCTTAAGTTTTTATCACATAATTTGACAGTCTGCTTCCAACTCATTACTGTGACACTGCATACGGACTGTTTTGGTTTGCAGTTAACTGAGTGAGAGACAGAAGATTGGTTCTACTAAGAGAGAGACAACATTAGAGATGCTGGTAGAAATCATCTACATGAGCCATCAGTAACACCTACACCCAAAAAAGCATACATATACATACACACACACATACACACACACACACACATACACACACACACACACAAATTCATATGCAGACTAAATATACATGTTCCTGCCTACAGACAGTCTTTTTTCCCATTTCACTTCTCCAAAAACCTCAAAAACACAGTTTATCCACATCCTCCCGTATGATAAAAATATAACTTGCAACATTGACTGATTCTCAGTGGAGCTCCACACAGGGTACACTGCGAGGTTGTTTGCGGCTGCTGAGGGAGCCAGAGAGGAGGGGAGTTTGTGTGTATGTGTGTGGTGGTGGGGGCAAGTTGAGCAGGGTCCTGCCAGAGCCGCATGAAGAGGGACCACCCAGGGTGGCGTCAGGAGCTTGGCAGGGGTTCAGGGAGGTTGGTTAGCGGGCCGGCTGGCAGCCTGTACCCAAGGCTGAGGCAGCAGGCGGCAGCAGGCACTCTGAGGCCCTGCCAGAGTGGACGGAGATATTCAGCTCTGCCCACAAAGGCCACTTCAGCCTCCCACACCATAATACTGCAGAGCCACATTGTGTGTGTGTGTGTGTGTGTGTTTGTGGGTGGTGTGAGTCCATCCATGTAGGTCGGGGAGAGTCTGGGGCAGGGTCAGTGAGATATTTTTAGTGTTTAGTTTCCCCGGTTATTAGAGGCCTCCCATATGGAAATGAAGAGGTTAAACCAGAAAATGTTTATTCATGAGAAATCTGTACATCAGCAGTCTAGTGTCTATATTAAGATGTTCATGCTCTGCTAAAGGGTACAGTACATTACCTAGCCATATAGGAAACCATGTCCTTCATCCACATGCACAACTATACTTACTAAATGTTAACCCATTCCTCTCCCCTGGCCTCCCTCTGGTCGATCAGGCTGCAAACAGTTACTTACAGGTTATAAACTCCTTGACAAATGACACTACTATGCAGTTTCTCTCAGCAGTTTACCACATTACAGCCAAAGTATCATTTATCACGCTGTAATCCACTTTACTAGATAAATTCATTTTGAAAGGTCTGTTGGGTCTGTCTACTGTTGAGGATGCAGAGATGAGATGTCACCTTTAGACATTTTCTGGGCAATCCAATATGAAAATAATTGCTGAACAACAAACTACGTAGGGGAAAAAGTTGCTGCTCTCAAGTTACCAGTGGATGTTAGCAAGGTAACTTCAGGTTAAGCTGTACTTTTTCAGATTATGTGAAGGCTTCACTTCTTACATCATCAAAATAACCCAGAGCATTTTATGTTTGAAGGATTAAAGCTGACAACAGCCCAAATACTGCCCAATCATGTCAATGGAAAATAAGGGAAGTGGTGGCAAGCACACTTGCACAAATACCTGTGTGCGTATCTCTTTTTCTTGCTCTTTTATAAAGCTTTAAAAACTTACTCTAACAGAGAATAATACTCTCAAGCATTTATTGAACTACACCAAAAGAGAGAGAGAGCAAAAAACACAAATGGTTGTGTTGACTGCAGGAGGACTTCATTCATTCATTTTCGACCACTTATCCGTTTCTGGGTTGCAGGGGGTGCTGGAGCCAATCCCAGCTCACATCAGGCGGGGGCGGGGTACACCCTGGACAGGTGACAGACAGAGACCAACGACCACTCACACTCAGACCTACGGACGATTTCGATGAGTTGTTAACCCAAACACAATGTCTTTGGACGCTGGGAGGAAAGGAGAATCCTGGAGGAAAACCCACACAGGCACAGGGAGAACATGCAAAGTCCACACAGAAAGGCTGCAGCCCGCGAACCGAGGCAATAGTGCGAACCACTACTGTATGCCGCTGTACTGCCACAATGGTGCTCATGCATTACAAATACTTTCCGCTGCTAGTAGATAAAGCAATAATTTCCCTCAGATACCGTATCAATATAAAGGCCATTGGTTCCTGTATATTGGGGGCAGTTGCTGTTTTTTTTTTTTCTGAAGAGCTTATCTTCTGTGTTTTTCATTATTAATACTGACACAAAGACATTTTGTCCCTCTGAGACATAAGAATCTTGTGGGATCTGAGTATATGTCACACAAACCATAATGTTGGCGCTATTATTGTCCAACACACTAGTGTCAAGTAATTTATTTATTTTTATAATTTTTTTTAGCTCAATTTAATAATTAACTATGAAAAAATTCATAACTGATTCATAACTAATTTGTGATAAGACTCAAAAAAGACTAAAACAAGAACAAATGTGTTCTCTACTTTTTTTTTTTTTTTTTTTTTTTGCTTTTTTTCTACGTTACGTCATTCACATAAACAGAAAATGCATCCAACTTAGGACAAGGCAACAGGGCTGAGAAATGCAAGGTTACAGTAGCTTAGCAAGTGTATTACAGCTGGAAAATCTGTAAATGATGCCAAGGCTCTCTTTCAGTAAGTCATTAATCTGGTACACTTTCTGATATTACTGGAAGTGTCATGATCATATCATCCCTTATAGGCCCCTTTCTTTCTCTGGCGGAGAAAGTAAAGCAGAGATAAAATCCTGATGTAGCTATGGTGCACCAGCGGCATAATGAGTAGAATGCACCCCCAGTGAATAGGAGGATGTAAGGCCCTTGTGGACAATGTTTTAGCCAGTAGCATTTGTTGCATGTCCTTCCCCCCTCTTTTTCCCCCATATATATATATATATATATATAAAACACCAATGTAAAAGTAGTATATATTGTTAAAAGGTTATTGAATATTTTTGTGATTGTGTGTTTCTTACAAGCAATCTTTATTTAAACAGCGATGTAAATTATGCTTTGTAAAATAGATAAATAGTACGCCACTTTGTTTCCATTTGTCCTTGCAGACGAAGCATCAGCTTTATCTGCAGTTCAAATTTTTGCTTCGCTTTTGGTTGAGATAAACCTGCGTGTGTTTTTGAGGCTTTGAAGCAACAAAGGGAGAAGTGGCAGGGAGCAGCCTTCTCCTTCCTGAGCTGGCACACTCCTCTTCCTGCCCCCGCATCTTGTTTTAGTTGAGTGGAGCTCATGCAGGGCATGGCAGGTGTTTGACTGATCTCCATAGCCTTATTTCCCTGAGCCGTTTATCACTGTCACAGCCACAACCCAAATCAAACTTTCCCCCCTCAGTCTCTGTGCCTCCAGCAGCCAGCTTTCTTAAAGATTAACAGATCTGCAGATGCACTCAAACATAGCTGCCTGTGAAACACCACTCTGCTCCCTTTTTGTTGGTGGGGGGGTTGTCCATCCTTCATTTGGGTGAATCTGTGCACCTCATCACCTGTGTTGCTTTTTGCTTGCCCCATGCTGTTCCCTGTTCTCTCACCATCAGCATACTAGTTCTGTCCCTGTCCGTCAGCACAGATAAATCGCCCCAATCTTTCCCCTTTGCCCCCCTCTACGACACATTTGCAATTAATTTATTTTGCCTTAGTTTCCTCTCCCTGTGCCTCTCCTTCCCCTTGATCCAGACCGGAGCAGTCTGGAAATGATTTTGACGCTTTAGTTGTAGCGTGCAGCTGCCTATTGGGGACATTTTGCACTCCCTGACTTTTTATTACAAGGGAAATACCATAATAGGTTGTGAGGGAATGAGCGTTTAATAGAAAATTGCAAAAGGATTTTTTTAGGACTGTAAAGCTTTTAAGTATTGCTCTTGTAAACACGGCATCTGTTTTGAAAGGGAGTAGTGCTCTGTTTATTTGTCTTGGTGGATGATATTATCGGGAAATGGGGAAAAAATTTAAAAAAGTATTTCACAAAAACCTATGTTGCTTCTTGTATTTTGCAGAGGTGGTAAGTAAAGGTAGTAGTGAAGCTATTAAGGCGTGTGCTCTGAGGTTTGACAGTGTTGCAGGCCCTCCACCCAGACACTTCTCCCCACCCTGCTCATCTCCTGCTAGCATTTCTACTAAAACCCACACATGACCCTAATGTCAACTGTAGAAACTCAGCTCAGCAGTCAAATTTCTCCTGGTACTTCTAAGGCCAAGAAGAAATCATTGGCAACCATCAGCCAAAGATTACAGAGAAGTAATTTCATAAATGCCATATACAGAGCGCAGTCATTATCCAGGATGCACGTCCTGAGATTGCCATCACTAAAAGCAACACTTGTGGTTTGATAAAATGAAACCAAGGCACTTTAAGTAACCTTTGTTAACTTTTCCTGACAAGCCAAGTGAGATCACATCAGTTGAAATTTTCTGTGACATGAAAAATCTGAAAAACATGAGTAAGCATCCCAAATAACAATAATCAGTAGCACTTTCGTTACAGTTGCCAGGTCTTAGTCTTAATGGAACAGCACCATCAGCAAATTTATTGTTCAACCTGTTTTTCCTGCTATTATGAGGTAAAATGCCATCTCTGTAAAGACTTTACTGTATTAGAAGCAAGAGGTGATGGTAGCAGCATTCTGTTGTCATTGCCGTGGCAGCCACAAAACACCTTATTGATATCGAATCAGAAAACACTCATATTAGAAAGCAATGACTTCATATTAATTTGGGGAATCTGTGGTACACTCAAATTGTCAAAGCCAAGTCTGTTCTACCTCAGATACAGCTGGGCATATTTCCTGTCAGTGCTCAGTGACCCGTATAGGTTGTGCTTGCCCTGCAGATGTTTAATCTCCATTGAGCAGCAGCACCATAGCTATTTGCTGGTAATCTGTCAAACTGAGTGAAAGCCATAATTAACCATCAGAGGGACACGGGGGACACTGACATCAGGTTTCACACCCGGGTGGGCATCCTACTGAAACTGGCTGCTGCAAAGTGATTACACAATAGTCCTGCCACATATGTGAGTTAAAATTGTTGAGAAATGGAATAATATTTGCGCACAGGGACAAATGCTGTGGTGGGGAACTCACCCTGCTATACAGCCAATTATGTGGCTACTGGTCAAACAGTTGTTTATATCGGCACCACTTTGGTCGATTTGTTACCCTCCCTCCATATTTCAAATGCATGTGTGTGGATGTGTGAGTGTGTGCGCCATCCCACAGTCCTACAGCCTAGTGGTCGTCTAGTGGTTTTGGAGAGGGGGGCAGGTCTACCCCCCCCCCCCCCCCCCCCCCCCCCCCCCCCCCCCCCCCCCCCCCGCGCGCGCATGCACACACTAACAGAAACACACACAGCCACACTGCACGCCCATGCAGACACACGCGAACACTTGCACACACACACCAGTGTCCTCCGTTGTTCCGCTGTTTGGAGGGAGGAGGGGAGGATTAATCCTAATTGCGGTGTGTGGGAGCCTGGAGAGAGGCCAGGATTACTGGGGGCTTCTCTTTGATCCACAGAGATGCTGATGGTAATGCTACCTGCCCATCCCACCCTCTGGCAGCTGCGTCTGTTGTATACGCATATGCATCGTACAGGCGCAAAGCCCACGCACACATACCGTGGAGTACAGCTTCATGAACACAACAGCCCATAAGTATAGGTTCTGTGTCCTGAATCACCAGGGCTGGTGATTCACTTCTCCCAGTGCAGCCTTAGCTTCTCTCCGAGTGTGTGTGAGGCCATGGCCTTACGTCAGAGCTGCTGCGCTGCTGTTTATGTCTACTGTCGTCTACGCAGGCTGCACCCCCAGCTTACGCACTACCACCTCAGTAGGTTTGACACAGTCAACAATGGGAGATGTATTTAGCCCTTTAGGTGCTGTCTGCTCATTCATTGTGACTTTGTAGGCATATTTTGTTTCAGTTTTGATAGTAACCAGATAGTCTATTTATAGAGTGACAGTATGTATTTACTTTGTCAGATATCGAAGGACTACGGTATATAGTTTTTAGAAATTTTAGAAATATGCTGGTGTATGTTCCATATGCTTAGTAGGAGAGATGGTTATCCAGGCTGTGTGGAGAGAGTCAGACTAGCTGTTTCCTGGCTGGCTGTAGCATCATAATGTGCAGAGTGTGCAGACTTCAGAAAGGATTTTAGAAGGAAGCTAATGAGCAGCTTACCCGACATGTACCACATGCATGTACCAGAACTTTTCTGTCAATGAATGGTCCACAGACATTGTTTGACATTGTTGTGACTTTGCTTCACGATCACAAGTATCATTTTTCAGGCAGTGTGTATGAAGGCAGGTCCCCATCAGTGAGCCTTCTTGTCCAGAGCCTAAAGGCAGACCTTTTTCTGCCCCGTCAGGCATCTCCACCATTATACTGGCTGCTGTGTGAGAAGCCGCAAGGCCTGCCCTCCTCCCTTAACAAAATCATGTCAAAAAGCAATTAATATCTTAATACCTCCATCAGCGTCAACCACCAAGCCGCCAAAAGCCCCGGCTTTGTTTTTTCCGACTTGGTGTCGGCCGCCGTGCTGCTCTTGCCTGGCCCGTGGTTTCCTTGGTTTCATTTCCCAGCGCCCCGGTGGTCAGCTGTGGTTTTCCAGGGGGCATGGGGTAGAACGTTGTGGGCAGGAAGGTCCTCCACTCCCCCCGAGCATTAAGTACTACTCTCCAGGCCTGAAAGCTCCAGTGGCCACAGCCCTGGCCTCATCTAATGCAGCGGCCTTCAGATCAAACCTGACCAAAGACACTCATTCAGTCTGCAAGCTTTCTGCCCATTAAGACACACCAAGATAATGGTCAACACCTCTCATCATTGCTGTGGAGTTATTTCTGGGGACTTTTTTACATCTTAATCTGAGTGTTTTCTTATTTTTTCTGATTTAAAAGCAGATCTTTACTGAGCAGCACTACTATGTGTCTGCAAAATAACTTTTTTTTCTTTCACACCTCAAGGGATATCATTAAATGATTCATGATGTTGTCTCTTTTGGTCTCCAGCCACATAAGTTGAAAATGCTGACATGACCATTTGTTTTCTCTTTGGATGGCTTATATGTGCTTATGTTGCACAAGCATTAGCCAGGTAATATTAACATCACAAATTCTTCTCATATCTCTAAACCCGATTAAAGTGTTTTTCATGTCTCTCATCCACACTCTCTCTTAGCACTATACCTGGTCCCAGTTAGGTGTTTCTTTTGTAGCTGAGCTCTTCAAAGGCAAGAAAAAGATGGGTTTTGACTTCTGAGCCATAGCTCCACAATATTTGGTTTCTCTACATTTTCATTCATTTCTCTTGGCAGGCGCGGCCAGTAACTGGTGGAAGGTCTTGGCAGAACATGCGATAAAAACTCATGATTAAAGGGACTAAAATAAGTACTGTATATAACTCATGTATCCATTAACCACTGAAAAGAGAAACAGAGAGAGCAAAAAAAGTTGTTTTTCTTTTCAACCCTCACTTGGCCAGTTAGTCTATATTAAAAATGTATAATATATTCATCCTCCATTTCTGTCTATATTCAGTTTATCTCTGTTTCTTTTTCCTATATTGCACCTTCTCATTGGGAAAGCTATATGTGTCCTCTCTGGGTCATGAATTTTTGTGAGGCATGTACTATACGTCCACCGTGGATCACTTCACTTCGCTCTTGCTCACACATATACTTTCTTTAGTGCATGCACATCTACATGCTGACTGTCCAGGGTCATCATTTCCCAGCCCACACACCTTGGCTGGCTGGGTGGTGGTGCCTTTGAGTACACTGTAGTGGTTTGGCCCAAGGCCTCTGCCTGGCTTGACTGCAGGCATCTGTGCTTTTGCTCCTCTGGACAATCTGCCTCACAGCACTGTAAGAAACAGGGGTATACAGCCTTCCTTTACCTTCAGACAGCAGCTACATAGCAGCTGTACAAACACATATACATTAAACCGGGTCTGTATTAATGACTTTATGTTGGAGCCCCTCTGCGGCAGTAGTTCTGACATTCTAAGAAGCTGCAGTGGTTGTTGTCGTGGTGGTGGACTTGCTGAAGTCGGCAGACACTTTCAAGGGCACACATTGGCGGGAGTAATGGCCCAGTACCAGCTAGACTGGGCTAGACATCAGGAAGCGGATTTTGAAATATGTAGCATAAGAGTGATTGACTTTACTTGGACAATGTAGGTGACTATAAACTATCGGGTTACAAGTGATTTGGCTGTAGTGAGCACATTGTCTTTTCTAATGACAGGTTTTATGATTATGGGGTTTAAATCCCACATCTGCCTCGGACTGCAGTCTTTTCCAGGTCCCTGATTTATCTTCGAGGGAATGAGACAATGAACACACTGAACAGCTTGAGTAGCGAATGTTGATGGTTTAAGACGGAGAGAGGTTATTACGATCCATCCTGCATAGGCTCTGAGTGGAGCCCATCGTAGAAAAGATTGATTTACTATTTATCCCTCTGACAGCGCAGATAGGGAAGAGTCATAATTCTGTGCACTGGGGAGATTAAATTCCTGTATCGCTGTCAGCTACATTAACTGACTTCCTGGATCTCAATTCAATTAGCGCAGCAGCATTCTGTAGCATTAATAAATCAATAGTGATGGCCTGCTGATAGGCACACGGCACGCGGCATGTCGAAGATGTTTTCTGTGCACATACATATACACACACAAACTCATCTGTTACAGTATTTCTCTGCACTGTTCATTACTGTTCATTAATGATTCGCAGCCCTGCAGCAGTGAGAACAGGCAGCTAGCATGTTAGCTGATGTTTAACTACGCTTCCACATGGACGGGGAGGGCCATGCTCTTCACACAGATAGATATAAACACCCAAATAAAACACACCTATTGGTATCATCTCGAGGAACAAGTGACAGGACAACTTTTTACAACTATTTATTCTCTTGGTGCTGCTGTTTGACTGATTAATAATGGACTGATTTTCCCTCAAGTGTCTTTAACTCTTCCCTGATGACTCAAGCAGGGATTCAAGCCAAGAAACGCTTGTCTCTGAGAGCAGAAGAAAAGACACAAGCTATTGTTTTCCATCCGTTAAATCTTCACAGCTGTTTAGAAACCTCTGTGACAGCCAGCAGAGAAGCGGAACCAGATCCTGGATGCCACTGTCAATGAGAAGGAAGGAGGAAGAGGATGAAGAAGAAAGACATGCTATTGCAGTTGACCTTTTCAAGCTTTTTCCAACATGAGCAAATATATTGTGATGGGGGGAATTAAACTTACAGAATCACTTTATTCTATTCACTGATTATCAATGAAACACATCCAAGCAAACGCGCATATTTAGCATGAGACAATGTCACTAATTGCATACAGAATGGTCTAACTGTGTAGAGGACAGTATGAAGTGAAATTCCATTGCATCAGCCATTTGGTTCTTTGAAAATATTTATTTTGAATATATAGCAGTCTATACATGCATCTGCTTTTTGTTTCCAACACTAGAGGTCAATGTATGGGGTGTTATGCACTTAAGTGTCTTTCAATACTTACGTGCACTGAAATGATGTATGTTTGATTTTTATCATCTTCTTCATCTGTTTTTGTCACTGGCCATTTCTCTAGTTAACTGTTCTACACTCTGTTTTTCCAGTGGATACTCCCGTTTCTTAGATGTTGATTTCTCCTTGATTGCACAAACTATGCGTCACTCTATGAATTGCCAGAGGCTAATTTGGCCAGTCGGTATGATGAGACAGTTGATAAGGGCATTGATTGGCTCTCCTTCTGAAGGAGGGAAGGATTTCATTGGAACAAAGATATGGGGGCAACAAGTCATTCATTTCAGCAATCAGTCGACCATCCTCCTGCCTTCTTTTCCTTACCCTATTTGGCCAAACTCTTCCCAGAAGTCTTTCAATATGGATTACACTGGATGGTGCACACTGTGGTGATTCAAAGTGAAATAAAATTCTTTTAATCCTCCTGAAATGAGTTGGAACATGCAGAACGACACACAAGAGTGTAGAGGTGGTTAGATATATGTGGCCTGTCTGTAGATGCCTATATCTGACTTGCTACCTTTTGCAAGTTGATTTGGTAGTAACGGTCTAGTGAAAATGTCCTTACACAAGTCTGTCTTCTTTTTCTGGATGCAAGCGCTGCTTTAAAAATCATAGGCCTTCATTATCTCCACTCAGGCAATTTTGGGAACATAATACTGTCTCAGGACTGGAGAGCTTGCCCCCATCAGAGCTGAGGTCTGATCAAACCACTTGCACCGGGAAGGGGAGTTAAAGAGAAGCACGCCCGCCAGTCAGCTCATCTCCCTTCAAAGGCATATGGTGCAAATTTGATCAAAAGTATAGAAGGGGGGTTTGAGAGGGCATCCACATTGCTGATGTGAAAAATAAGGCTGGGCTGTAAAAAACCAAATCAAACCACGATCGGCTCTCTGGGAGTGATTAGGGCCAAAGAAGAACCAGCTGCTGGATCGTCAGCCGCATCTCAATCTCCTCCACACACTGGCAGCCTGCTGGCTCGGCAGGCCGGAGGGAGAAGGGAAAAAACAAGTGCTCATCCCTTCATCTGCCTCAGTGGCTTCTGAGCTCTGAGGAAGCACAGACAAAAGAGATGGCAGTGTGAGATGTGAGGATAAGGAAAAACTGAATTTCAAAAAGTGAGTGAGTCTTGAAGAAACAACAAAAGGGAGCATGAGGCCGGTAGGAGATGGTGAAGTGCAAGAAGGTGATAGAGGTCAGCGTTAGGAGAAATTTCAAAAAGGCAGGAGTGAGGATATAGTGGCCTGCTTCACCCCCTCTGGGATGTTAAATGGAAGAGTCCCAGTGTGTCCTTAAATATTCATGTGTAGTGTGAGTTTCAGGCCTCTCTAATGTTCACTAGTGGCCCTATGAGACAAGGCCCTGGATGTACGAGTATACACTTCATTTCAAATTACAGCCTGTCATTTAGACGAACACTTACAGATCATTCTTTTATAGTCATACATGTAGTGTTGTTGAACATTAATGAAAACTGGGCCTTGTGTGTGGGATATTACCTAGTGATGAAGCACTTATTGTTGGTGGTTAACAACCAACAAATATATAATCTAGAATGAAAGGAAAAAGAAAGCGAAGACTGTATCAATGTATTGAATTAAGAAAACATAGATTGCCTTACTTTAGATTTTCATGAATTCAACAGCATTGCTGTATAGTTCATCTCAATTCCCAAAGGTTAAGTGGGCTGTAAGTGTGACCCTGGGCCAGTTCCTCTTTGCTAAGTCCTCTTTGCCTTAATGACAGCAGTAATTGAGATGAAATGGAGACAACTCCTCACCTCCTGACTCTGACGGCAGCCTCATCAGGGCCCTAAAAGCCCCTTTGTCCTCCACAGGGGAGGGGTGTGAGATGGAGCTGAGATGTTGTAGGGACCAAAGGGACTGTATACTTTGGATTTTTTGTCTAGAGGTAACGAGTGTTTATCATCAGCATGAATCATTCAAAATACTCAACAGAGCCATACAACATCCATCTTGTCGCCATAATTCAAGGCCACCAGTCCATTTTATCTAATAGCAAAGCTCACAGACAGTTGTGCTAGTACACACAATCACAAATTATGGTGTCAAGGAGAAGTAATCAATGCCATTATCAGTAGGAGTCAGTGCAGGGCACGACCTCTTCTCTGTCCTCCAAAGCCATGGTCAGGTCCAGAGGTGAAGGTCAAGTTTCCAGAGTGACTGTCCCAGCTGTAGCTCGACCACAGAGCAGAAGGCTCAACCCTGTGCTCCGTCTGTTTGTGAATTTTGCACTGACCTAGGCTTTTGTCCAGTCTGCGGACCCCCAGATTGTGAATGGTCCCTCCTTGCGGCCCTCGTGGTTACAATCAGCAATGACCATGCTGTTGGAGAGAGAGGGGGGTCATGGCACAACAAAGACCCCTCCTGTTCAATGCATGGAGAGGCTGGTCAGGGTTGGTAAGAGGGCAGGGTGAAGGGTGATGATATTGATTGGTTATTTTTCTAGTCTAAAAGGGAAACATATCGGACACTGTGGTGAAGCCCAAGGCTTGCAATGATTGATTGAACTATTCGTTGGGGTTTTAATTTGAAGAGCTCTTGAGGTTGATAAAAACGTGGGCTTTGCCTAATGTTGTTTGCATCCTTTAAAAAGGCGTGTTAGAGGTGAGCATCCCTCAGTTGTACGCCACCATTATGGTGCATGCTGCCTGTCTGTCTGTATATATTATTGTTGTCACCATGGTGCTGTCTTTGTTTTTATGGCGGTCTGTGCAGAGACACATTCCTGCAAACACAGCAATCACAAGTCATGGTATAAACTTCACACTTACGACACATGTTTCCTATAAAGATGAGCACTGCACGTTTGTTAACTCCAAAGCATTTGTCAAATAAGGCATTCATTTTCATTCAGAAAAACAGAAAATGATGTAACACCATCTCAAGCGAATTCTCGGTTTAGAGTCCCTGGTGCATCATGCAGTGCGCTTAGTTATTGGGGACATGGATCAGTGTGGATATGCTGGATATCATTGTGATGAATTGCAGCTGAACCAGACAGGGTTCCTTCACCTATAAATCAATTAAGGATTGAACATACTTGAAAAACCTCACAATACTTATGGAAAAATTAAAAAAAGTTAGACAATTGCCTCTCACCTCAGACCCATCCCCTGTGAGTCTGCCGTTTTTCTTCCCTGCACTGCAACGTATGGATGTATTCAATCAGAAGCCATTCCCACTGAACATGCTCTTACACAGTGAGTGAGTAAACCTTTATGTAACCGCCAGTCGAGTGGGGAGTTCATTTGATGGAAAGCCCTGCTTGATTTGTTTGTGGCTCCAAAGAGGCTTATGACACGCAAGCTGCCCCTGTTCTGCTCTGATAAATGGTTCTGGTGAGAAGGAGGAAGGAGAAAAAGTGTGTGTGAGGCCTCGCCAAAGGCTTCGGGGTTTTTCACAGCTTAACTATATTAAGAGACAATCCCAGACAGGCGCACACACACTTTGAGATATTAGAAATGAATGCATGTATATATATATTGTGTCATGTGTGGCTGTCCATGAATGCTCTCACAGGTTCCTTTCATACAGACACGCACACTGGGTGGTATTCATTGAAATGAAACGGCACAGCAATTTGTCGGGGATCTTTTCGGGTCAGACTCCAGAAAAAAAGGGCGGCTCCCTGTGATGTCCACTCACTCTCCATCTTCCTGCAGAGTGTGTCACATGTTTGCTGGTAACACAACGCTGCCGTCTATTCGTCCTTTCCGTGTCGATCAGGCAGACCTGTAATTGAATGTTACCTGTCCCACCCGACCAGTCCCTGGCAAAACACTGTCACAGCCGATTAGCTCACACAGGAGCTATGCTAATGACCCGTGAACACACAGGGGCCCACGTGGAATGTCTGCCCATGACAATGTGTGTGTGTGTGTGGGTCTATTACATCGGCCTGGCTCTTTGTCTCTGTGATTATTATGTGTAATGAGTGTGTATTACTATAGCGACCGGCTGCTGACAGGCCACACAGAATGGAACACAGTGGTCATGCAGTTGTCCTACCGACTCCCCCGCACTCCCCGCAACACACACACAGACACACATGTCATGTCAAGACTGGGCCGAGAGTGTGCCACTGGAACACACCAAGATTTGCTCCGGCTGATGGCAAACCACAGCAGTGGAGCCTGTGGTGGCCTGCATTTCCTTTAATATCCTGGCTAATGTACAGAGAGAAGCCAGGGCCTCTAGAAAGCTTCTGGATCCCAGCCAGACTTCCTAACCTACCACCACACCAGTCTTATGTAATGTTTTGATCAGCACAGTAGGCAGTGTTTAGTGTAGATGTAAATGTGAGTCATTTCTGGACATGGCAGAGTCTGCAGTTTTTCTCCACTAATAGGTTGTACCTGGTTTCTTAGTATCATTTAGTACTCAGTATCATTTAGTTAAGTTAAACTTTGAGTTTGACTTGTAAAAGTCAAATTGTTGTATTGGGAGAATGTAAGACAGCCTCAGAAGACTCGTGTCCTGAAGGGTGCCCTTGAGTTGGTATTAGTCCAGGGATTAGATGCTCCTAATCTCCTTTCTCTTGTAAAATAGAAACATTAAACATTAAAGCATAATGTAAATCTTATATTTGATGAGCTCCTCCAAGTGTGTTTCTAAGTATAGGGAATTCTCCCTTTTTTCCATTCCATTCATTTGAATGTGATCAGAATAATGTTAGTTTTTCCTTTTACTTTTTCATCCTCCCTTCAGAATTTTCTGGTTGGGCAATGGACAGCTTGGTCATGAGTCTCGGGAGAGCCAGGAGACTAATTTCAAAGGAGACTCTTTCCAATAAATTTCCCTTGACAGGAGTTTATTTCATCTGCAGCACTGTAACACATTACCTGTAGACTGAACTTGGCTAGCTGAAGATGTTAAGTCTGGGACACTGGCAACTGCTGAGAATCTATAAATAGTCCAGGAATTGAACCCCATAAAATGGATAGTTGTTGGTATTACATCTATTTTGGAATCAAATGAGATGCAATGTGAATTTTAGATGTGTTGGCCAGGTTTCCCTCCTGGTATCTCCAGTTTACTGGCTGTAGATGAGAGTGTGGGATCACTATCTCATCTATCTCATCACTATCTCATCAAACTCTCCCAGAAATTGAATGTGTGCTTTCCACAATGTTGAAAATGTGAAATTGTCAATCTCATTTAGAGAAAGTTGCTATTGTATGTTAAATACATAAACGTTAAATTATTTCTTAAATGCAATTTCCCGAAGAAAACATTCATGCCTAAACAATAAGTTTTTGTCACTTCAAGTCCTGAGAGACTGCAGAGAAAGGAGGAGCAGAAATAGCCAAAAAAAAAAAACGCAGGCATCAGACCATACATAGTAGACAACAGAGAGGGAGAGATTATTTAGATCGATAATGAGGGAATTGGGTGGTGGAGATGTATTGTAGCCTCAATCATGCAAATTAAGCACCGCTTCATGCGCAGAACTTCATTGCAGGATTCTCGGCAGCTGGAGAAACCACATCTCCTCCCGTGGAGCAGAGCCAGGGCCACAGTCAGACTCAAATAAGCATCATATTTTTTATACCACAAAAGTAAAAGAGAAAAAAGGAGCATGGAGGAGAGAGAGCCAGGGTAAAGAGGACAGATTTTAAGTACAGCAGTAAAAGGGAGGCAGACTGCACGGGGGTTTGGGGCCGAGGAGCTGAGGAAGGAAACCACAGGAGTATTATGAGCGAGGGGCTCTGTGTTTCAGTTAAACTTCACTCTCTCTCTCTCTCAGAAACCGTTATATAGACCTTTTCTGACCCTTTCTCCCTCAGTCAGAGCTTCCTGCCGCTGTCTGCCATGCAGAACCCCTCACCCACTTCGAGCCAAATCACACCTCTCAGTGAGACAGTGGCAGTTCATGAATTACTCCACAGAGAGGTGTTCTTGCCCAGACTCACTCCCTTGCTTCCTACGTACAGGTGGGGGCCACTATTTTCTATTTTCTCTATTCTAAGCTTCAGACTGGCGACTTTTAGTTTGGCTGTCACCAAGTCGCTGAGTAGGCACACCTGAGGATTGCCTGTCTGACAACCGGGGACATAAACTGCAGCTTCTGGCACTTTGATGAATGGCAAATAAAACAAGAGTGGGAACCTGAGAGGAAGGCTCAATCACTGGTGTCCTAAACCTGGCGAATGCAGTGTTATTTCTCCCATTCAGAAACATCCTGTTGACCTTGGTCATGTGATGGGGTGGTTGCGGTCGGTTCCGGCCTTGTCTGGTCAGGTCTGGTTTTACTCTTTGTGTGGGAGGAGCAGTGTTTGGCTTGGTTCTCCACTCGATAGACTAGCCACAGAAGCTGGTGTTAACAATAGGTAAATGCTACAGCAAGTGTATCTTTGTGTCAAGCAGGATAATTGCACCCTGCACAATGGTCCCTGGCCTTGGACCACAGTTATATGCAGTATGTGTATTGACTTTACTTCTAATACTGTACGTTTTTCATATTTGATGTTTTTTTTGTTTTTTTATTCTCTGGCTGTTGATGGACCCCTTTTGTTCTTTTGGTCTCCAATTTTTTGTTTTTTTTGTTTTTTTACTGCTAGCTCTGTTGACATCTACTGTCTTTGATCAATTTGAAATTGGAAAGAGTGTTCTTCTTTAAGCGAAATCATCAAGAACTGTCTCATTACTGAATTTGTGTGTCTTACACAGATCGTGACCACCTACATTGTACAGCAGAGGCCCCAGCAGCCACTCCAGCTGCTCTCTGTTTACTGAGGCCTATGTAACACAGGAATTGTCATAGGAAATGAATGAAATTAACATCACACTGTAGTTGCTGTCATATGCTATTTTCATTTATTATTTACCACCTATTTGGAGTTAATTAGAGAGAAACGTGTTTTGTCAACAGTGTGACTACAGTTGCAAATTGATGTCCCCTAAGTTAGAGCACCATCACATTTCCACATATCCCCTCAAATGTGGAAAAGGGGAAAGAGGGAAGAAGAGGAACATCTGCAAAGAGCCCCTGTAATTATATCTGAAGATGGGGGGTGGGGTGGGGGGGCATAAGGATTAAACTGAAGGGGCTGAATGGAGAGGGGAGAGACAAAAAAAAAGTTCTGACTGTGAAATGACTGCCAGATTTCTATTTGTGTGTCTTGAAAGACCTGTGTCTCTGCCGCTGCATATGGGATGTGGGATGAGAGCTCTGGCAAATCAAAGGCACACTGGATAAAGATCTCTGGAAGCCCATGCTAGTAAACAGGCCCATAAAAGTGGCTTGTGGGGTGGAGCGTCAAAGAAAAACTTGAATGTCTGCCCACCTTCAATAAAGTCAGAGCTTCTGCAGGCGTCAGTCCCAGCACTGCGCAAGGTCGGGTGCACGGGGCTGCCGGTGGTTTGGAGCTTCATCATTGTATCATATCCACTGATTAAGGGCCATCAGTCATACAGACTATGACAGTGTCTCTGATGGATTTTCCAACTTTTCTTCTATCCTTTTTTGCACCAATTTTCATCATTTTATTCATCACAGTGTTTGCCAACACTTCTCCAATTTTCACCAAGGACTTTCAACCTGTATTACACACATTTCAAACACTTAATTTCCACATTGATCCTGTCATTTTCTGTAATTATTAACCACCAGCTCTCCTCAATATAAACCCATGCAACAATTCTTTTCCAGCAAACACGGCCTGTCCAACAGTAGCACTTGTAGCATTACTATTTGCCAGCCAAAACCCTGAGTCAGCAGATCTGCTGTGGTTCTGCAGCTGCCCCATTTTTTTTTTTTTTTGCAATTTATCGCAGCCAACCGTCACTACACACAGTTTGCCCCCCCCATCAAGGATGTAAGTGTTTGTGACACTGTGGCTAGAGGGGGCGGAGGTGTTGAGGCCAAGCTATTTCATTTAAAACAGCTCAAACCCGGTAGCATTCCTGTGTAGGCAACCCTCCTGCAGTTTGCTCAAGAAGGGAGGAAAAAAATAGGAAACAGAAAATCATGGCTGTGAGCTTTGCTGTAGTTAAGGCCTCATGCTGTGTGGCATTTGCGTGTTGTTGTTTTTCATCTTAGTGAGCAAAGTACTTCACACCACAGAAACATCCTTTACCTGTAACACTGATAATGACAACCAAATGCTTTCTATCCCCAGATTACAAGGTTGTGTCATTATATAAAATTTGAGGGTATTCAGAATTGAGTACAAAGTGGAAAGAGAACAGTAAACAATGTTTTACAAGAAAGGGGTCTGCATCGATCTCTCGTTTGGGTGGTCATTGTGTAAATAACATCACTGATCTATCCCCCAGAGTTGGAGAAACCGAAGTTGCATTACACATGATGCATTATGCGGCAAATGTATGATATATATTCACTTTGTCCCTCTTAGTCTTACTGATATGATGTGTTTGTGGTAAGAGCATCTCCAAACAAAGAACCATCTGTGTGATGGTAGACAGAGCAGTGCCCTCCAGTGGTGCAGCAGCCAAAAGAGGCCCTTCACAGCCGCACAGCTTTACATGCATTCCAGCTCGGTTGCAGTCAAGGGCTTCTGGCTGACAAAGGCACACATAGCTGCTTTAAAAAGAAAATCTGTTTCCACCATAGTGTGAGGAATGTTTATCAGTGGTAAGCGCACTGCCCTGAAAGCATCTGGTGTGGTTTCACTGCTTTGGGTGCACAAGAGGTGAACTTCAGGAAAAGTCGTATGATCGTTGAAAGTCTAACGGATGGTTGAACATGTGAGTTACTAGTAGTAAACTCGGCTCTGTTTTTAACCTTTTCATCTGGTAATATCACGAAAAGGAAATAAAAACATCATTTATTTATCCATTACTTTTGACACCTCCCCTAAAGTGCCCTTAAAAACAATGCATGACTCACATGAATGTGGACATTCACAAAGATACTGTGTGTATATATAGTAGGTCTGTAGGTGTAGCATCTACATATGCCAGGTTTAAAATAAAGAAATAGGCTGTTTCAGTACTACCACTCACCAGAGCAGCACTCTGTGTTCCTCAGCCTAGATTGTACTATTGTCTGGGACATAATTTGAAGGAGACCCTCCCTTACCATGATAGGATACAAATTGACTCATTATTGAAGCCACACCTGCTTTAAACACCTCAATGTCCTCATTATGTCATTAAAGTATTTCTTTTACACAATGCAGTCTGTCAGCTTCTCTCAAAACCTGTAATTACAGTAAGTACATTTGTAGACACTTCATTTTTACTTGCATTTTCATTTGAAGCTACTTTTATTGCTAATGCTACTCTGCTTTGTCTTTAAGGCATATATTTATAGTGTGGTGATGTCAAAATGTACTTATACAAAATGATGAGAGTAGTTGTTACACCAGTGCAGGCTGATATAATTATAAACTGGGAATGAACAGGTACTCATGTACAGTAAATTGCAGTTTATTAAGCTAACTTTTTGCACACAATGAGTTGGATTAAATTATAAAATATCCCAGCTGCCATTACATTTAGTCCCTGTATATGAATGTTTTGACTCCATAACACAATAATTATGTCAGATTTTCCTGCCAGAATTAATAAGTGTTTGAGAAAGAGAGAGAGAGAAAAAAAAAAAAAAAAAACCGAACCCATGAATGTCTTCCAGAAAGACTCTACAGATTCATCACGTATGTATGCACACACAGGCTCCTTGTCTCTGTCAGCAAGCCTTCCAGTGCCCTATACTTTAATGACCTCCTCCCCAGTAGGCCTCGTTAACTTCTCCTTAGGACAAATTAGGAGGTGTTACACATGTCAGAGGTCACTCTGCTGCTCTTATAGCAATATGCAGCTCAGCAAAATTCACAACATATGTTCACTTCATCTGTAACCCTAAAAGGTGTGAACTCAAAGTTCACAATCTCAGTTAAATCCCTGGTTACTGCCCCAGCCCAGTCCAGCTGAGTCACTGACAAGCTGGGGCAGCTTAATCAAGTGAGCAGAGGTTTCTGCAGTGTGCTGAGGCATTGTAGGCTGATGCCACTGCTTTGTGACTGACAGCTGTTTTTCTTTGGTCTGGATAAATAGGACCTGAAGAAAGTTGGATGTACAATGAAGAAATGTGGCGTTATACAACCATCCAATATAGGAATAGTTTTATGGCTGATGCAGTGGATACAGAGACGTGCATACATTCCAGGCTGCAGCCTCTTTATTTTGGTGCCATGCCATATGCTACTGGTTGATATTTTATATATATTACAACATTTTTAGTTCAGAGGCGCATGTTTCTTTGAGATATGTGGTATTAAAATAGTAGCCCATACAAACAAATTTGCTCAAGAGAAGTTTTGTGTAAAAAGATGAATAATCACCCTCCATGGTTTGAACTTCTCTAGAAAGGAAAAAACTTTAATTTTTTCATTTCATGAATTTAGATTGCATTGATAAATGGTACGTTAAAATCTGGTGGTACCAAACTCAATCAACTCAAGCACACAGTTTCTCTTGTGTATTAGTATGTACCATGCAGATTATTAGTGAAATCAGGGATCACCAGATGGGATTCATATTACACTCCATGCACCCTTTGGAGCATACAGTTTATTTTGGCCTGTACCCCATGATTTCTCGAGTGTAAATTACATGTCGCCAACATTAAATATTAAACCCTATGGAATTTTAATAATTGATAGCATCACTTTTTATGCAAAGGTGGCCAAGGATCTGGCTCAGAAAAGCCCCTTGCATTAGGCTCTTCTTGAGGTTAGAGACTATGGCCACCATATCCATCCATTTCTTTTTAGCAGGCTGATGGATGATCGCAGGAAGTTCGTAAAAGAAGATCTCCCCCACCAGAACAGCATCATCTTGGGCAGGGAATGGCAGTGCTGAGTGGATCTGTAAGTGCTTCTTCAACCACAACTAAGTATGTTCTGTGGACCTGAGGACTCTCAAGCTGTGGGCAGGATGGGTATAATGATTGGTTTGGAGGACCGAATGAGGGGGGTGTGTGTGTGTGTGTGAGTGTAACTGTGAGTGTGTGCGTGTGGAGTGGTACAGGGTAGGTTACCCACACGGCTTCCAAAGCCTGTAAGCTGTTCCTTCTGCCCCCAAAAGTGGTGTGTTTGGGGTGGCTCTGGCATCTCAAAGTGCTACCACTTCAGAAGTTTATTCAATAGATGGACAGCCATAATTATTGTGATGATAAAAGCTCCAAACCACCAATGGAATCTGACGATAGATATTATTTCCCTGATGCAGACCCTCAGAGAAACCAGAGGAACTGTGTATTATAACATATATTATAGGATTGGGCCGATATAAAGGCTAATGTAACAACAGTAAAAACAGTAAACTGCTTTAAACTGTTCAATAGTGTGTTTTACTATAGTACCGTGTACAGCAGTGCAGGGAGCTGTAAAAGTCTCTCCTTATACAGCTCAACAGTCTCCCTAGCACACTTAGCTCCCCCTGGCAGTAATCAATACAGCTTAATAATAACCTATAATCAGTCTCGTCACATTGGGAGTGATCGTGACTGATTGGCCTCTGCTGTCAGTCTGGTGCTTCTGCTGACACTAATGCACTGACTGTCTATGTGTGACTGTTTATTACTCAATAAGGACATTTGGAAATAGCCTGATCAATAATGAATGCTCCCCCCTTAACTCTGCCTGCATGCATGAAAGAAGCAGATAAATAACATGTAAACAACAAAGCATCTTGTTTAGAGAGTTTTTACAGTGAGAGGGAGGACTAAGTTTCACAAGAAGAAGCCCAGTAAAGGGAAAGTACTTGACAAATGGCATTCATTTTCAACTGTCACTAGCTACTTAAAGCTGTACTAATCAATATTTGTACATGAACAATGACTCAAATGATTCAATTTATATTCTGACAGGGTTTCTTCATTTTGACGATCAGTCTCCAAATTCTCATACCCTCAGCTCTGTCAACCATTTCAGTGTGTTCCAGCTCATACTTTTGGTTTGCTGGTTGGTATGCTGTATGCTTGAAGTTGGGCTAAATGACAGAGAAGTTGTCAGCCTACCAACACAGTATACAGAGCCAGATATTTCAGTTTCTGTTCATCGGGTAGAAATAAACATGAAGGATGGGGCTGATTTGAGAGGATCTGCAGTTTAAACACAGAACCATCTTGTTGTGGGCCGACAATGCTAACATGAATACAAATGAATGACATTTTGTCTGTGGCTTAGTAACATTAATAATCTACGATAAATGTTGTGGTGTTAATATTGCACTTTTTGGACTTTTTTTTTTTTTTTGTAAACAGCCAAATAATCCAAGAATATGGGTTTAAGTAATAATACTGCAATGTGAAAATACTTTGGAAATATAAATATGTGCGCAGCTTGTTCCTTTGACGTTACTTTGATGTATTTCACTGTAAATGCATCATTGTTTCTTGCATCGTTTCTGTTACTTGCTCAGATGTTTTGTTTTGAAAATCATTTCCTTCAAAGTGTCTTGTGACCACAAATATATCATAAGTGTTCTGAAGTAAAACAATTACATGGTAGAAACAAAGCAGCATGAAATGCTGTGTGTCTGGATCAGTGAGTCTCTCTCTCTCTCTCATAGCAGGGAAGTTACCGACGTTACCAGAGGCCGAGGTAATGAACACTGGGTGTTGTGGACTGAGGTGGCCTTCCTTCCCAATAAAGGGCCATTTAACATGGTCAAAACACTTTGATTCTGGCCAGTGAATGGTGCTTTTCAGCTGATACTCATACTTTCAAACAGCAAGGACGACAGATATATAAAAGCAGCTCTTTAAGACTTTAGAAAATATTTTGGGAAACCAAAATAGCCTGGCACTTAAGAGAGCAACAGCCTGAGAGAGAGAGAATGACAGATTTTTCAATGTACCTGGAAAGGCGACAGGCAGTATATCGACCTGTTGAAATGTCATTGGAAGGAGAAAATGTTTATTTTTTTCCTTTTGGCCACAACTTAGAAACCCAAGGAATCTGCTGTCGTCCTCTCTGCACCGACTGATGGTTCAGTGTTAGCGTTTGCCTCCACAGTCATCGGGGCGGGGTTGGGGCCTGGCGGGGCGAGCTGATTGACTCTAAAAGTGGTTGAGGTTTCCTCAGGTCCTGTTTGGACATACCCAGACCATCCTGTGCTGAGCCCAGCCTAACACCAGCGGCAACCCAGTTACAGAGAGGAGACGCCCCGTCGTCTACCCGTCTCTGTCAAAATATTTGTTTCGCATGGATGGGGGCTGGATGTGTGTGTGTGTGTGTGTGTGTGTGTGTGTGTGTGTGTGTGTGTGTTTAATAGGATGGTCAGTGGGACTTGTGGTGCTCCATGTGTGGGCACTGCCCAGGCTGTCTTGCCACCCTTTGCCGCCACACACACTCACTCATCTCACCTTTGCAGAATGAATGTATGTCCGTCCCTGTCAGCACACACACCAATAGCAGAATCAGACCACCCAGGCAAGTGAAAAACCGTGAGAAGGCCACTTTATACTCCCAGACAGTCCGGTCCAACCACAGTGGCGCCCCTCTAACACCCATGCAGCCACCATTACCCACAGAGGCTGTGTGTGTGTGTATGTGTGTTGACACATACACATCAATGTTTGTCAGCCCATCCACTGACAAATGTGTGTGGACGAGGTAGTGACTCTTCTCTTTATACTCTGCCAACCACAGACTCCAGCACATGTAACTGGGTGAATTAAGTTAAATGACTCCAGTGCAACATCAGACATTTCACATTTGCTACCTGGCAAACCCTCTGCTGTCTGTGTTAGCATGAAGCCCAGTCTCAGTCATTACTCCACTGCTTTCCCTATCACAGCCTTTACACTTGGTAATATTTTTCAGACTAGTGTGCTGGTAAAAGCAGAATGGGAGGCTGGATCGGTCGAAGTGCTGACATTTATCCTCTGTGCTTGTGGCTGCAATGGTTAGGTAGGGATTTGTCATGTGACCGCGCCGGCTTTGTTGTATCTCTGTCTGTAGACCATCACCCAACCATGATGGAAATTGCCAGGGACAAATTAGCCACACATGTTGAATAATAGCTACACCAATTGATTGGGTACAGCTTCCAAATGTCCATGTGTGTATGTGTTTGTGATTAAGCACATGCATGCAATCCTGCTGTTGTCTGATTAATTAAACGTTTTTGCATGCTGAGGTGTTGTACGTTTCATGTACAACATTGAAATTATGTTCACCTTTAGATCAATTTTAGACTGCTGATCAGGAATCACCCACTGGCATTTTATGATTGTTGTGAAATTCCTGATGAGGGAGGAGGAGATATGAGGGAACTGCACGAACTAATCTAGAAAAGCATGAGTCATATACTGTGATACTTCTCCAGCCAAGCCTCCCAACATGCTACAGTACGCACGCCATGGCAAACACTCCACCTTTGATTGATGACTTCTCCTATTGTCTGAGGCCTCTGTGCCTGTGATCTTTTAATAAAATTTGTTTTTATGCCCAGAAAGCTGGTTGGACTTGCTGTACTTACTCAACATCGCTGAGTAAAATGCTGGGATTGTGTGAACATGAGGCAAATATGATAATACGTTTCTACATTTTGTAGTGTAGCTTGATGTTACATCTGTTTTCATTCTCATAAAGAACACAGAAACACATTGATATTTAAGTTATAAGAAACGCTGCTCAATAAGTTCTGTTTATTTGTCATACTTTCAGAAAAACATTTTTATGGTTATTTGCTGTGGAGGAGATTTCCAAAAGTGATGTTAACCAATTAGGATTATCTTTGCTTGGGAGAGTTTGGAGCTTTTCAGTAGCCAGTGAGGGATTACAGATGAAGAATGCTGTCTCAAGTATGAATTATTCTTTTATTATTATTACATATCATTATTAGTGCTCATTTATTAGCTCTCTAGAGCTAATGATCTTTGAGGTGCATCACGGTAGTGGACTTTTAATATTTTAAAATGGATTATTAGTAACCATTGTTTGACTATAATACAGTTTTGATGTTCAATTAATATGTAATACATCTTTTTGTATGTTTTATATGGTAAAAGCTTAAATTTAATGCATTGTCAGGTCACATAACATTGAGAGGAGCTATGTAACATGGGCAACTGAGACTTCATGAGATACGAGATCAGACAGTAGAGGAGATTTTCAAAATAACAATAAACAATACAAAGCACCTTGCAGGTATTTTTTTTTTTATGTACAGTGTTTGAAAAGGGGTCATAAATGGGGAAGTTGAGAGTGAAGGCACAGAACAACGGGAAAGAAGAAAGTACAAACATTTGAAGGGAAACTGTTGTCATTGCACCCGACGCACCAGAAGGATGACCACCTGAGCTCCCACCAGTATGAGCTGTCCATTCAGGGACAGCGCCTTCTATTTATTTATCTTTCCTGTTTTCTGATTGGCCGGCGGAGGTGTGTGGCCAGTAAGCTGTGAGCTTCCCTTCCAGAGCCTAATGACAGATCTAAGGGATAGTTCCCTATCCCCCTTGTTACAAATAACTTCCTCTGACATGTTTGGGCACGCTGACAATGTTTTGAGTGAAAACAGCTTTCAGGGTTGGATGGGATACAAGCTTTCAACCCCTAGGGTGGGCTACTTCTTCAACTGCTGCTTTATCCCTCTGAAGAAAGAAAGCAAGTGGGGCCAAAGAGAGAGAAAAGGAGACACACAGAGTCCAAGCAAGGCCGAGATTAGGCGCAGCACAAGACAGTGAAGTACCATGAATGAAAGCATTCTGGGTGGAAGCATTTTGGCTTCACAGTGTGACACATGTCGGTTTTTTCTCTTTCACTCTGTTAATGCCAGACAGCTGAAGAAGGAAGAGGGAAAACTGGAACAGAGGTGTGTCATTGTTGACAAAGACGAGGAAGAATGTCTGGTTGGCAATTCACAGTTTTAAGGCCATGTAGCCTTACAAGCATGACTGTTGTGGCTTTTTTCAGTATCTAAAATTTTTTGTTCATTTGACTGTACTGCTCAGCATATAGGAGTTTATAGAGTTTGGAGGGAGGTCTCTTCTTCAAAAAGTTTAAGAGGTAGATAAAACAGTGTTTCTCAGGTCTAACTTAAGCTGCTCTTGTTAGCTTGTATGGCCTATAAGTGCAGGATAGTAACCAATGTATGCACTTCTAAGGCCAACGAATGAATCAATAGCTAGCTATATTAGTTTGTTGGCTTACAGGTTATACAACAAGAAACGACCCATCCACCATGTGGAAAATGCCTTTCCTGGCTGCATGACCACTTCTGAAACTTGTCAGTGTTAGGGTCAACAGTCTAGGTCGAAAGTAAATGTTTTGAACCGACAGCTGATTTATCACCACATCAGTTAAGACATACAGATTTTGCTCTGCAGAGCAGAGATGTGATCAAAATGAGGATAGCAACAACATATTACAAATACCAGGTGTGAATATGAGTGAAAGATCAGATAGCTTATTACCTAGGTACCGTATGTGATCACTGATAGTGGGTGTAAATCTGGTGTTAGAGTAGAAAATGTATCACTGGCCTCAGTCTTTTTGCCCAACAGCCATTAAGTCCATATTTGAAAATTTTTTCACAAGATTCTCATTTTACAATTCAGCGGAAAGCATCCAAAAGTCATTGGGATACTATACTGCACTGTACTTTGATTTTCAGCTCATGCTGCTCAGTTAGTTTGAAGCTGGTACAATCAAAACATTTCTGATTTCAACTATCCACACTGGCAGGCTTCTGAATTTTTATTTTTTTCATTAGGATTTTGATGATAAACATACGATCGATGTAAACTGCACAAGTGCAAGATGCAGAAGTCAAAACTAAAGAGTGGGATGTGGCAAATGGTCGATTGTAGCCTAGTGAATTTTTGTATCCATAACTCATTACACTTTTTCTTTCTTTTTTTATCTGCTATCCTTTGGGACAAGTCTTCCTGATCAGGCCCATCGGATCACTGGTATGTTCTCCTCAATTGCCTAATCAGAGGAGATGGTGAAATCAACGTGGTTTATGGATCCAAACAGGAATCTGAAATGAACACCAGCATTTAGGATCAATGTGTATTCTGTGTGTGTGTTTGTATGTGTGACTGAGAGCAGTTGAAAATGTTCGACCTTCACCATGACATCAAGCCACTCTGTTGAATCACTTATGGGAAGTGATAGAGGGGGGTAAGGAGAGGCAGAACGGGTGTTAATTAGAGGTCAAAGGTCTAGAAAAGGAGGCAGCTACCACAAGCCACTTTACTAAAATCAGAGCACAATCTTTTGTAGCTAAATCAATCTACGTACAGTGAAAATGCAGCAGATCTTGGAGGGTCAATCACTGTAATGAGGAATGTGTTAGGTGAAGACACATTGATTTAGTCAGGAGTTGGGTTGGAAACCAACAGCAATTTCTTTTAGCAAAAGAACAAAAAGGATAATCCCCAACAATCTGACAGATAAGACAAGCAAAGGATAGAAAGAAAACCCACATGGATGAGAGGTGAAGAGACAAGGGGCTCAGGAGTGGCTCATCACCATCTCCCCGCCATCTGGTCCCCATCACCTCTCCTGTGACTCCAGTGATGTCACTCTGAGAGGAGATGGTACCAATTAGAAACCAGACTGAAGACATCTCCTGGCCAGGGACATATGGATGCAGACCCTGGTCTATGCATCGACAGTCAGCCATGCAGTCAGTGGGTCAGAGACTTGGAGGGATAGCTCTGAGCATTTGTGTGTTTCTAGTTATAGCTGTTGATATATGCACACACAAAAGTATTGATCTCTGCTTGTCATAAAAGAAGGCTGCAATGTAAATAGCATTATTGTTCCTCTGCTTTGTAGATGATGACTGTCTGGTTGGGGAAATCCACAACATTTTAAAGCTCCTCTGTCACTTCAGGAGCGAGACGAGCAGCCCTGGCTCTCCTCTTATTTCTTTATCAGGACCGGAGACGGCTCAAGCGCTTTCCCAGAATCTGTCAGGCTCCGGCGAGCACAACGCTTCATCCATCACAGGAGCCAGTTCCACAGGCTTTTCATTTTACTGGAGAGGCCCACTTCAGAGGGCAGGCCCATTAAGTTTTCACATTCGTGTCCCAACGCCTGTCATTTGACTCACATCACCCGAAACACTCTTTCATTCTCGGTGTTTCTCTCTCTTCATTCCCCATGTCCCATTTATCTTTATTTCTCAGTTTCTCCCTCCCTGCCCTCTACTGCCCCATCACTTTTCTCACTCCTAATGAGGAGTGAACTCGTTTTAAAAATTATGACGTGATGCCAAGGTCAAAGCTGCAAATCAAACACAGGCTTCAGGGCTCATATAGGACAAAGTAAAAGAGGATGTACAGAGCTCCCAAAACAAAACTGCGTTCATGTATCTTTGTTGTAATTTGTGTTGTGATTATTAATTCAAAGGTGTACCACATAAGTAGAGCCCCATGTTGTAATTTCTTGTTTAATAAACCCATCTGTCTTAATCCTGGACTCACATACAAGCACACAAAAGAAAGAGTTCAGTACTGTCCTCTTTAGCAGTTAAGCAGAACATTTCTTGATCTGCCGAAGGGTTGAATTGACCATCTAAACACTATCAGGTTCCTGCTATTACTTTATTTCCCCTCCTAAAATCATGGCATGCAGAGGGTGTCATTGTGGAGGGCCCGATCACAGGCTGACATTGTTGACAGTCAGATTTAGTCTTGGAACAGACCTGATGCATCAATTGCTTTTTCCTCCTTCATCTTCTCTGACTATTTAAAAGTGGTTCTGGTATCACTGCCAATCATTCCGCAAACATTTTCCCTAATAGGAATCCGATGACTCAAGGCTATTTATCCCTCATTTTGAGCTGCCTAAAATTGAGGCCGCAAATCTGGCATCATAGCATCTGGTCTCAAAGGAAGTGCAATGGCGTCTCTGTACTATCCTTGTTGTGTGTCTATACAGTAACACAGTGATGCAACACTGACCCTGAAACACCCTGTCATCATCATTATATACACAACACTATATGTACACTTACTATATAGTTTCCAGAATTTCAGTGGCATTCTTCATTTACACAACAGAAAATAACATTCTTTGTCCCACTAAGGGAAAGTCATTAAATGCAAATTTGAATTAAAAACATTTAGGCTTATTCCACCTACTACCTACCTACTACTTAGTCTTACAAATATAGTTTGTGGTGTTAGCCAATGGTTATCGTTAATCATTTGTGTTTTGGAATACATCTGATGTGAAGTGTTGTGCATGAATGTGCTAAAAGAGCACATTTCTGGACACGGAGCATGATCTTGAATGTAATCATTCAAAAGAAATGAACAAAAAGCATGAAAAGACTCACCAGAGGATGGCAGTAATCTGCCAAAAAGCCGTTTTCTAACTGCCAGAAAATGTCAGAAGAAGAATTGTGTTGTTTTTTTCTTTTGCTGTTATTGTTGTTTTGTTTTTTGGATTGTTTCACAGCACATGACAGTTGGCAATCCAAACGATGCAGAGACAGCTCTGGTGGTTTCTGTGCTATACTATGCCGCTGACAGTTGGGTACAGCTGCTCATGTCTGGGAAGGGGCAGAAATCGTGGGTGGCGGGTGGATAGGCAGTAGGTAGTTGTCATGGAAAAAAGATTGTGATTCTAAGTTGTATTCACGGTTTTACAGCTGCCCACATGTGGCCAAAAAGTAGCATATAAAATTGAAAATACAATGCAAATGATGTAATTGCGCATTGAAGCCTCGCTTGGCACGCTACCACTGCCACTGTGGAGTAGCAATAAAATGGCAGGAGGATGTTTTGCATTACCAATGTTTTTGTACATAAAAGGATTACAAACAAAATGGATATTTCCACTGGTGGTCCGTGGCACCGTCATGGTCACCCCACAGGGTTTCCTTCATTAATTAGGATTGCTCTATCGCTTTCATCCCATCATGCATAAAATCTTCAGTCACTTTTTCAACTTTTGAAGAAAGAAAGATTTTCTGGAGTATTGGTGTGCAGTAGAAATAATTGCTGTCAATCACACATGCCGTAACAAAGCCCAAGTGAAAATCACTAATGATTTCTGAAAATACCCCATGGGTATTCATTGGGTTTTATCATTCATGGACGTCTAAAATCATCAGCACAGGACAAATAACACAAATTCTCTGTTCCTACAGCGAAACTTACTTCCCTCCAGCAATTCATCACAAAACATGCCACACACTGTGTATGAATGCTGTGTAGTATATCTGTAATAGGTGTTCTCAATGTAACCACAACTCCCATCTCATTAGACATGAATGGACATGACCATTCTTGGGTTTGTCATCTCATTTGCATGTTTTCATTGTTGCTGTGCCAACTAGAAATTTGTGGCAAGGCACATCAGCCTGCCAATAAGGGAGCAGTAAAGTAAACATGCAGAACATTCCTGTGTGTTGTGATTGTGGTACAGAGTGTTCTCACACATCTCAGGACCAGTAACTGAGGGATGTGTTGCCCCCTGCGTGTCAATACTCAATAGTAAAGGTCCAAAGGGAGCGTATTGATTGGGGGCCAGCGTCTGTATGTGGTTTATTTACTCTCCTGTGCAGTCTGCAATTTGAAGAGAGGAGCCGACGAATTTAGCTGAAAAGCCTCTTTGTCAACTTTGACCCTTTTCTCGTGTCTTACCCCTCTCAACTGCTCATGCCTCCATCCTGGAAGGAAGCAGTTGTTGTTAAATACTCGGCAGGTTTCTTCTGTGCATCATCTGTCAGCTCTCAGAAAAGCAGCAACAAAAAAAAAAAAAAAAAAAAAAAAGAAGAAGAGGAAGAGGGCTTTTGACATCGTCTATCCATCAGCATGTTTGGATTATCTCGCAGACCATCAACCATTTGGTTTTCAGTCTTTTTGCATATGTGCACACTTAAGTGGAAACTCGACTTTTATTTAATCTCTACGTTTTGACTAGTTCAATCTCTTTTCCTCACTCTCCCAGCTCTTTAAGGTGTTTACATAATGAACATATTGGATTTGTTACTGGGGCCAAGTCTTATTTCCACTTCGCTCTGGGTAAATAAAAGGATAGACCATATATTAAAACATATTTTTGAAATTATATGATAATTAAACCAATTAGGAGTTGTTTATGGGCCCATGCTTGGGTTATGGCCACTTTGGGCATGCCATTGAACAATGTGGATCTTGTTTGGCTGACGTTTGAAGCGGTTTGGCTGTTTGGAGGGTCCTGTTAACTGAGACTTTTAAATAGCTGCTTTTTGAAGCTCTGTCGTGCGCTCTGCACTCAGCCCAATCCATGGGCTCCTGGAAACCCAAGGGAGACATTATCAAATTTAGCACAAAAACACACTCTCTTTCTCTTATATTTTGTCAACCATATCCCCTCAACCAGCCCAGCCCTGCTAAAAAGACACTGAGCCTTTTTTCCACCTCATGTTATGCTAACATCTTCATGCTTGCGATCAAAAGCCCCCATAAAGGAGCTGGTGTGTTTCATGTCAATAAATGATGAATCTCCTTTATATACCTGACCTTAACTGCACTGCCTCCTTCTTGCAGAGGCTACTTTGTGCATCCAAATCTAAAATGAGATTTGAATAATGCTTCTTCGAATGTTATTTTTATGTTTACGTCACCTTAGCTTTCAAAACGATCCATTTAACTTTAATAATTTCAATTACACCCACTGCCGTGTAGCTTGGAGCTGACAGAAAGAAACTATGCATCAGTGCCTTTCCTCCGGTAAATTTCAGAGAAGGCTTTCACAAACCACTGGTAAAAATGTTTGTCTCAAGTTAATGGTCCTCTCCTCACACTTGAGACCAAACAGAACAAACAAAAAGCACTTATGTCAAATAGCATCCTTCATTACATAGGAAAGAGAATGTTTTATTAACTCTAAATAAGCCCCACACCTATCGTAAACACCTATATTACTGTAATGCTATCATTAAATGAGCGAGAGGAAGCCTTTCAGCCTGATAAACAGCAAACAGCTCTCCATTTGCCTCTGACTAAAATGATTTAATGGCCAGATTGAATCAGTGAAATTAAGTTGTTGTTTCAGTCCCAATGTATAAGCAGCTAAGTCTGAGCCAATGGTATCTTACAGTAAATTCCTCTAACGCCAGGCAGTATGTATGTACCAGTAGTATGGAGTCCCAAAACTTACCAAGTACTAGCATTAGTTAATGTTGTATGCAGTGAGTACACGAAGTATTCAGACCCCCTTCAACTTTTCACTCTAAAATCATTTAAGCTCATTTTCCTCATTAATGTGCACACAGCACCCCATAGTGACAGAAAATCATAGAAATGTAGACATTTTTGCAAATTTATTATAGAACAAAAACCGAAATATCTCATGGCCATAAGTGTTCAGACCCTTTGCTCAGTACTGAGTAGAAGCACCCCTTTGAGTTAATACAGCCATGAGTCTTCTTGGGAATGATGCAACAGATTTTTCACACCTGTATTTGGGATCCCCTGCCATTCCTCCTTGTAGATTGTCTCAAGTTCTGTCAGGTTGGATGGTGAATGTTGGTGGACAGCCATTTTCAGGTCTCTCTAAATATGCTCAGTTGGGTTTAAGTCAGGGCTCTGGCTGGGCCATTCGAGAACAGTCAGAGAGTTGTTCCAAAGCCACTCCTTTGTTATTATAGCTTAGGGTGCTTGGGGTCATTGTCTTTTTGGAAGGTGAACCTTTGGCCCAGTCTGAGGTCCTGAGCACTCTGGAAAAGGTTTTCGTCCAGGATATCTCTGTGCTGGGCCGCATTCATCTTTCCTTTAATTGTAACCAGTGGCCCTGTCCCTGCAGCTGAAACCCACCACCGTGCTTCACTGTTGGGATTGTATTGGGCAGGTGATGAGCAGTGCCTGGTTTTCTCCACACATAGTTTTAATCTTGGTCATCGGACCAGAGAATCTTATTTTTCATAGTCTGAGAGAGTGTGTGTTTGTCGGCAAACTCTGTGACTTGCACTGAGGAGAGGCTTCCGTTGGACCACTCTGCCATAAAGCCCCAATTGGTGGAGGGCAGCAATGATGGTTGACTTTCTAGAACTTTCTCCCATCTCCCCACAGCATCTCTGGAGCTCAACCACAGGGATCTTTGGGTTTGTGCTTACCTCCTTCATCAAGGCCCTTCTCCCCCGATTGCTCAATTTGGCTGGACGGCCAGCTCTAGGAATAGTTCTGGTCATCCCAAACGTCTTCCATTTAAGGATTATGGAGGCCACTGTGCTCTTAGGAACATTAAGTGCAGCAGACATTCGTTTTCGTGCATTCGTTTCGAATTTTGTAACCCTGGCCAAATCTGTGCCTTGCCACAATTCTGTCTCTGAGCTCTTTGGGCTGGACTCCAATGAATGTGTAGAAGGATGATCAGAAGAAATGGACAGCGCCTGAGTTAAATATGAGTGTCACAGCAAAGTGTCTGAATACTTGTGCCATGTCATATTTCAGTTTTTGCTTTTTTATACATTTGCAAAAATGTCTACATTTCTGTGTTTTTCTGTCAAAATAGGGTGCTGTGTGTACATTAATGAGGCAAAAAAATCAACTTTAACGATTTTAGCAAATGGCTGGAATGTAACAAAGAGTGAAAAAGAGTGAAAGTGCCTTGGCCATTATAGTAAAAGCATATGTTGGAAAAATATGAAGATAAATTTGGAAATATGTGACTGGACGCCAACTTCACTAAAATGTGTTTAAAAAAAAAAAAAAAGGAAGGATAAAATACGAGATCAACATACTAGATCAAATATCAACATACTTTTAAACTCTAATAGGTATCAAATCAATGGGGGTTTAAAGGAAAGTACAGATCTTTGCTTCTTCTTCTTCTTAGGCCCTATCGGTGTAATCTTTCCGTCATATGCACACACCTCTATTCCATGTCCCGCTTAATGACCTTGTTTAGTTTTAAATATCAAACGTGTTGAGCTATGCCAACGAAGAATCCACAGGTCTTCATGTGTGGGAGGGCTCCCTGGCTTCCACTCATACTTCTGGTTAACCATTATCTTACATCAGGTTTGGCATGCTAGGCCGCAACCCAGATCAGGCCTGAAATAGGTGGTTGATGTGAAGAGTGAGTGTGGGGCGCAAGCAGCATGGGTCAGCTCAAGCAGCACGGCTGGTCCCTTCTAGGTGTATTTTTAACTGTCAGCACTAAATGCCTCATTCAGCCCCTGCATACCCCCCACCCACCTTGTAACCTCAGCCAGAATACCTTCACTTCTGTGTACACAGCACCACAGGCAGGCTTGCCAGCTGTTTACACATGTGCACACGCACTCAAACTGACACACGCATACACACGCACATACTTAGAAAACACAAATATGAAGCAGACTTTCTCTCCTGCACACACAGACAAACACTCAAACACAGAACACATCTATATAAACTCAGTCTCCATGAAAACATATTCACATTTTTGCAAACAGAAACTCACAAATAGTCTCTTCCATGTACACTGTACAAAAAGACACACATCATATGATTTGGCCCAGGCCTGTCGCGTCTGTTCGCGAGTTAGAGGAATGGAATGTGTAAGTAATGGTGCCCACACATCGAGCTGCCCAACACTTGAGTTGGCATAGCACACTGCTGGGAAGTGAAGCAACTGAACAGAAGGCGAGGAATGTAGACAAATAAACTGTCTTTATTAAACAATAATGCTCTCATCAAACACTCCTCTCACCTTCTCTTTCACTCTCTATCATTACATCTAGGAGATAAGAGGTGGCACTGTATGACGAGACCATAATTAGCTGTGAGAGCCAGCCTGAGGGCAATCAATCATTTTGATGAGGCAGCTTTATGACTTTTAATGAATTTCTCCCACGCCACCACCGACACTGGATATTCAATCATGGCTGGAGGAAATTTTTGTCTCTGGGCTAAAATCTGAAGGCGTGTATCTGCCACCTATCAGAAGGGGGAGAAAAAAAAAGGGTTTTCCTGGGTGTGACTGAGATGTGAAATTGTCTTAAGTTGGACATTACTTTTCCACGCCTACTGCTAGAAGTGTCTTGACGACATATTGCAGCCGAGTCTCTGCTTTCCCTGCATTAGCTCCTGACTATTCAGTGCTAATGAATGAACGAGGAGAGCTGTGGCTGAGCTGCTCTGTATTTTTAGGGCTGTGCGTCTGTGGTCTATGTGGCCAGTCGCATTCACTGGAGCCATGGGGGGATATTTTTGGTCGCAGCCTGAGTTGAGGCCAGGCCCACACAGAATCGCTGACAGACGCAGGCGAGCAGGAAAGAGGGATGTTTTCCTATTGGGAGGAAACCAGGCCTGATTATGGAGGGGAGAGAGAAACCAAGAGAAAAGGCAGATGACTGCGTTTGAATGTAGGTTTGTGGGGAACAAAGATGAAGAGGAGAAAGAAGAGAATTTTTCACATTTCCACTCCCTTCCTCTTTCCCCTTAATATATCTGAAATGTTTTTAATTTGATATTTGAGTCTAATGAAGATGGTTCAAGATGGTTAAAAGCGAGGCACTCACACAAGGTCAAAGCAGATATACACTGTGGAATCACATGCAAATGAAAAAAAGCTCATAATTAGAATAACTGCTTCCCATTCTTATATCATTTTTTCCTTCCGCAGTTGGTTTAGTCTGTATTAATGATATTAAAGATAACCATAGTCTTATTTATACAGCTCTCCAGATGCTATTTCGGTTGGCACACTGATTGGAGCGATTTGCATGCTCCATGTAATGCAGATACAGCTCTCAGGCTATGATTCCCCATATTAATATTTAATTGCCATCAAAGTGTGTTTTCAAAGTATAGGGTGACGCTCCGATCTCTCAGCCCAGTCACGATAGAGCTAATTCCAGAGCTGGGAGAAGAGTGTAGTGTGGTTCCAAAGAGACGAGTTTTTGGTCATCTTATCCCTCCCTCCTCACGCACTGGCACCTGTAGCGCTTCTCCAGCAACAGTAAATCACGTGACCATTTCCTCGCGAAGAAATCCTAATCCTCGTGCCAGATCCGTCCAGGCGCAAGCAGCTGCCTCGGCCCAAGACATGTTGAAACCTGAGGCGACGACATTAAGAATTAAAAACACTGGAAAGTGGTCCCTGTGCGCGCCTTGTTTTGTCATCAATGTTCCATTAGTGTCACTTTATTCTGCGCCTCCCCTCCTTCTCCACTCTGTGTATTTGAGTCAATATCGGGAAAGCCGGCCCGTTTCTGCCCAAATGGTTACAATATACCTTCTTCACGCCTAAAGAGCTGACAAAGGTTATTAGGCTGGCCTGAACTCGGAGCAGAAGAAAGGGCCAAACAGATAAATCATAGCTGCATCAGATATGTTATCTTAAGCCCTGGGAATTTGCACACAGAGAGTATTAGGGGTCAGGGGGATGTTGAAGCCCTTTAAGTATCATGAAGCTGCAAGTGAAACCATCTTAAAAATGAAGAATATGTCAAACACACATTGACACACACCTCAAAGTTGTTCTTTCCTCTATAGTTACCCTTTAATGACTTGGTGTCAGATGGGGTACCAGACTTCCTGGACAGTGGCCTTGGGGTTTTGAGGGCTGTCCTCCAGCAGGAAGTCTCATGGATATAATACCTGTGTACGGCTCCAGCCAGTGGCCAGTGTGGTGATGTTGATACAGTAGCAGGCCTGACACACAGCTGTTGTTTATGATGTGGAAAGCCCAGTTGGACAGGCCATGGCCACAAGCCAACCTAACCCTGAATCCACAGATCTATAGTCCCAACCAGAGCTGTTTTTAAGAAGGGGGAAGAAAAGTCAGTTCTGTCCTAGCAAGGCCCAGGCAAAGTAACAAAAATCTTATGTAAAGTGAAACAGCAAGTCACAGGACAGATGTTTTTAAATGAGGTCAACAGTTGACAGTGATGCCATAACCATAAAAGTAACAATGAGGGCTAATAGGGCACAAATACAAGTGCTGATAGTGATCACTTCAAATATACATGTAAATGAATGTTACATACTGTAAAGGACATGAACCCCCGTCCCATCCTTTCAGTCTCTGTCTCACTCACATACACACACACATAACCTCCCACCGTGCCTGACAAAAATAGGAGATGCTTCAGTTTCTTCAGTTCTTAATAATTTTAAGTTTATATGAAACTGGTAATTTATGGTTAGGAAATCAAGAAGTTTCCTGGAACCCTTATTATATATTGTTATATTCAAAATGGAGCAAACGTGCAATCCTCACTTTCAGTAAAGGCCTTCCAGTTTATTTCTAAGAAGTAGTTCAGTAATTATATAGTACTTAAAAATAAAAGCAGTCAGTTTAATTGAGTTCATAAGTTGTTAATGTCTATAAATATTTCCTTGGAAAGCACTGTCAGGGCTTTGGTTTTATAATGTATTTTATATGGAGAAAATGAGGCACCAATCCACTAAGCAACGGAGGGAAGTGTAAACACCAGAAATGTAGTACATCCCTAATGTGAGCATCACGTCATTAATATAACCAAAGTAAGTGACAGTTTCAAGCCACACAGTGATTGACAAGACAGTCTGTACAAACAGGTTTTAAATACAGACCAAACTGCTGCACAATGTCGACGACGAGGTCTGTGGCAGAGTGGCAGAGCCACAAGGGGAAAAGATCTGTCATTCTCTGTTCAATATTGAAATGACTGGTCTATTCTACATACTGTGGAGACATGGGAATACCAGTTAAACTTTCACCAAGAAAGCAAATAAGCACGGTGAAGCGCAAAATGTGAAATTATTCCCAAGAGTCTGGATTAAATATTAATTCACAGTAATTTTTAAAAACACACAATTTCTATCTATTTCTATTTAATTTTAACAGGAAAAAGAATTTTCTGGCCACTGATCAAAAGTCACACTGACCTGTAGGTGACCTGACCTCAGCAGAGCCTCCTGATAAAGAAAAGGTTGGCAGTCTAAGCTCATCCAGTTTGATCTGCAAGTGATTTCATACTGTACATTTTCAAATTAATAGTGTTCCTGCTGTACTTTTTGTTCATGTCCTCGTCATGAGCACCAAACATCTGTGCTAAAACCTGATGGTTGCATGTACGGTGCAGGCACAGAGTTGTACTGATATGCATCTACACACACAAACACAAAGGCAGTAACAGAACTCTCCGCTCCCTGGCCTTCGAGTCATCTAGCTACATCAATAAATACAGCAAAATAGCATTAGCAATAACTTCAACTATATGACCAGGCTCTAATATGATAGAATTAGTATCAGTGTTTTAAGGTTTGGCCATTTAGGTGAAATTCTAAGCCAGGCAGGGAGTAATTTGGACACAGGGAAAATTGATTTTGACCATCAGCACTTTCTCATTTTCAAACAGCGCCTGCGGCTAAATGGGTTAGCCTGTTAAGCACATTACACAGGTAGCTTCTCCTTTCCTCCCCAATGATTATGTGTCCGCCTTGAGCAATTGATATTTCTTGCAAATAAGAAAATTATCATATTCCATGACTGGAAGGAGAAATTAGGGCCATGCTGTTATGGCGGTGAGTCCAAGAGACCAAGAGAGTGAGGCTGAAGTACATTTTTCTTTTCTTCTTTTGTTTTTAAGGGTGGGGTTTTGCATATCAAATGTCCCCTGCTATATTGGAATTGGGGTGCTGTCAGGCCTCATCAATAAAAATATACCGTGATAGACTCTAAGTAGTGGAGGGGGGACAAAAAGGGATGTGAGACAGAGCTTGGGCTGAGGCAAAAAGTGCTGGGAACATATATAGTAGGGTGTGTCACAAGAAAGCTGCAATTTCACCACCATACTGTACATTGGTCCCATAAATCATAACTCTGGTAAAACAATGCTCCTAAATTTTACTTTGTTGCTCTGTTTGACTGAAGTTAAACATGCATATCATCCAAATCATGTATGGATTGTCTTTTTTTATTGGAACGTTAAGTCACTTACTTTGTCAGGGTTAGAGGTGGCCTATGTGACCTATGTTATCATTCCAAGTCAGAAAAGAAGCCCAGTAATGATCAGTGGACAGTGACACATTCACTTGGGGCAGTCAGGCAGCAAAGCGCTTGCTAGCAATGAGGTGTGTGCCACAATGTGGGTTATGGAGCCAGTTCAGTGGGGCTTTTCGCCGCACCAACCCTGCCCTGTGGCCTGAGAGGCTGTCTGCAGACTGTAGCTGGAGCCCCTGGCGTTCTAAGTGGAACCACATGGGGGAACCTGATAGTGGTGCTTTGCCAGAGGAGGAGTTAACCTAGGCAGTGTGACAGACAGCTCCAAAGCCTGTAAGATGGATGGTTGCAACCGCTGGGTCTGACCTTCAACATCACACTAAAACACACACAATATAATACAATATAATGTAATGTCATCCCAAATGCATACTCATATGTATGTACACTAAAATGCCTGCCTCAACACACTTTCTCTCACTTGCCCTTGTGTACACACCTCATCCATCCTACACCCTCTCAGGGGTTTCTGCGGCTGCGGTGCCTTCAGGAGTGGCCGACCGATAAGGAGCATTTATTGTAGGGCCTGTCGGCATGCGAACAACACCAAACACACTAATGGGAGGGAGACAAAGCCACAGGCCACAGACATCCAGTAAACATCAGACCACAGTCCACGGGATGTATGCTCTCACTTCTATTTGACCATGCAGGTACACCAAAGCACCCACCAGAGTTGTGACATCCTCCAATCTGTGTGTTACCACTAGCCGGTGCAACCTGGGTAACTTGAGTAACTTTGTACAGTAGAGTTGTAAACACTGACAAAGGCCCAGCTACTGTGTGGTAACAGTGTCATTAGGTTGATCGCTCTCTTACACCTGCACTGCGATGGATATTTAATTGGGAGGTCAGTTAACAGGAATAATCAGTCTCTCGCCGTCTCTTTCCCTCCAGCTAATGTGCTCTGCAGCCATGTGCTTCCAGTTAAGTTGGCGCTCAGCCTTGAGCAGAGGTTAAGTGAAACTACCTGCTCTCCTGTGTCTGGCGATTATTTGCTTTGTCCGCAGCACTGCCAGGTCATAAAGCACTTGCATCCACTTTCCTCCTGCTCTCAAAGTCCCCACGGTTCATTATTGTTACGCCTGGACGTGTGGCTGTACAAGACTGCCTTTTTCATGTCACACTGTGACAGCCCACTGAGGGTTTCACTAACAACACGTACCGCAGGCCAATATTTCAACAGCAAACTATTACGCACTTCAAACCTTTTCTGAAACGATTTCAGCCCCCCGTACCCCCACTTTCATTTACGCAATATTGATGATCATCAGTCTGGAAGTGATACAGTAAATAATGAAAAATGAGGTTTCTGCAGGCAAATGGGATGAGACATGAAAGCAAACTGTAGTGCTGGCTCTGGTTTCCTGTCTGAATGGCTGTTAATTAATGGAGCAGACGAAGGCCATAATTCTTCACTGGGCCGAGACAGCCACAGTGCCAGGCAGTTCAGCGATCACAATCATCCGCAGGCTGCTTGCCTCATGCTTACATTGTTTTAGAGCAGCGCTTTTTTATTTTTTATTTAAAAAGATTCTTGCCTATTAGTCTTCAAGGAAACCCAAGCCCACTCTTTCCCTCTTTCTTTTTCAAACAAACTCACTTGCTGAAAGAGAGACAGAGAGATGAGGAATCTTAAACAGTAGAGCCAACAGAGATCAAGCCTTTTTCACCCCCTATCAGTTTGGGAAACCAGATCATTCGAAATGATTTCCAAAACCGCAGGTGATTCGTCTCTGTCTCTCTCCTTGACTTCGTTTGCAGGATTCAAAGATCAAAAGGACGTGCAGCTTGTCTAAGATGAGCTCTAATCGCTTGAACTTCAGTGGTCATTAAATACAGTAGTATGGATGTCTCTGCCCCAATGCCAGCTGAAAGAAAACCCACTCTAAATATCTGTTCTCCTTAGCAGACGCCACTCGTGCGGAAATGTTGGCGCCTCCCACAAACTGTGATTAAAGCAAATGAATGAAATAAGATACAAGGAAATTGAAATGATTCGTTTTTATAGTAACCACGACGACTGGCAAGGCCCCACTGCTCCAGAACAGCAACAACTGACAGCGACATTGATTATGTATTCCAACCCACGGACTTCGCTATGAAATACAGTTGGCTTTCAAACATGGTCAAATTTCAGAGGTACAGTCAGAAATCCCTCCAAACAATGTCTGGTTTTGATCACAGACAGACACTTTTGTCATGAAAGAATTGAACTTCCACTATATCACCATTTTGACATCAGTGAGTGTTTTTGGTCGGTGCTTATGTTAAACCTGGAAAAACAAATGTATAGTGAGTTGGGGCAGTGGAAATAACGTGAATATAACATTGATGTATCATCACCTTCTATGTGGTCATTCTTAACAAATAGCTGTCTTTTTATACAACCATCAGTTACAAAGCAACATTAGGATTCATTTGGAGTCTACCTAACTCACTCTTTCCAAATCTGTTTTTCTTCTCCACCAACTCAAATATCGGTCTCTTTAGCAATATAGCAGCTGCCCTCGTGGCCAAAAACATGACAGCGGTGAGGGTCAACCAAAACAGTAAACTCACAGGCTGGGAAACTAAACCAGTGAGCTGAAAGACACAAAAAAGACCCAAAGAGTTGAGTGAAAAAGCTGCCCGATGAATCTCTGTGGGTTTTTCATGATGAACGATGTCATTTCATCCATTGTTAATATTGAAATATTGATTGAAGTTGTTCAATGTTTATTTTATGCCACGGTTAGCCCTTTGACATCAGCTATAAAAAAAGGAAGAGATGTTTGTACTTTTTACAGACTTAATTGAACAAGTTATTTTGGTCAGTAGAAAATGCTAAATTCCTGCTACACAATAAACGGTATTCAGTAATCGGCTTATTCCCACAATATTATCTAAATCTCGTTTAAGGGATTTCATGCATGCATATTTTATTCCTGTGTTTTTAGAGGCATGACTTGTAAATTAGCTTGTTTTGCACTGTCAGCTTTACTCCTCATGGCTGTATTTCTTACTTTTTTTTTAACAACTCTCTCCCCCTCTGTGGGTGTGGGTGTAAAAGGGACCACATTCCCAGTGGGGACACTTAAGTCCCTCACAAGGGGAAGCAATCCGACCTAAACCTCCAAATGATGAGTGTCGTCTTCCTCCCTCCCCATCCGGCTGAAGCCTGCAAGTGGTGGTTGATTTGTTCCATCCTCGCCACCGCTGAGAACCCACACGCCTGAGCTGGAAGGGCCAGGATAATGAGACACTACAGGGACAACAAAGGCATCTGCCCGTTCCCTTAGTCACATTGCAAGTATGAATGTGAAATTCCCAACCTCAAACACAGTATGCAGAATCAGAATTTGGAGAGTAATGCTGTTGAGTGGCAAATTACAGACATGGTTATGGAGAAAAAGTGGTATAGCTCATTGAATATGTTAGCCAGTACATATGAAGTAGCAATTTAAAACATGACTGAAACTATACTTAGTCACACTTACAGTGTTTTTCCAATCTTTTTGTGGCGCCTTTTATTGGATAAAGAGTTAGTGATTCAACTTTGTTGTGTGTCATTTCACATGGTATCAGAAAAGGAAATGAAACACACATACTATATAGCATTTTAATGAAAGAGGCATTAATGCCCTCACAGATATTCCCAAGCCAGAGATGTAGAAGCCTCATAAACAATAACATGTGACAGGAGAAAAAAAGCCAAAGAGATTGAAAGGACAGTTTGTGCAGCAATTAATCATATGAATTAAAGCCGTGCAGACAATTGACCCCTCCTCGCACTCATCACACAACCAGCAACCCCCCACAACAACCACTGCCACCCTCCACTGCTTCTCTGGTGTTTGATCCCAGGCCTGTGTCCACCCGCCAGCCCCCACTGCCCTCTTTCATCCCCCACCCACCTGGCATGAGAAGAAAGCCTGCCTCTAAACACAGTGCAGAGTGGGCTGGGCCCAGCGGGCATCGTGCCATGCGTACATTTCCACATTCTCTCATCGCCTGTGCTGTGTTTCCTCTCCAGAAGCCATAGATCAGCCACTGCTGGGCCTGTGCCTCGCCCATTCCAGCTCCTTTCCGCCTCACAACACAACTACAAAGCCATGGGCTAAATGACACGAGCAGAGGCGATGCACAGCTTGACAGAGAAAGAAGAGGGAGGGGGTGGATATTTATCATGGAAGTATTAAAAAGAACATTAGTAGAAATAAGAGCAAAGTCAAAAATTGTCAACTGAATGAAAACATCCAGCTGCGTCAATGGGTGCCTTGCTGCAACACTGGGAGAGGGAGTGGATATCCTGGCTGGTTGCCAAGTTGGAAGCTGAAGGGTTTCCTAGTAGGGCACAAATTGTCACATGCACCAGTGGCCAAACCCAAACCACCATGACCAAGGGTGGAAGTGACATCATTTTCTATGGCTTGGCAGTCAGGGATGATGATATTATAATAGCGATGGCGTCGTGCTGGAGGAACGAGCCAAGAATCGGTTAACCAGTGAGGAAAATCCATGGGGGCACAGTGAGTGGCAAGACGGGAAAGAGGAGGATTTATGTTGTCAGGTGATGGTTAATTGATCTGGATTTCAGCCTTGCCAGACAGCATGGCTTTATAGAAGGTGATGTTGCTCAGTCCATTCACCACATCGGTTCCATTTGAAATATCACAACAAATTTTAGATGAATTGCCATGGAAATTGTCACAGATATCCAGGACATCCAGAGGATGAATCCAAAATGACTTCACTGGTATTCTGACTTTTCCTCTGATACCACCATGAGATTAACAGCTGTGGTTTGGGCTGTGAAATGTGTCAACAACTAGTAGATAGACATTTGATAGACACCCCCCTGAGGAAGAGCTTTAACAACTCTGGTGATTGCTTCAGTATTCAGTCCTAAAACACTCAGTTGAGTTGTATTTGATACTAATCAGAAGAATTTAAAAAGATGAGCAACCAACATAGAAAATCACCATTGTTATCATCCAGCATTCACAATTTGACATTAGCATTGAGCTCAAAACATCAGTGTTTCTTAACATCCTCAGAGCACCATTAGAATGGTGGCAAACAGTCTTATTGCTCACATATTGATTTTCTGGAGTATTTATGAAAGTGTATAGTGATAAAATAAAGAGTTGACTGAGTTAAAACTCTGTGAAGATGCTGAAAAAGAAATGTGGTTTAGACCATTTAAATTATGTTGTTTTGTTGGTCCTTCAGCAGCCTTTTCAAATGGCACCTATTTCGGGCTTTGTTGTAGATGCTCAGCACAGGGGCCTTCAAACGAATGGTACTCCTGCAGCATCCTGAAAGTGTGTTTATAAACAAGACTCAATATTATTGTGATGTCTGAGCTGAATTCGATATATTCCCCCTCTGTCAGTTGTGCTTCCGTTGGAATATGATCTGAAATTACATTCAACAGCAACAGGAGACGGGCACAGCTCATATGCTCTGCCATGACGTTCCTGCTGCCTCTCTAACTTCATCATAGGGGCTCACGGGGGCTTGCGAGGGGCCATGGGAGTCTGAAAACACCCTGGTCCATTACTCAGAGTGAGACGCTAACCTGGTGTTAGTGTGTGTTAGAGTGTCTTGGCTACCTCCATCAGAATCCCATGTCTGGCTAGAAACGTTCCCTCAGAGGCTTTTGGCTTTAATGGACTCTGCTAAACACATTCTCTCTGTATATTACCTTTAGGATTGGCCCCTATCTGGTTTCTATATACTCTGTTTACCCGTGGCCCAAGCTTGTGCCGCTTAATGTCCTCACTTTCTTTGCTTTTATTCCTCCATTTTAGCAAATGTTACTTTTTCCTCTTTCTTTAAGTTCTTGTTTTCTTTTTTGCTTGTTTGTTTGTTTTTTTTTTTTTGTTTTGCTTTGTGTTTAGTTTGTTTCTTCCCTGCTCATAGCAGTTCTCTTTTTTCCTGCATGTATAAAATTTTTCATATGGCCCAGTTTGAATTTGAGCTGAATATTTTCCACAGCACTCACAGCGCCTGCTCTTCCCAAGAGGGTCAGATTATAGCCCACATTAGGGGAAACACCTCATTCATTCACGCGCATAACCTGACATCGCTGTAGATTGTCTGACTGAGACAGTTCATTGACTCTGGAATATCCGTCATTGTTTTCCCTGTCCTGTTCAGCACTCCCATGTGTGTCTGGTTTTAATGACTACAAGTCACCCACAGACCCATTATAACTTGATGGACCAAATAGTGCCAATACCACACTGGAAATTTTTGCCCTTTAAAAAAAAGAAGCTATTTCAGTCTGTTCTAACACCACCAATTGGTTCTGTCATTAATTGTATTTGCTTGTCATGTATTGCTTGCATGCTGTGGGCCATGCTCCTTCCTCTGGATCTGATTTATCACTCCTGTGTCCAAACAGTAGTTGCCTCTCCTGTTACTTCAGACGGTTCCGCAACTGCCCACCAGTTGCCACGACTGAATTTTCAGCCACAGCGCACGCACTTGTTCATCCAACTCTTCCGGATGGAGATGTTTGATAGAGGAAGTTTTATAGATCTAGTATATACCAGGATATCTGTGGTACATTAAAATTTTAATCTTTGATGTATAATTTTACAAGCTGTGCAACATAAGGCAGTCTGGGAGATGGAAGTTAATCGTGGAGAACAGACGGAAAGAAACCTTTACATATAGGACAAACCAACGCACATTAAAAAAAATAAATAATATAATTATAAAAATAAAATAATATAATAGACTAAATGGGATGGCTCAAAAATAATAGAAGGGTTTCATTTCTTTAGCAATTTCAAACATATTATCAAAGTTATGCTTTGTCTGTCTCTTCCAGAGCTATCTAACAGTTATTAAATATTGATGTATTGTCACCTTTGACGCTTTATGTAAAAACTTGCCATCGCTACAAAGCCATTGTTGGTTCTAATAGCTGTTTGCTTAAGCGGCTTCTTCCTGCAGGTGGACGGTACTGTTGATAATGGTCTCTTGCCAAGAGCCACAGCCAATGTTCCATTAAATTGTTTTGATACCTTCGGCATGATTGAACATTTTAGAAAATGGCCCCTGCCAAATGCCATGATCATCAGGTATACGTACTGGTAGCAAAGACTCTTGATAAACATGCTAGACATAATAGTAGTGATTTAAGCAAGCACTCTAATTCATCTCTGGTTTCCAAAAAGGAAGAGAAATTCTATCCTTTTTTCCCAGAGGAAAATATTATCCACCCTGAGCTTGCCTAAATTAACATTTTCTGCTTCACAAAATAAGTTTGTTCAGAAATATAAAAGCACTTTTAAGCCCTAGATATTTGTGAGAATAAACCATACTGACCATGAAGAAAGAGCTCATTTATCATTCAGTGATTCACAGCCGTGGTGTTGTTTGTTGACACTTGTTTTAGATACTTGGCACTGGTTTGCTCATCATCAGATCTGGAATTAGATCATCTGTGCCTTGAACTCAAGATGAAAGGACCGCCTGCCGTTTTGTACTAAATAGATTGTTAGTTCTCAGAACACAGTGTTGGGTGAGAATAGGATTCACTTTTGTATGTGTGTGTGTGTGTGTGCAGCAACAAGCATTTTGACACATGTGCGTAAGTGAGTGTATGAAATTATTTAATCCATCCTCTGATTTGGCGCGTCTTGCCGGGGACAGATAGTGAGGACTGTTCACTTACACAGCTGCATGTCCAGAGGGTGTTGACTGGCCACCTCTTATCACAGCCCCCTATAACAGTGTATTATTTAACCAAGTGAGAACTTCACTTTTTCATGAAGGTCACTGGGTAAGAGCATGGGAACTCAAAAGCGGAAACCCATGACAATTTTGAGGAACGCTTAAGGGGGGACACTTGTGTTGAACTTGCGTGTGGGTATGCTGGTGGTGAATGGTTGCCTCACAGCAGATCTGTAGCTCAGTGCTTTCATCTGTGCCCAGAACTAATTTCTATTGGTGATTGTGGTAGTGGGAACCAGAGACACAAATGCATAAGTAAGAATAAGCATGATAATGTGACTGCATATACTTATTAATCTCAATCGGCTTTTTGGTAAAATATCAGGAAATGTCTCCCTCTTGTGGTAAAGAGGAGTTGAAAAGGCTTTGGGAGAAAACGGCTTCATTGCTGCCCTTCATCACCTTAGACTCTTCTCCTCAGGAGGAAAATCTCACAAACACTTCCCACTGATAGTCCCACTTGGCCACACTTACTGGAATCACTCAAACTTTTTTATTGCCATCCTCAGACTTCACATTGTTGTTGCACTTTCGTTTTGATCAGTAATTATGATCATAAAGTTTGTGTCTAAGTTCCTTTGGATGACAACACAGGAGACATCTGCGTGCCCGCAATGTATGAGCTGTGGAGCTGCTCTCCCTGTGGTTGCTGCTAGTGGAAAACCCATAATGGCCTTTAATTGGGACTTTAATTGTGTGTGGTGGAGCAAAAGCATTGACTACAAAACTGGTGGTATCTGAGTGGATACATGCATCTTCTGTGTAAGTATATGTGTCTTGAACCAAATCATCTTCCTCTCGTGGTGTGTGAATGGGTTCAGCTAGAATGAGAGCAACCAGCACTGTGTCAAATTACAAATGTCACGATGTACATGATGTTAGCTTTATTTTGCCTACAGGGGAAGATGGTAAATGGTAGTTGAACTCATTAAAACGCATGTACAGTGGCATCTGTGTTGACACAAAGATGCATTTGGTATAGGGCATTTTACAAAGAGCCACATCCATAGCTCTATATTCACTCTATTCATTCATGCCCTTTGGATATGTTTAAGAGCAGCAGCAGCTTTGAAATGAATAAGAAGCATTTTGACTGCGAGGCATTGCTGATAATGATGTGTTATGAGAAATGTTTCAGCTGAAAATTAGCTTGATGACATATAACCCTGTGCAAGATTGCAATTTCTCAATTTTTAGAACATCTATAGCTGCAGTGAGTTTTTGTACTTATTTTGACATAATTCCAGACAGATCCTCTCTGAATATCTCCAAAGTCCTTTCCTCGCCCTATATATCATGATAACGAGCCTGCTATTTAACACGAGAAGCACGTCAGAAAAATCTGAGGGAAAGAGTGGATGGAAGGGAAGAACAGTATATGGCGTGAAGAAGAGGGTGGCAGAGCATATGTTGAACACACCGAGGAACAGCAAAAGAACAAGAGGAGGAGTGTGGAGGGGGACGAGGAAGGAAAGGAGACGGAAAGAGATGAAACAGGACGGGTTGCGTCTGTCATGATTATACTGGCACCAGTGGGAACATTTGGATGAGATGGAAAACAAGACGCCATCTTGTGTTCCATTCATGTCGACGGCGCCTTGGCCCCTGTTCCTTATACACACGTACACACTAACACGTCCAAGTTCACACAAAACACACACTGGCAGAGTGAGGCAGGAGCTTGTGGTTCCAGTCCAGCGACAGCGGCCTGTAGTCAGGGTGGCGACGCTTCAGGAGCAGCTCCTTGTATTGGAGAAGCATGTTTGCTTTGGCCCTGAATTAATAACTTTTCATTTAGTGCGGAAATGACAGGAATAGTAATTAAGGAAATGGAATGATTTTATTGGCCATGATGTTTATATTAAGTTCCAGATGTGAAGCAGCTGCCTGCTCAGCAAGAGCCCCCCCACCCCCAGTGTGCTATCTAGAGGAACTCTTATTAAGAGAAAGATAACAGCCCCGTTTAAATATATTTCTGTATGTACAAAAACATGTAGTATCTCATTCACAGCATGTAACTAACTCAGCTAATATCATGTCCGGTTTGATTAATGGGAGACACTTATGAAGTACCATGAGGTACGGTCTGTATTTATAAATGTTCCCCTAAAGTGCAATTTATTTGCAGATATAATGTTACTCTATTTCAAGCCTGATTTGCCTGACTGGAAAAGCTAATATTGAGGAACGGCTGTTCAGCGTTTTTGGGTGGCCTCAACACATGTGAGATACATGTCGTACTGTGCTAAAATTCACAATTCTTTAAATGGCACTGACAGCGTTACTGAGATCACATTACCTGTCACAAAGCCAATTTTTATTTCAAATTTAGATCAATCCAATCTCTGCTGAAACTTATGAAGTTGTTTTCAGGCCCACGACAAGCATTGGCACAGCAAGGAGGGAAAGATTTATTTTTTCTTCACCCTTACCAAATTGTAGCCCGAGCACTGTTACCGTATGTACCCACAGTAAACTTGCAATACTGCTAACACATGCTTCCTATTGCCCAAATGTTACATTCTCTTTACTGATTTCGGGTATAATGTAGAAAAATTAAGGCAAATACACTTTGCCTGGGTTTCTTTCAACAGACCGTTTAAATGAAGTAAGTTATCGCCACATAGATTTTAAGTAACCAGCTTTTCTCTCCGTTTGCAGGCAAAACATATGAAAGCTTCAACAGCAGAGTGAATACAACAAATACAACCAGAGGTTAGGTTTGCATGTGAGTTTCATGTGAGTACACATGAGAACTGTAAAAGATGTTTGACCAACATCAATGTAGAGATGACAGTAACAGCTGCTTAAGAAAAAGTAGAACAAATGTAGGTTTGTTTTCTACTGATTGCTGCAAATTTAAAAGCAGCCACTCTGTCCTGTACTCTGCCATTTTAAATTTAAACTACATGCACGATTTTTTTTCCCCTGATGCTTTACTGTTTCTCTCTCTTACTCATTTGAGAGTCATTTATTATGAAGATGTTTTCTATTTTGCATGGTAATAGTGGAGCCCTGCCTATTACTGTAGCCAATGATGTTTTGTTCTGTTGTGATGTGCTCCCATCTGGTTTCCAGTGAAAATGCATCACTCCATTAACATTGCCTGTGATCTAGAGGATGCTTTAATCTAAGACTATAAACTCCACTTAATTACATCCTCCAAAAGAGCTCTATTAGTATAATGCAATCAAATGGGGAGGACATTCATTTTTGCAAGTCAAACATGCTCAAATGGCTCTTGAAAGTGTTTACTTTCGTCTTCTGATCCATTCATATTTGGAGGTCCTAGGTTATGTTCCAAAGAACTGATTGATACTTGTTTTTTGTGGGCAAAAATAAGAGGCAGTGGTAATACATATGCGATTCCAATTTTGTACAGTGGAAATCACCATAACGACTGAGTTTAGGGGAGTCTAAACAGTCTCACTGTGTGGCACACTAATGACTTTATGCTTGACCTTTCATGGCTCTCACTATATAACCTCCAGTTATATTCATAATTGCTTTCTCTGTGGGGTTGCCAGTTTCTATTAGTCTTTACAGGGATTTTTGATTATTCAAACTTCAAAAAAAAGCATGATGGCCTGATTTAAAATTACAAGTACAAAGACACTACTGTAAAATACAAGATGCCTAACAGTTACTTGTACCACAGTGCTACCATAAAACATTCACACAACTGATGGAAAATTACAGCAAATAACAGCATGTACTGATTGTGATATAACTGTCTTGGCTTTGTTTTTTATATGCAATAATTGGACAGACAGTTGTCAGAGATGTAACCCAAGGCAAAAAAAACGCACTTCCTGTTCATCGCCAGCTCATCTGATATTATGTTTTGATGTTCCTCCCCTTCACCCTGCTGTATGGGGTGTTAGTTTCCCTAGTCGTCTTGTTTTTAAAAATGAGTCTAAAAGGTTTCTAGTTCTGTTAATTGTTGTTAGCCCACTGCTCATACCAAATCTTGATCTTTATGAGTAATTCACAGCAGCTACCCAGGATAAATGAGGGAGTCTTTATACATTTTGCTAATTCAGTTGCAGGAGCTGGGCTATTTTTGAACGTTGTTAGGGTTAAATCGAGACAGGCAAGCTTCAGCATGATCACACATACAGCTTTGTTTTGAAGTGGGGAACTAGAATTGATGTATCACTGATTTGGTTATATCATTGAATGCTCAGTGTAGCATTAAGTCCAGCAACTTTGGGAGAAAGTCTTTTTATGTTTGAGCTTTGTTAATCATTGTTGCGCTAACACATGTGTCTTTTGATATTTTTGTGGTCATTAAGCTTTTCTGCTTTTTGGTTAGCATAACTTGTTTTGTTACTTTCATTTAGTATATTTATTCATCTTGAATTATAGTTTTTATGGTATTTTGATAGCTGGAATTTTATGAAGGCAAACCACTTTGAATATTATTGCTTTATCAGAAAGGAGTTTTTATATGCAACAGATTTTAAACCATTCTTGAGAGTATTATATCCCAGTAATGCCTGAAGGGAATTTCTTAAACTTTTGCACAAAAATTCACTTGGATTCAAAGATGAACTGAAAATATTTGGTGGTCAAAGTGACTTCGCAAAACCCATTAAAATTTCAAACTGCATTTTAACCAGAACAAGCCTTCAGCTCTTTTACAAATTATGTGTGCAAAATTGTCTTTTACAGTACAGAACAATCAGTAATGTATATTTACATTTAAGATAGAAGAGGCTGCTAGAGGATAAAGCATTCATATAGATAGATAGATCAAACTTTTTTGATCCCCAAAGGGAAATTCACCAATATATAGTGATTTGTTTTTATCTTGTTTTAATATCAGGATATTAGAGGTTTTTTATGACAGCGATTTTAGAGAAGACAGTAAATACAGACATTTAGATTTTGTAATAGGAAACCACAGAATTTTTTTTTTTACTGGGTGAAAAACAAAGATTTCTTTCACGAAAGTAATACACACGGCATAATTCACATAGTATTGAAAGTAATTCTCACCATCACTGATGAAGAGTGATGTGTTAATACTAGATATCCTAAACCCAGGCACAATTGGAAAACATTATTAAAGAAAATGTTTTATTTAGTGTGTCACTTCATTGCACTTGGCAGAATACAACGGTCGTGTTCAAAGGAACAGATGTCTTCTACAAAAATAGTTTTCTGACAAAGTAACACAATAACAAAAAAAAAAAGACATTTACCTCAATTTTTTTTTCTATATCCGGGTATCTTTGTGTCATTTCCGGTCTTCTTCCTTCTGCGAGCACAACAATGGCGTCCCGCAGTGAGGTCTGTAGTTTCTTTTTTTATTTCAAATGACTCATTTAACGCAATGTTGAGAAGGGCAATGGTCGATTCGTGTCATTTAGTTTTGATCGGTGTAGTTTTATCCGCGGAGAACGTTTCTCTTCCACTTTTCGACAGTCTTGTATTATTATGTTATGCTATCCGATGTTAGCGAATGCTATTTAGCGAACGTTAGCTAGTCTATGTCTCCGATGTTTTTGGCAGTTTTTTATTATGGGCTGTGTTTTGTCACGTCTATAACACTTTTTTTATATAATAATAATGGCAGCGGTCTTTATCTTCCAGGAATCTGCTACAGTGACAGAGGAAGAGTTGACTGATAGTCCTGCGGCCCAGAAGAGAGAAGCCAGACTACGAAAATTTCGAGAGTTGCATTTCAAACGGGTGAGTTGTTTGCATCTATTTCGCAGAGGCAACATGTGTGTAGTCAAGCTGTGAAAAACACATCCAACAAGTAGCGCTGATGTTGTCATACTGTATTTCTTCTCCTTCAACATGTACAACCGGTCATCTCTACCGTTTCTCACAACAGAATGAGGCTAGGAAGCTGAACCACCAGGAGGTAGTGGAGGAGGACAAGAGGCTGAAACTCCCCACTAACTGGGAGGCTAAGAAAGCACGGCTGGAATGGGAGCTTGCTGTGGATGAAAAGAAAAAGGTATCTAAGTGTTAATCAACTGGAGTAACAGTGTAGACAATTAGAGAGGCTGTGAGATTTGATTAATTTGAAATTCATGTACGCTTAGTCCTGCTTTTCTTAATTGAAAAACACCTTTTCTGGTCAGGAATGTGCTGCCAGAGGAGAGGAATACGACAGAGTGAAACTGTTGGAGATCACTGCTGAAGATGCAGAGCGGTGGGAGAGGAAGAAAAAGAAGAAGAACCCAGACACAGGATTTGCAGGTTGGTGGTAGTCTTACTTCCCTGCTGTACAACCAAATAAATGTTTAGCTGGTTCATCGCTGATAGATGTGTTCCTGGTTAATGTGCATTTGAGAGAGCTTGGGTCAGGGAGCGACCAAGGTAATGACTGTGCATGGCTCTACAATGAAATAAGTTTTGAGCCATTTTAAGTAATGAAATATGTGTGTTTTTGTAAATGCACACATTTAGACTGTTAAAACAATCAAGCTCATGTTACTTATTTTAAAATTAGTGACGCTTAAAGTATAGACAAAACTCTGGAGTCCTATTTGGATTGAATGCCAAGAGTAATATAAATATATATTGCATGTTTCAGGAGAAATTTTGTTTTCAATGTGCAAACAGAACTTGGTTCTAAAACTGATCCAAAAAAATATAACGTTACATTTTCACTAATAATCTTTATTGCACATTCTTTACTTAAATGAGACAATGTATATTTATTTTTGAACTTAATTTTCTCTTGAAAAAAAAAGAGAGGCACCAATCTTGGACTAAGACTACCTGTTTAAATCATAAAGAGTTAAATAAAAATTCCACGCTCAAAGCAGTCATGCATACAATTGCAGTTGTGACACCCCTTGGAATATTAATCTTCCCAAGTTGCTTCTAATCTAATAAACTGAAGGGAGACTGTCTCTTTAGTATGGATGCCATCTGCTGCATCAAAAACTCCTCTGAATTAAAACCTCTGGAGAGAAAACTATCACCATAGGGTCTTCAAAAGAGGGAGGGAGGAGAATTCCCCCATCATCCCTCTTTAACCAGCTGCAGGTTGTGTTGCTGAACCTCATGCCTGCTTGCTGTTTGTTCCGGTAATTATAACTCAGTCAAAAAACATTTTCTCTGTCAAAATGAACTGAAATCGGCTTCAGGTTACGCTGAGGCCCAATTCAGGCAGTACCAGAGGCTCACCAAGCAGATCAGACCAGACTTGGAAAGCTACAACAAACAGCGTGAAGAATGGTGAGTGGAGCTTCTGTCCCTCTTTTCGATATCGTGATGGAAATGTATTAAAGTCTTTCAGTTCTTTACCCAGAAAGATACAGTAAAACATTGGAGGATGTGTCCTCTGACGTTAAAGGTTTATGGACAGGGCTATAAAATAACTCATGGAAACATTTTTGCTATTATGACTGTAGCTGTGAAATTAGCTTGACGCAGTTATAATGGCATTCACTCATCACATGTGCACAAAGCATTTCTTATATTTTAACTACTCTGCCCCTCATGTACCCTGGGGTGAGTTATGGCATAACGGCACACTCCTGCAATAATTTAAAGAAGTGCAAATCGTCACAAAAGGCTTAAATGAAGTTCAGTGCCTGCAGGTTTTTTGCCCTTTGAGGTTGCCACGTGTATATCCATTAATGATGTACCAACACATTTTGCCCTAAAGCTGCAGCATCTTCTCTCAGTAGGATGACCATAATCACAATGTTGGAATAGAAGTCTGTTAAAATATGTGAAAATGATGATTATCTGCGTTGATCCATTTCTAATTCTATCCTTTGGTGCGCCAGTGGTGAGGACTTTTACCCCACATCCAACAGCCTGATCCACGGGACGCATGTCCCCACAAAGGAGGGAGTTGACCGCATGGTGGAAGACGTTGAGAAACAGTACGTCAGTTTTATCTTTGTTTCACTCTACACATGAAGGATTAGCCTGACTCACTGGGATGACTGCTAAGATAAATCTTTTTACTGTACCAACTGTTCTTAATTTTAATCATCTCTTTGCACTACACTAGACCAATAAGCTAAACGCTAATGATGGGAAAATTTGACAAAATAATGAACAGTACAAACAGTAGTTGTATGTAAAACCCTCCTCAATAGAATTGAATTCTTCCATGACTTTATTTAAGAAAAGGCTTGATGAGGTCAGCACTGTTTGGGCCAACCTTGCTTATTATGATTGGCTCAAGTGATTCAAACAAAACAAAATGTTTTGGGTTTTTTTTTCATGCATCTTTGAAAGACAGTGGGCTCAGTCAGACATTTTTTTTGTCTGGTACTGGCACACCACAAACATTGTGTTGTGATACACTGGGAAATATGATACTGTCTCAGTTGGGATAAATTATATGTGGAAAGAGTGAGTTTGTAATGCCTTTAGCTCTTCTTTGAGTTAAGCAGGACTTATCTGAACTAAATAAATCAGCCCCAGAGTCGAAATCCTGAAGCAAGTAGCTGATAGGAGGCAGTTGATAATTATCTGAATATGCCCATGGATGTAGCTCAGATTCATAGTCAAGTAAGGAACCATATTCGTAATTTTTATTTCACACAATACACTAACATCAACTTATGAAGTATTTTGCCAAGTGGATTGGGGTAGATGATTCTTAAACCTTTGTGAAAACCACTTCAGAGTCTCACCACTCAAAGATCAAAGAGTACCATTGGTGACTCTCAAATTTAACTGACCGCTACTTCAAACAGTTTCATTCCTGTTCTGTTTCTTTGTTTTTTTTTTTTTTTTTGCTACAGAAGTCTCTTTCACATTAGATTACCCTGGTCGTTCCCTGAACTGTTCTATATTTGAGACAGTCTGAGGCTTGTTTTAGAAATGTGACTGTGGGGCATTAGACAAGGATTCAGTTGCCAGGGTATGATGCACAACAATGCTTTGAAGACACAGTGAATATAGACTGGGAGCTCACAAATTGTCAGTATTTTCCTCTGAGTATGTATGTCTGTGTGTGTTAGGTTTTCCATTGCCACTCTCCTTGCCAAATTTAAATGCATGCTGCAAAATTATTGCCTGCAGCCAATTACTGTTAATGGATATGCCATGGATAGTGGCTGTACTGGTTTATGAAATCCTCCCTAAGTTGATTTTATTTGCAATTGTCAGGATTGAGAAGCGGGCCAAGTACAGCCGGCGCAGGGCCTACAACGACGACGCAGACATCGACTACATCAACGAAAGAAATGCCAAGTTCAACAAGAAGGCAGAGCGTTTCTACGGCAAATACACAGCAGAGATCAAACAAAACTTGGAGAGAGGAACGGCTGTCTAATGGATCCAGTCACCTCAGCAGACATCTCTGCTTCATTTTTCCAGAGATTTTCTTTTCTCAGCTTGCAAGGTACCACTTTCATAAAATGCAAAAATATGTTTCAAACATCTTTATATAATACTGCAGTTATTGTGATCTGAATTATAATTCACATATGTGCAACATATATAATTCTTGGTGTTTTTTGTGAGTTTTATGAGTGCCCTGATCCTTATTTTTAAATAAACCACATCCAATTATCCAGTTATCTTTCACACTTGTTTTTTTTTCTGTGGGTTTTACTGCGTGTGGTCTCATGACAAGAGAGGTTTTGAGCGTGAGAATGAACAACCATAAACTACCATCAAACCTCAGGGCATGTTTAGCTGCAGAAGATGCCAGCCAAAAGAATCTCAGTGTAGGTGCACATAAAGCAAAGGCCCAACAATTGAGCAATTGAATTTATTCATTATCACACGCATCTTAGTTTAACCAATTTGCCCCAAGCTGTGACATGAGCAGGAAGACCTTGTGACTTTGGGACTGGAGATAAGAGCTAAAAGACAAGAAACCAGGTTCCCATGCAAATTTCACATTTATGAAATCCTTTTGAAACACAGTGGATGTGCGCCTCCTACAGGGCAAACTCTAATTGCTTTTGGTTACACTGAGATTGACAAATTTTAGTGATTGTTAAATTTCTCATTGTTCAGTCTCTCATGTCAGCAAAATCTAAATGGTAAATTTCTGGGATTTCCCCAAAAGAATGGTGTGCAAGGAGTCCATGACGCACTTTGTTTGTGTTCAGCTGATGAAAGGTAGGTGATGTCTTCAGATCTGCTTTTGATAGATCTGACAGATATCAAGAGAGGAGTGGAAATAAGTGCTCAAGTTTATTATTGTGATATTTTGTTGTCATATCTGATTCACCTGAGGACATTGGCTGGGGAATTTTGTGAGGAACAAATGTTGTCTCACAAATAATGAGACACCTTTGATTCTTGTTCGGCCAACTGCCAGTTCCAAGTGTTCAAGAAAATACTCAATAATACGTCAGCAGGTACATGTTTTTTCATAGTCAGACAAACCTACAAGCCATTTAGTGGCATCAATTCAATCTATTTGAAAAATTAAACATGCATTTTCCATATGTAACTAAGTCATACAATAACAATGGTTTTGTATGTCTTGCATGCTAAAACCACAAAGATCAGCTGCGCATGTCGGACTGTTAATGCCATGAAAGTATATAAGATAAACAGTACTTACTTTTGTTCCAGTATCATCTGCTCCGAATTCCACCGTGACTCGGTTTTGCACACTTTAAATCACATCAAAGCAATTAATCAGAGCAAACAGGTCAGTTTACAACAGGAGACAGTGAGTCTGACAGCAAGACATTTAAAACAGTGACTTCACCCTTTTATTACAACACATATCCAACTATCAGCCTGAAAAATCTTGGGAGAACTTTAATTTATCACCAGCTAAATGGAAAATCTCACCCAATAGATGAGTTACCCTCTAAATAATTCACTTTTATCTCAAGGTGTGCCAAGGACATGTCAAGTTAAAAATACACAAAAGCTGCCACAACAGCAGATTGTATCATGTTACCCTAGGAACAACATTTTTAACTCCCTGCTGTAGCAGGCAGTTGATATATAATTGGGGATCATCCTATCTGTAAAGTTACAAATGTCTTTGTTATGTTCAACTGTCACATGACAGTGAACCAACAAGCAACATTAAAATAATTCAGCATGGAAGTTTCTGTGATATTATGTGCCATAGGACACATGGCAGATTTAAGTCCCCTTGTGTGCTGGAGAATGAGCATAAACTCACATTTCCAAAAATTCACTTCACAATAACCATGATACAGAATTATAGAACACTGACATCATGTGGTGACTGTAGAGACTGCAGTAGACCGGTGCCCACCTTCCCTGTGGACAGCTCAACCCATAGAGGGGAGTCCATCCCTGTACAAACAGGGCAAACAAGCAACTTGGCAACAAAGACAGTAAAAGCCCTTCATCTTATTCAAGAAAGGTTCACACAGCACCCCGCTGACTCCTCAGATGCCTAACCTGTCAATTTGCTCATGTCTTCTCTGAAGCACCTAACTTTCAGGAAGAGAACTATCTTCAAGTATCATAAACATCAAGTTACATATGACTCATGAGCCTTTAGTTTTAAATGCTAACCATATGCTTTCCTGGGATATCTTAATGGCTTGTAATTGACTAGTTCTACATTGATAAGTAGGTCACCAAATTCAAACAGCATTCGTGTCCATTTGGAAATTCTCCTCTGATGAGACACTTTAAACTGGAATCTTCAATTAACTATACACACACTAGAAATTAAGTCATTTTGTGGAGAACTATGATCTTTATGGCTAGCAATAAAACATGACACCAATCCTTATCTGATCAAATAAATGTCTTTATTCAATCTATAAACAGTATAATACACACTGGGGAAAAAAAAATCCCACCTGAAGCGAATCCTTCACTTCTTACGACTTAATTCCTTAACATCTGTAAGAAAATGTTGGCCATGAAATTATTGTACAAAATATTTACAGTACATACAGTGTCCATTTGCGCTGCCACACTAGTGTGACTTGGTGAGTGTGTGTTTGCGTGCGCTGGAGGTTTTCCGTGATTTGACTGGAACCCAGTGGCCATAGGGCTTCCTGCTTTCATAGTTGTCCACTCTGGGAGTTACCTTAGCACAGGATGGAGCTGACACTGTTGGTTTGGCCACAGAATTCTGAAGTGATAAAACAAAACAGAAGCCATTACATCTCATTACACTTTAATGGTACTTGGAAGAGTTTTGTCTGCATATTAACATGAGAGCACTGCTTCTGAAATAGTGGGACGATGCTTACTGTACATGCTTTTTTTTGCCGTACTAAAGTTTTACATGAGCGTACAGTGTTATGCAGAGGTGTGCTTATAACAATTTTGTAGACAAATTATACTATTATAGTCGTGTCAGAGAGGGGGGTGGGGGGCGCAAAATATTTTCTTCTTCCTGTAACAGAAAATAATTGAGAAGCACTGCATTAGAGTAGCAATTGAGGCCACTTACGTTAATGCTGAATGTGATGATTCTCCTTCTTGGGGACATCTTTAGGTTGGAAATGTCATCAGGCTCCGTCTCAACGGTCTATTTCAAAAAGACAAGACAGGAAAACCTAATTAGATGTGAATATTGCACTAAGGAAAGAGTGAGCTTTTACAGTTTGTGAAGTTTTTATAGATGGATTGCGGTTTTGTTACTAATATTGTAATGCACTTCTACTGCATAAATTATTTAAGTATTAGCTTCAACAAACTGCAGCTCTCATGCACGCTTCCCACCCCCCAAAATGTTCAAAGACTAGGCTCAACCATTAAATAAATGCTTCAAGGACAGACCTTAAAACAGAATAAAAACAAAAAAAAAATATGCAAACAAAATAAGTAAAAGGGATGTCTTCTCTGTCTTGAGTGGCAGAATGATGGAGATGCAGTTTCCCAGCCCCTCAGCACACGCCTCATGTACCAACTTATCTTTGGCATACGGAGAGGAGTTCTTCATCTGTTTTTAGTTCTCTTGACAGGAATTGTCATTATAACGCAGTCCACACGCCTGCACTCCATCAGCGAGTGGATGGTTCTGCTAAATAACAATGACCCATTTCAACTGCAAGCATAAATACATTTGTAATGTCAAAATTATGATGCCTTGCTATATGGAGTGTAGTCAGTGTAATACAATATCTGAATTGCTTGTGCATCAACCAGTTATCTGTGTGCTTAGCATTACAATGAAGTTGTGTGTTAGTGCCATGTCCAAATGTGAGCTTGGCCTCATATGTGTTGGTTTGATTACACACTTGTGTCTATACAAGGCATTACAACATTACAAGAATTGCAGTTAACCTTTCACGCAAACACATATTGTCGTCACCCAAGTCACATGACAGCCTTTTAATCCCAGGTGCCGATGAGAGAAGGAGACCACTGTCATGTTATCTATGAAGACAGGAATAAATACAGAGAGTATGTGTGTTCCCTCAGGAGTCCAAAGATTAACACAAGACAGGAAATGCAACACAACATAGACCTCAAGATTATCAAGAGACATCTGAAGACAGTACACTGCTGTACAGTACCTTTGAGATACTCCACATTTGTTGTCCCTTAATAGAGCCCACAGCCAAAGACCTATGAGTCCATTACCCATTAGGAAAACATAGGTTGGTTAATGGCCACAGTGCAGTTATGCACAAGTGGTATAAAGAAAACAAACTATTAGTTTGTTTTAAATTTACTTCAAGTCCTTCAATTGAAATTGGTGACCCAGACTTGATTTTAGTGTGTGTGTGTTCAGTTTGAGCTGACATTCAGACACCCACCTGTAACAGGGTCTTTGCCGGGTCATGTCTCACCCTTGTCTCTGGTTCTGGTGATGACTGTTTGGACCCCTCTGACTCTTCTGATAGAATTGGTTTCACGCTCTCAGGAAGTTCCAACTTCTCCACACCAAGGATCTTCATAGCATTGGCCTTTGCAGCTTCAAGGAGTTCCCTTTTATCTGCAGAGCAGATTTGTTTTGAAAAAAAAGATTGAATTCAGTTGCAAGTTACTTCTCATGCAAACAAATAAAAATAACTAGTAACTAAAAATAACTATTTGACCATTTTCACTTTTCAACATACCATCCAAACTCAAATGTCCTGAAGATGTGGACCTTGACTGGGGACTGGATCTTCTCACTGTGGATTGGGAATGCTTGTTTCTGGACTTGCTTTCAGTCCTCTCAGGTCTGCTCCAACGTCTGGGAGACCTGGATCGGGACCGATAGTGTGTGCGTCTTGAGTACCTGTCTGGGGAGGATGAACGGCTGAAGGACCGAGAGTGGGCCCTGTAGTGGCGTGGAGGGGATCGGCGGTGGCGACTATGGCCATATCTGCGGTGATTGTTGCAGCCACAACGAGAAGAGCGTCTGTGACAGCGAGGGTGGGAGCGGGACCTGGAGTGAGAGGACGATCTGCTGCTGGATGAAGATGATCTTGAAGAAGACGATGAAGACCTGTAACGACCCCTGTAGCTGCTGCGCCCCCTGTTGTAGCCATGGTCTGACATGTGGCTGCTGCCACTGCTGCTTTGAGACCGAGAGCGTGATGAGGCAGGGCTGCGTTGGTCAAAGATTACATTGATGCCATCACTTTGACGAGCGAATGCCATTTCGGAGTGTGAGTCCTCTCCCTTGGCCATTGTGTTTTCTCCCAAAGGCTGAGAGGAGACAAACGCATTTCCATTAATGTTCAACTCAAATAACCTTATACAACAATCAACAACCCTTGAACAGCGTTTCGTATCTGTCCTTTTCATCAAAGCAGAAACTAAGGTGTGTCGGTTTTGTTGAAAAAGTGCCTCGATGTAATCAGTCACAGCGTTTGTCAAGAACTGTTGTTGTGTAACAGTTGTTATCTAAGTGCTGCCCCTAGTGAGCAAACTAACGTTGCACAACTGTCATGGCGGACTGGAGAGAACTGGAAATTTCCAGTATGACGCAAAGCTAACAATAGCTTGACTAGCTACGATGAGCATGTTTAACTACAAAATAACTGATAAATTCGTTTTCGTCACTGGCTTAAGACATGTTTAAGATTAATATTATAGTTTCACAAATAACACATTGATACTACCTACAGTCGATTTGAACAGTTGTCATGTAACATTAGACTAACAAAAGAAAGTTGTGCCAAAGTTAGCTGACGTTGTTATGCTTACCAGGCCGGGTGCCGCTTGAAACCTTTGTTTTGACAAATTCGATAAAAACGCGATGTGAAGAAAATGATCTTGAAATATCACCAAGCGATAGATAGTCAAAAGGACTAAGCTGAGCTCAAACAGTCGGTTTGTGATCAGATATTTTCAAATCGTAGCTGATGCCTCCGTCTCGATGCTGCGACTTCAGGCGTCGTCTGCGAAGTGACTGGAAGGAGGAGGAGCGGCGGCGTTGACCCGACTCTGGAAAATTCCACTCCCTTTCCGGGCGGTCACTGTGAAGATGGCACCTACACGAAAAAACGATCCTGTGGAGTAATTAGCCGTTATTGGCGAACACAATATGCAAGCAAATTGTAAGAAGCCCTGGTGTCACATGTGCCCTGATGTAACAGTAAATTATTCTGAATGAGAAATTAGTCGGAACCGATTTCATGCCAATGTCCGGACTCAAAATTGTTCAGGAAATTCAAATAATTTATTGCGACTGAAGGACCTTAAAAATACGAGCATCTGAACACAATAACTATACAAACATAAGTACACACAAAATCATTAGAGATGTGGTTAGGGCGATTTTTAGGCAAATAAATAAATGAATACATGTATTCATTAATGCTTTCGTTTTGAATCATTCCAACTTTCCGGTGTATCATGAACGCAACAGCACACTGGGTTCGATAACCTTTGTTTTTAACGTGGGAGCCTTACCAGTAAATAAATATGATACACACTTCTTAAATCACATGCATTGCTGCAAAATAAAACGAAATAAATAAACGATGCGTTTATTCTGCTCATTAGTCGCATTTCTTTTTACTAGTAATGTAATTGCTTATAAACATGACATGTACACTAAATGCGAAGGGGGGGGGGATCTCTCGCGATACTTTATAACCTCTGTCCTGTCACTTCCTCCCTCTCGCGGGTTATAAATTACATGTCCCTTTATTGACACATTGTCGTTCTTCTGCTAACCCAAGCCCTGAACAACAGCCTCACTAAACATGGACATTATTACCGTGCTGCCCTCCAGCTTTGGATATGTCATATTCACTTTCCTCTACAGTTGGGTGATGCTGGGCTATTTAGCAATCAAGGTTGGGGCTGCAAGGAAGAAGTACGATGTTAAGGTACTTTTACTTTTAGGCTTGGAAATATGGTTGTGATCTCTACGTTGTCTCCGTTTGGAATAGTTTTCATTTTCGTTAGATATTTGACCTTTGAGACAGAAATATACAGGTGTAGAGTATTTGTAAAATAATTTCCGTTTGCTTCTCTTGCAATTTAATTGCGTGTTTGATATTTGTAGTATCCCAACATGTACAGTGACAAGGAAGAAATGTTCAACTGTATCCAGAGAGCACACCAGAACACCCTTGAGGTGTATCCTCAGTGGCTCGTCTTCCAGACCATCGCAGCACTTGTCTATCCAGTATGTATATTTTTTACTTTACCATGATACGATGTGTTTTGGTATAAAACGGTCTGCGCTGTCTGTGGATCCCTAATCTGACAGGAGTACAGACATGTCTAAAAGATAGTGACTAAGCACATTTTGACACACATACTTTCACTAAAAAAAACTTTGTGTTTGGATTCTCAGTTGACAGCATCAGTGCTGGGGGCTATTTGGGTGACTAGCAGGTTTTCCTATGCCTGGGGGTACTACACAGGAGGTAAGCTATTTTATATAAGGTAAAAGGATGCGATGGAGGGCAAAAGTACCTGAACTCAGTTCACCTCTTCTTTTTATGAGTCAAATAGGTTTTCCAGGTTTTCATAATCATTAAAAAGCATTGACTATGATCTAATTGTTTGTGCGTCAAAAGACTAATAGGTGTAAAATGCAAAGCAGAATCAACTTCCATGTGATTAGGATATAAATTAATTCATCTGCATTTTTATGTACTACTTTATATGGAAAAAATTGTTTTGTATTTCCCCACAAAATATTCCTTGTGAAACTTCAGCATTGGATGTGTTACTGCCAGGTGTTACACAGGTCACTGTGCAGTGATTGGTCTTTATGTAGTTTAGTTTAATAATTTACAGAAGATAGTTTATGTGCAAAAGTTGAGAAAGCCAAGCCACTTGAGACATTTCAATTGCAGTAATTGTTCAACTTAGGTAGTAAAGCAGTGCTTGTTATTTAATGTGTTATTTGTAAAAGGTGAGTTGCTTGGAATTGCAAAATCAGACCAAAAAAGTTCACCACTGATGAATTTAGTATTCTACATTCACAATGAATAGTAGTTACGTCTCCTGTAGTTCTGTTATGGTTATCTTTTCCACTGTCCTGTTTTATGTTTTATTCCAGATCCAGCCAAGAGGTTGAATGGTGCCTATGGCTACATTGGATACTTTGGGGTCATCATTCTGTCCATAGCAGTGGCCTTGCAGTTGCTTGGTGTCTTTTAAGACAATAACAATTTATAGTTTCCCATCTAACTTTCAAGTTGTTGTGCTTTTTTTTCAGTTTGTTGGGCTGGTTGTTTAATATCTTGCATGACATTCCCAGTGTATCAATATAAAGCCCCTCTACAATGCTTATCTGAAGTCATTATAGAAGTCATACACATATCGACAACTAACTTCGTACATGCTATTTTTAAACTCTTGCATTTGCTGTGTTGTTGTCCACTCAATCATTGGCAATAAAGTACTAGCTAACTAAAGCTACTGCGTCAGTTCTGGTGTTTATAGTCTTCTGCCCCCAGTTGAAAACAAAGCAGGGTGAATAACAAAAGCCTTAGCAGCAGACACGAAGACCCCGTGTGACTCACACATGATGTCCAAACTAAGCACAAATCTCTCACAGTGAATGAATTCAAGACATACGGCTGACTCTAGGTCAGCTGTGCTATACATCTAGGATGTTCTGTTGTCTGTTACTGTGTCTAGGAAGTTGCCTCATCTAAGATAACCAAAGTGTAAAATCTGATCAATTTGTCTCTGTAGTAGTTGTCTCCTTAAAACATAATTAGCTGCTTTGAATCTGCACGACTTCATCCCAGGTTAAAGAGTCAAAATGCAAAATCCTGCTCTTACTGTTCAGTGCGTTCAATTATTATTATAACCAACTGAATAAAATATTCATATAGCATGTTGGCTTGCATTTCATAAATATTAGTACGAATTCTTAGTCATGGGATTTTTGATACCTTACGTCAAAAGTTGTCAAATGTATATTTATCAGTTTGTATGATAAATTTATGTCGCGGTTTGTCCTACGACACCTGAATACACCGTCGTGAACAGCGTCTCAGAGGTTCTCGCAGCTAATGGTGTGCAGCAACTGCGCATGTGCGTGACCAAGCTCTTTGGGAAGCGAAGTCGGCGTTATCCAAGGGACACACATCCGAAAAAACCGAAAACAAAAGGTGAGATTTCACTTGAAAATGTCACTGCGATCGAATAATGCCGTTTGTGTGCCCATTTCTAACCGGCACAACCCGTTGTCGTTCGATTTGTGTTGTGTTCTTTTTTTTATAACGACCCTGTGGGAAGAAGAGCACTTGAAGGAAATGTTTGCTAGTGCCATCGCGATGAACAAAAGAGTCGACACGGCCGTGTTTTAACCCGATATGAACACACCGTGTTTTCATGGGACTTTTATGTCTAATACGTCGACAGCTTTGTTGTGACAGAGGCGGTGGGAAGCTGCAGGTTTAGAGACGAAGTGTGGAGATACGGATATTGTTTGTGCTCGGTGCGGAGCGAAGCATCAACCTCTCTCCCCAACCTATTGCGCACAAATTAGTTTCTCACTTCTGGGAGAAACTGGCGTCAAGTAATAAATATCATTTGTCGAGTTAAAGTATTTCTGCTGAGTTTCTGAAGTCGTTTTCATCTCCACAGCCAGCCAGCCAGCCAGCCAGTCGGACCTAACGCCCTCTCACAGATATGTCAGGCTTTCTGGACGGGATCCGATGCGGAGACTGCGAGTGCAATGTGGACTGGGGCGAGAGGAGAAACACCATCGCCTCTATAGGTGCTGGAGTGCTGGTATGTTCACTGACGTCCTCACATAGGCTCACTTCGGATATTTTCAGATTTGTGTTATTCGTCGGTGCACCATTTGCTTTCACTGATTAGTGTTTGCAGACTTGTGAATTCCCGAGACTATGACTTCACGTTAGTAGATAGTCAATGAAGAGCTGAAACTAACTGGGAGTCTTGTCGTTGCAGTTCTTCACAGGCTGGTGGATCATCATTGATGCAGCAGTGAAATATCCAGATCAGGCAGAGTTTCATCATGCCTATCACACATGCGGAGTCATCGCTACAGTGGCCTTTCTCATGTAAGACAGGCTGTTTCTCTCACAGGAAGTATTAGCTCCCTTAGTTTGGTCAAATTACTGTTACAAGCTCCCCTCATTGTAGATTGGAGCCTGTGTCCCCATCTTGAGCGTGCCATGGTGAATGGAATTGCTTGGTTTGCATAAAGATTGTTTAGTGTTATTACATGATATCACAAGTGGTCTTATATGGGGGGAGAATGTCACCCCCGTCCCTTTTCAAAGATGGTTTCTGCAAATGGTTTTGAGAGGTTTTCCACACACAGCTGTTATCACGTGGTTGAATTTACTTACTCGGATCACAAGATAGCAACTTAACCATGTCCATGACAATTGAACAATTACATCAACAAAGGAGGGCCAATATACGTGGCTGAAAACCTCAGAACACAGAGTAAGTGGACCTTGGGATGAAATTATCTTACTGTTCCGACATTTTTGGAGTCAAGAAATTCTTATTCATTCATTTATCTTCCAGCGCTTAAACGTTTCCAGGTCGCAGGGGATACTGGAGCCAATCCCAGCTCACAATGGGCAAGGGGAGTGTACATCTGCAGGGCCAACACACTTGGACCTACAGACGATTTAGAGTCACCAATTAACCTAAACATGCATGTCTTTGGATGGTGGGAGGAAACCCATGCAGGCATTGGGAGAAGAAGAAAACTTCACTCAGAAAGGCCCCAGGCCTGGGAATTGAACCCGTGACCTTGTTGTGGGGCAGCAGCACTAACCACTATGCCACTGTGTGGTCAATAACTCCTCATTCCTATAATTACCATATTTTTTGCACTATAAGGCACACTTTAAATCCTTACAGTTTCTCAAAAATCAGCAGTGCGCCTTATAATTCGGTGTGCCTCATGTATGAATTCTTGTTTTAGTGCGACTTTGGTAAGCAACAAAGCCGCTCCGTTTAATGGATTGTCGGAGCATTCCAAGCTGACACAGGGACATTGTATTAACGTTGGTCCTTGGTTGGATATGGGTTGCAATGCTAGACAATTTTAGATAACTAGTTATGCAGTGCAGTTTCGACTTGCCTGACTGTTTATTTTCACTTTATATATGTTTTATCATGCACCTTATGGTCTGCAAAATACGGTATTTGCAATCTAAGAGCTGACATTCAACATAGGCAATATCTGATGTGTTTTGTAATTGCTTTTCTGTCACCTGACCCATTCAGGATAAACGCTGTTTCAAATGGCCAAGTGAGAGGAGACAGCTACAGTGAAGGCTGCATGGGACAGACAGGTGTGTATAAAATCAAATACATGTTAAAGTATGCTGAATTATTATCATATTTCCACCATATACATTAAATGTATTAAGTTCCCGTCTTGGCTAATTATTTTAATCGTCTGAAATTTGGTTTCTTAAGTACTTATCTTCTAATTTTAGTCAGCTTCCTTGTATTTTTATTAAGAGACATTTTCAGTAAAACACAAACCATGCAAAAGTGCAATGTTGAGTCACAGAGTAATCCACCCTCTCTTATCTCTGTTTGCAGGCGCACGAGTGTGGCTCTTCATTGGCTTCATGCTGGCTTTTGGTTCTCTCATTGCATCCATGTGGATTCTGTTTGGAGGATTTGTGGTGCCTAGTAAGTAGTGCCTTTTTGTCTACTTGGCACGCCACAACCTATACTGACTATTTTGAATACAGTTTCAGAGTGTGACATTGAGAGTGATTTTACAGTATTAAACAACTCTGAAATGTGTTTGGAAAATAGTGATATTAAACAGAAGGCAGGATGATTCAGTGACTTTTTATATACACCTTCATAATGATATACGTTTCCTCTGTAACCCTCTGGTGTATTTTGCAGACAAGCCCATTGTGTACCCTGGTATTGCCATTTTCTTCCAAAACGCATTCATTTTCTTTGGGTAAGTCAGTGTCCCTCATTGAAATGTCACTTTCAACTCATCCTCGCCATTTACATCCTCACATTATTCTCCTGTCTTTGACGCAGGGGTTTGGTGTTCAAGTTTGGACGCACAGAGGACCTGTGGCAGTAATGAACAGTGTGTCCTGATGGCCACCACTATACAGCTTGCTTCTATATTGTATAAGACAATATGCTTTAATGGATATTCACTTTATGTATATTGACTTTTTTAGCATTAAGTTTAACCTGTTTAATTTATGTAATTTGCTTCCAATGGCAAAATCACAACTAAGCACAAATTAAAGTTAGTTATTGAAAGTTTGACTATTTTCAAATGTGACACATCTTTGCATATGTCGGTTTGCACTGAGACTCTGTAACCATGCACTTAGTATGGTTTACAAAATATGTATTTTGGGAGATGTGCCTCCATGAACTGTTTCTTTTGGTATACTGACTTCAATGACATCATTTTAACTGTTTGACTGGAAAATAGGTTAATTATCCTGGTATAAAATATATTGAGAACAATGATGCAAAATATTGTGCACATATACTGAATGTAGCCATATGGGTTGGGTTATGTAGCCATAGGGTTGTTTGTATTTCTCCTGAAATTACACTTTGTCAGCTTTGAAACTTGCCATGATCCAGATTTATTGTTGAGGGTTAATGAGCTCACACTGCTTCTGTAAAGTCAACAAAGGCTGCACGACTGGGACTTGGGAATTTGCTGTTTATGTATTGAACAGTCATATTTGACAGCTACACTTTTCCATTTTTCTTGTGTAATATCCAAACCATAAGGTCACATTCTGTCATTAAACATAGACCTACAGAACAAAAAGCAAGTGTTTCATTCATACTTCTTTAGTTACGCATGTTTAGTCGCAGTTTTGCACACATAAAACACCTGATGTTTCAGTTTCAGTTAATTAATGACTCTAAACAGCCCATAGGAGTGAGAGTGAGTGGTTGTTGCTGAATGCCTCTATATGTTGGTCCTGTGATAGATTGGTAAACTGTCCGGGGTGACCCTCGCCCAAAGTCAGCTGAGACTGGCTCCAGTGGTTTACAACTCTGACAAGTAAGTGATCTAGATGATATTTCAAAGGATGGATTTCAGATTTGGTCATCTTACTTGCGCACTGCAAGATGGGGAAACTGCAAAATACAAAACAATTTATTTAGCTCAATATGCCTTGATTAGGCATGGCATAACACAAAATAAAACTTAAAGAAATACTGTTCAATATCACTAACCATTTTATTTTTAAACTAGAAATAGTATTATATATTAGATACGTGGCATACCTCCCAGAAAGCCTGGTCGTCAAAACATTTATTCTCTTGGACTGTTCTCCAGAATTTCCACTTGAGTATAAGTCCTTTTAAGAAAAACATAAGGTTGCTGAGGAAAACAAGCCCACCAATGGAAAATATAAACAGTTCTGGCACACAGCACACAAGTGTTGTCAGCTTGTGTGTTGTTGGACTGTGTTGGAAAATGAAAATATCACTAAATTACAGAGAATGTATTTCTGCGACTGTAACACTTAATGCCGTTTTCGACAGGACCGTGCTAATTTCCTGTCCTCTTTTATGACTGCAAGAAGTTGAATGTGTGTTACCTGTAATGATTCCCATGGACATACTTATAGAGATGGTCGAGAGGAGAGTACAAATGTGAAATACAGCAAACCGGATTGCACTGCAAAAGGAGAACACAAGGTGTCACACCTATTTATGTTTTTTGTGTACTCCAGTGATTGTTAGATGACTGCTGCATTCTTACATTGAGTAATCATCACAGTCTTTAATCTGCAGGAGGAGATGTACCAGCCACCCCAGTAGACCAGGGAGTCCATGTGTACTGAGGATGCCACAGGTGTCATGGCACTGAAATGTAAGTAGCATGTGGATCTGAAAAATAATGGGTTATCAGGACTCTGATGTGTATGTTTATTAAACTGTAAAATGTCCATGTGGCGATCAAAACCTTGAGGTATCGGTGTCCAGTGCTTGATAAGACAGCAGCTATGACTCCAATTGTCATGGCTTCCCATGGCTGATGAATCACTGGCATGGAGACTCCAACAGCAACACCACCGGCTAGGATGCAAGACTCCATTTGGATCTGACAGGGTGAAAATAGCCCCAAATCAGACCACACACACATTAAACATATTGACTGATTCGATTTTTAGGTGGATCTTATCATTCCGTTAAAGGCCAGTAGAGGTTTGAGTGGAGACACCAAGTGTCAGATAGTACCAGGTTGATTTTTCCTTTGGGACTTGAAAGCAGAGATATTGCAGCTGCTGTTACAGCACTGGCAGCCAAGGCCAGGTAGGTGCTAAGCACAGCCCCTAGTTTTCTCCCAGGCATACGATCATCCAGGAGAACTGAGTTGAAACTGGGCCAAAACATCCAGAGAAATATAGTCCCTGGAGAACAGATTACATAAAACATCTATTTATCAAACATGTATTGTACTTGCTTACACATTGTCTTAAAATTTAAGTTGAAGGATAATGACGCACCCTATGAGACCTGTGTGATGTCAAAGAATGTCACTCACCCACCATGGAAAATAACCCAGATTTTTTGTCAAATTTCTCCTTTTCAGACTGCTGCTCTGAACCTTTTTGAGACAACATCCAGGTAAGCATGAGTCCAAAGAAAGCCCCAAAGACATGAAGCACCATAACACTGCTCATTAGCCAGACCTACAGTCAAGAAATATTATTGACAAGTTACCAACAAATATCAGGAATATCCTATGGACATGGAATGTAGACTGTGTGATGTGAATATTCTTGGCCAGAAGATCTGATTGAATGCTGCCTACCTTCAGCTGGGTCTGAAGGACCCATTTATTCAAGATAAACCCTGGCACCCCCAGCAGGGAGATGATGATGAGTTCAACAGGGTTAGTCTTTCCCAGTATCGCACCAATGGAAATGAGGACAGAGGCTGTGCACATCTCAGCTTCTACCAAGCTACATAAAAACATTACAAGAAATTACTTAAGAACTGTAAATGCAATGTATATATATAATATCCCTCCTATTCTTTGATTCTGTTTAGTACACCTCAGCTCAATAGAGTAATAATTTATTTGGCTACAGGCTGTGTGCAGTATCATAGAAAATAAGGGCAAATAAAACCAAAAAAGACTCGTGAAGTCAACTGTGACAGCATACCTTCTCAAATTTAGCCTGATCTTTGGTCCATAGTACTCAATACCATTGAGTGTAATCGCCAATTGAGTGGCTATGACTGCCACAAGGAGGGTGAAGGCAGAGGCACTGAATCCATATCGCACCAGGAAAGTGCATAAGAAGCCAAAACCTAGAATTACCATCACATTCACATCCTGGAATTCTGAAAGAGACGACCACAAGGAAGCTTTTAAACCTTTACATAATCACACTGTATCATGTATCATGTATTTCACATGATAGCACAGTTTTCAGACCCAGGACATCTACTCCAAATCAGCAACTGTGAGGGCTTATAGATGTCCAATAGTAACTGCAACCTCACACACACTCCTGAATCCTAATAATGTTGTTGTTGTGAAATAGGTTACCTATTTGAATGAGCTTGAAATTTATTATTCCTTCATGTGTTGTTCAAATGAAACATAACAAGTGTACAACTCACCTGGGTAAATCTTGCTGAAGGTTTTCCCATCTGGATTTTCTCTGCTTTGGATTTCAGCATAAAAGGCAAACACAACAATGAAACCTATCTGCAGGAGGAGCACCAAAGGTGCCAGGCGGGAGCGCAGACTTGGTGCGTATCGTGGAGCCATTGGAGATGTTTTCTGCGCTCTTCTCCAAATGTTGCACACATGTGTTATGCTGGCGGTTTGAAAAAAGGGCGCAACCTCTACCACCACGTCTTTTATCAGCTGCTGGACACGCAGAATGAAAACGTCTATCCTGATCTGTCACACATGACTGAAGTTTTGGCTTTCACGCCCGTTGAAACACGCCTTAAACACACACAAACAGTTTTAAACTGGAGAATTTGGGCCATGAAAAATAAATTGTTGAAATTCATATTTAATCGTCCTAAGGAAGAACTAACTAAATTACATCAACACTTGCAAGGCATTTGGTTTATTTTATATATTGCATAATAAATAAATAAATACATAAATATTAGTAGTCGTAGTGCTAGTAATTTTTGTTGGGTCACTTCAGTGTTGGTAAGATCATTTAAAAATATCCACTTTCTCTACAATTTCTATCATGCCACTATTCTGTGGACTTGCAGACAATGATATAATCAAAGACACATGGGTAAAGTAAATTATAACCTCAAGCAATGATCACAAAAATACGCACTTTCTCGTGCGTTAGAATGCAGTGCACACATTTTAATCTGGTAACAGAATGTTAATGGCGTACAAGGCCACGGGGCGAGTCTCTCAAAGAACAACACACAAAGGTACCGATATAAATAACCCTCCATGTATCTGAGTGGATGTTTTTCTATTTGACACAAAGGGAATTTTTTCCCAGGGACTGAGCGTTTTCTGCCCATAATAAACCAGAGGCAGCAACGTCTGACACAGGGCCCGCCCCCAGCGTCATCTGATTGGTCCAACAGCGGTTCCAGATTTGTCCACGGTTGTGTGATTGGCTGAAGGCCCGGGCGCCTCGCAGTCAGCGGGCCTCTCCTCCTCTCTCTGTCCTGCTGTGTTTGGCGGAGGAGAAGCGAGCTAGCGGCGTCCTGCAGCCGGAGTGGCTCACGGCTGTATCCGTCAAAGAGCGAGGCCTGGGCGGACAGATTGATTGGATGTACCAGGCGCCTGACAACTGGACGTACGTAAAATACAGCTCGGTTTGGGCTTATTGAGCCTGCGCTAACAGAAAAAGAGGAGGTTCCCGAATAGAGACCTTTATTTATTTCTTTGTTTCCAGTGGAGAAAAAAACAGTAACAGCGACATATACCACAGGCACTTCATTTATTATTTTTTGTCATTTTACACAAGAAAACTGGATAAGATTACGGCGGTTACTCGAAGGCCAAAGCCAAGCGGAGGAGGATGAAGCGGCGCAATGCGGACTGCAGCAAACTCCGACGGCCGTTGAAACGGAACCGAATCACCGAGGGTATATACGGCAGGTAACTTCTGACGGAGGGTCCTCACCGACACCGTAATGGGGGCTGCTCACTTCGGATGCCTGCGGCTCGATAGCTGCAGAGCGTGAAACTCACATACACTGCCCCCAATTTGTCAATGAGCCACCGCCAGTAGCACTCTCAGTAGCCGAGCTAGATGCTAGCGCTAGCGTAGTGTATGCTAGCTGTATGTTTTCGTTGTACATTAGTTAAAAGGTAACGTTAGCCGTAAAGCTAGCTGTAGCGCAAGGCCCCAACGCCGCCTGTTTTGAACCCTGTCACGGCGTCTCTTTCAGAGCAGCATCAATGTCTGATAGAAGCTCTAATGGGTTGTGTGTGCTGATTAAACAACCCTGACTACCTGTCGCCTCTAAGCGACAGTTGTCAACTGCCAGCCGCTTCGCTGTGGGCTAATGTAACTTCTGTTAGCTAGCACCACAGCAGCTTTGTCTGCCCATTGCCAACTTCAGCACAGACACCTCACTGAACCAGAAGTATCCAGACAGGCTCATGTTAACATCATCCGCCAAAACGAGCTGGTTACACCACAGCGAGTTAGCCTGAAACCTGAAAAGTTAAGTGGTGCACGATTTAGTATGATCAACGTCAAGTTCCCTGGTTGTCCTTCCAGCTACACCTGACAGGTCCTAGGTCTATGTGACCCGATAAAGAGCACTAGTTAAACACGTGGCATCTAGACCCACCGCTGTGGGGCATTCCCTGAATTATTGAGCAGATGCACCCCATCATACAACAGCCATGCTTTGGAGATCCAAGAACCCCCCCCCCCCCCCCCCCCCCCCCCCCACACACACACACACACACACACACACACACACACACACACACACACACACACACACACACACACACACACACACACACACACACAAGCACTCTAACGACTAAAATGTCAACTGAGATCAAGTCTTTCCATCATATTAAATGGACCAGCACCACGACATTCTAGGTGCATGTGTTGCCATCAAAATTCTAAAGAAAATAATTAACAGCAGTTTAGACACTTCTGTCCATATCATTCCGCAAATATGTCACTGTACAGATGAAGGTGATTTTTAGATGCCTTTCAGAAATCTCTAGTTTCTGTACGCTTGTATTTTACGTGTGCGAGAGCGTGAGCAAGTATATACAGACACGCACACACACATTAACAACGGAGTTGCATCTTATAACATAAGCTGCTTAGGCAAAGTGTACTGCACACAAGGACATAATCTATCAAGCAGCAGCTCCAGACATACATCTTACATTCACAAACTGCTCCAGTATATTACTTTATGATGACGGATTTTGTATGAATGTTGTGTCATTGGTTTGTTTGTTTGTTTGTTTGTTCTGTTTTGTTTTTTTCGTCTTCTCATTACTAGTACCTTCCTGTACCTGAAGTTCTTGGTGGTGTGGGCATTGGTGCTACTGGCTGACTTTGTGCTGGAGTTCAGGTTTGAGTACCTGTGGCCATTCTGGCTATTCATCCGAAGTGTGTACGACTCCTTTAGATACCAGGGGCTGGTGAGTAGCTATGTCCTAAGACTGGTATTATAGATGTTGAAAGAAAAATATTAAAAAAAGGCACAAATACCTTTTCAATATCAACCATGTCTTTTGTAGACCTGGGGCCTCATTTATAAAACTATGTGTAGGATTGTTACTAAATGTGTACATACGCCCAAAAGCCATGGTTCAGAGTCATTATGAATTTATGTAGTCATTCCAACTTTTCTTCCTGTGAAGCTTCTTCACAACCTTTGCGTGGAAAATGACATACGCCACATTTACAAATGAGGCCCCTGGTGCGTAGCAGGGCTGTTGGAATATTTTTTCTCATCATTCAAAATATTGAAATCCTGTCAGTATTATACATATATTATAATGGCAGATGTATGATCTTATTGATCTAATCAGTTCATGCCTTTTCAGTGTCCATTAACCATAAGTCTTCATTTTGTGCTCTTTTTGTAGAGTGGTCTTTAAACATTTCCCTACACATCTCAACAAAGCCTTCTTTTCAGACATTTGTTTTTCTGTGTTTAATTTACACATTTAATGTACAATCTCATGTGTCACTATCATCGCCTTCGGTTATCCTCTTCAATTATTTTGCCATTCAGATGCTGCGTCCTTAGCACCACTTGTTGCTTTTTTATTCTGCAGTAACTAGATGGCTTTCTAGTTTTAAGGAGATGACACGAGAACTTAACATAAGCCAAAGGAGAGATGTGAATGAAAAAGAACCAGAGCAGTGAAAGTATTGCCTTGAGAGAAGCCTAGTGTGATGTAATTAAATGTTTGAACACAGACTGATGGATCTTTGTATCCACAGTAATTACATCCAAAAATTGACTAAATCTGAAACTTGCATGCAATAACAATGTCTAAATACTCTAAGTCAGTTTCCACAGCTGATCTGCTAATGGTCACATGCAAATTGTGGACAAGCACAGTCAAAATTGTCTGTAATGCCAAAGAATAAGGAAAAAAACATTTAACTGGTGCAGCATTACTTATGCTCATAGAATAAACATTGTTTTGGCTACAGTAAAACTCAAATAAAAATGGGCAGAAAACCTGGTAGGCAGCTGAGTGTACAGTGAGCATCACATTTGAAATGATCAACATAACACTACCCTAAAAAAATCTAACCTATCTGACCTCTTGTCTGAAGTGTCATACTTCAAGATCTATTCAGGCATGCAGAGCTTTAGGCGGTGTGCAATGTTGCTCTTTCCTGGTCTTATTTGGACTTGGGTCCAGTATTGATACTGGGCACCTTGGTCTTACTGAATGTATTGTGCAGCTTCAAACTTTAACATTTTAGTCAGAGCCAAGCTTGAAATACTCACAGCGACAAACAGCCTATGTGTCTTTACTGCTTATGCTGCTTGTTTATTGTAACAACCTCTTGTCTCGCCAACAGGCCTTTTCAGTATTCTTTGTGTGTGTGGCATTTACCTCGGACATCATTTGCCTCCTCTTCATCCCGGTGCAATGGCTATTCTTCGCTGCCAGTACATATGTGTGGGTGCAGTATGTTTGGCACACAGGTACAGCCCTCCTCCGATAAGATGTATATACTGCATATGGGAATTTAATTAAATTGTTTGCTAGAGGTACATGCATAGATCTCAATGAATGAAATAAAATGAAAGAAAGAATCCTTTTGCTTATATATTCAGTGGATAATAAAAAGAAATAATCTTTTCAAAGTCATGGCTCACACCAATGTGTAAAAGATTCTCTTATTGCTTCTGAGAGAAGCAGGTGTGAAATGTGTTGTGCAATACCCATGCACATTGTGTTATCATATTTGCAAATGGCTGGCTTGTTTCTCAGAATTTTGCATGGCGTATGTGTAAGTGAGCTCCACTCTGGGGATTAGTTGTCACTCTGATTTAGTGGTATCCCCCAGTGTTGACCTAAGGCCAGGTGTCAGATTGAAATCCAAGTGCCAGCTGGGGGAGGGAGAAATGCAGAGAGATCCCCAGATGATTTCTGAGCCTTCCAACTTAACTCACCAGTGACATTCACCATAAGATGTCACACGAGTATTAATAACTCTTACCAGTCCTCTTCCTAGTGGTACAGGTGGCTGAGTGAATGACAGTTAAGGTGACAATGAGTAATGTCTGTATTTTGACTGCTCTGTCATAAATTACCTAGTTAAGAATTAATACAGAGACCACTGCTAATCTTTACAGCTGTTAACCTGTTCTGGGTGAGAGAGGAAGGCAAAACTATTTTAATTAAAGCTAATGACAAATCCACTGTCCATATTGTAAAAATCCTCTACTTTGTGCCGAATCTTAGTTCAAAAGCAAGTCTTCTACACTTACAGTCCTGAATTGGATTTTGTCCTTTTTGTTTTTTCTTTTTCAGAGAGAGGGGTCTGTCTGCCCACAGTATCTCTATGGATTCTTTTTGTGTACATAGAGGCAGCCATCAGATTCAAAGACCTGAAGAACTTCCATGTGGACTTGTGTCGACCTTTTGCTGCACACTGGTGAGACCACTGTTGTGTTTAAACCAGGGCCAGTAAAATGCTCTCCTGTTTTGATTAAAAGGAATGCCTGGGTTTAGTGCACCTGAAATGTGTTACCATGGTACACACATAATGATATACTCTGAAAATTTAGATTTCTTCATATAATCCACAGTTAACACATTTTAAACTGGACTACCACTAACTTTTGGTATACAAGTAGGAACTGCTGTGTCATAGTCACTTGCCAGTCCATTGCAGATAATATGCTTCTTTATGTTAGTCACTATCCCTAGGACCTAGTCAAATTTTTGTGTTTCGTTGATTGAATATACTTTTTATTTTCATGTCTGCAGTATTGGATACCCAGTGGTCACGCTGGGCTTTGGCTTCAAGAGCTACGTGAGCTATAAGATGCGCCTCCGGAAGCAAAAGGAGGTGCAAAAGGAGAATGAGTTTTACATGCAGCTCCTGCAGCAGGCTCTGCCTCCAGAGCAACAGATGCTTCAAAAGCAAGAGCGAGAAGCAGAAGAAGGTAAGGGTTAAGTCCAAGTACATGAGTTTATCCAATTGGCATATACGAGACACCAGGTGCAGGAAATCTAGGATTCACATACATCAATTAGACACCTTAAAACATATATCAGACAAATTGTGTTATTGTTTCACTTAACTTTGGCACGTTGCCTTGAGGCAGTGATGACATATTCATCGGTAGCTGAAAGATCTGCTAGTCAGTCTTGCATCAGTCAGTGAGTCAAGATTTTTAATGGATATGTACAGGTATGTACCTGACTCCCTTTGAGATAAAGTCTCATGACAGTTGTCTTAAATGTTTTCTAAATGTTGCTTTTCTTCCATCTTTTCTATGCAGCAGTAGCAGCAGCTAAAGGAATATCCGAAGTGGACACATCTCCAGTGTCACAAAATGGCGCCCTAGCCAATAAAAAGACGTCGGCACCACTGCCGGAACTCGAGTATAGGGAAAAAGGGAAAGAGGGAAGGGGTGGCGGGGAGGCTAAAAAGCAGCACAACAGCATCTTGCCATCAACAGTGGACTCTAAACTCCAGGAGATGGAGTATATGGAGAACCATATGAACAACAAGAGACTGACCACAGAACTGGGCAGTACAGAGAATCTCTTGCTTAAAGAGGACAACAATTCATCTTGTTCTTCCTCATCATCATCCTCCTCTAAAAACTACAAAAATGCTAGCAGCAATGCCTCAGCACTCAACTCCTCACCCCGCGGCCATAGTGCTACTAATGGCAGTGTGCCCTCCTCTGCACCATCATCCTCTTCCACTGGGAAGAATGAGAAGAAGCACAAGTTAGCAGTGGGGAAGGGGACATCAGGTGGATCCCACAGGGATCCAACAGACAACTGTATTCCCAACAACCAGCTGAGCAAGCCAGAAGCACTTGTTAGGTAAGAAGACTGGACAGTCTAGTTCATTCAAGCCAATCTCCATAGTGTTGAAGAAAAGTCCAGCTGCATCCAGCTGTGCTATTGTCTTTGGACGTATTGAGCATAGGATAATGGCATCAGTCCAAATTTAACCATACTTAATACACCTGCAGTCTACAGACTAAGTCTAATGTACTATTGCTGCTGAATAACTGCATGATGAAAGTAAAGTCACACGTTTCTATCTCATGGCTAGTTGCTTCAAATTTTCTGGTTTCTTTATTGTTGTCTAAAAGTGTCTCCAGTGAATTTATGGAGTGCCCCAGTTTTAACAGCTGTTTCAAAAAGAAATGATTGTTCTATATATAGTAAATATAAACATCCAAATTTGCCTGAACTGAGACATAGAGGAACAGAAACTGCACTAAGTGGTTGAAACGGGGTTGGTGGTTGTACTTGTATGCAACATTTAATTTTAAAACTCATATTTCATGAGAGTTGTTTCTCGGATGTAAAAATTGGATTTAGTTAAGAGTTGATGATGACAGATTATTTAAAATGTTAAAGAAATTTGGCATTACCTGTGTCAGCCATTTCAGTGCCTTGCTGTGTAAAACTGTTGAATTTTCTCTGGTTTACAATGCAAGTTGATTTTTGTTGCACATTATGCTTGGTGACAGCAGATAGAGATACACAAATTTGTAACATCTCTAGCATCCAATTCAGCTTTAAAGTTGTGGTTTGTTTTCCACATACATTTTGGCGTCTCAGTCTGAAAAAGTAGGATTTATGATAGTCTTTCCTCAGACAAGGACATAAAGTTTGCTAATAAGCTTCCATCACCCACCTTTAGGTCTTGTATGAATGAGTATTATACTCTTTTTACAACACAGAAGCATCAGTTTTTGTTTTTTTTTTTTTGTGCTTCACTCATTTGAAAGAATCCGAATAGTCTTTCATTTTATTTCTAAGTCTGCGTGGACCTTGGCATCATTAATGGCTCAACTAATGCTTTGGTATCTATAGTAGCTATTTTATTTTTTTATTCATTTATTTATTTTATTTATTAGTTGTTTTTTTTTTTCGATGTGCATCTGTGTTTTCAGAAAATCATTTTTCATTATGTCATGTAAGCAGCATGTGAATACCTCTGTTTTTTTTTTTTTGTTTTGTTTTTTTTTTCCCCCTGATCTGCCTTGGAGCAGATTGGAGCAGGACGTTAAAAAGCTGAAGGCGGACCTGCAGGCCAGCCGGCAGGTTGAGCAGGACCTGCGCAGCCAGATTGGCTCACTCGGCAGTGCTGAGCGCTCCATACGCACAGAGCTGGGCCAACTGCGCCAGGAAAACGAACTGCTGCAAAATAAGTGAGTGGCTCTTAAATTCAACTGGGTGGTTGTTTTGGATCTGGGGTATTCAGGATGTTCACATTCACAAATTCAGTTATTTAGGTTGGCTTGGTGAAGCTATTTTTGTAACATGTAAAACAATGCTGGAATGGATACAACTTAGATCAGAAACACTGATTCTACCTCCACACATGTCCCATTTGTTCATGTTCTGCTCTGTTATGTGTGCGCCGGTGCACTTGTAGACTCCATAATGCTGTGCAGGCAAAGCAAAAAGACAAACAGGCAGTGGGCCAACTGGAAAAGAGGCTCAAAGCAGAGCAGGAGGCTCGAGCCACCGCTGAGAAACAGCTTGCAGATGAAAAGAAGCGAAAGAAGTTAGAGGAGGCAACAGCAGCACGAGCAGTAGCACTAGCAGCAGCATCCAGGTGGGTGTGAATCTGATCATACAAATGTAGTTTTTAATAATCATTTTACTCCCATGTAGTTGCTTGTTTCTTTGTTTGCATCTTTTGTTATTAGATCCAATATGATTCACAACTTCTTTTTTTTTTTTTTTTTTCTCCTAGAGGGGAGTGCACAGACACGCTGCGGCGGCGCATCACTGAATTAGAAACAGAGTGTAAGAAACTAACAATGGATATCAAGCTAAAGGAAGACCAGATCCGAGAGCTAGAATTGAAAGTCCAGGTGAGACCATTGTAAAATATCAATAATATTTGTTATTTTAAAGCTCTGTTTTAAAAACATACGTATACACATTCTGAGAAATTGTTGCTTGAATATGTTTGGTGACCTGAGTCACAAGCTTAACTGACTTGACCCTTATTGTGTCTGTTTGGTGCCATCTCTCAGGAACTCCATAAATATAAGGAGAATGAAAAAGACACAGAGGTGCTAATGTCAGCGCTGTCAGCCATGCAAGACAAGACCCAGCATCTGGAGAACAGCCTTAGTGCAGAGACCAGGATCAAATTGGACCTCTTCTCTGCGCTGGGAGACGCCAAAAGACAGCTTGAGATTGCACAAGGTTAGTCCAATTGGCAATTAATGTACAAGTATGAGTGCACGTGCAAATAATTTCTGGGGTTTATGTCAGGTCCTCAAAATTATTGCTGTTGCACTGACTTACTTTCAGGTCAAATCCTGCAAAAGGACCAGGAGATTAAAGACCTGAAACAGAAGATAGCCGAAGTGATGGCTGTCATGCCCAGCATCTCCTACACAGCTGACACCAGCAGCATGACGCCTGTGGCTCCCCACTATTCCTCCAAGTTCATGGACACCAATCCTTCCGGCTTAGACCCCAATGCCTCCGTTTACCAGCCCCTCAAAAAGTGAACGCTTTCTCCTGCCCCTCCCTCTCCTACATCCATATTCCATCATTTTTATGTTATCTGCAGGCCCACCACCTCCCAGTCTGCTTGGCATGTCTGCAGCCAAGAAGGTCTCCCCATCCCTCTTTGATTTTTGTTCTCTCCTTGCCAGGTCAGAAGGGTGTTGTATTGTGTGACTGTATTTGTTGAAGTTAAAACAGAGGGCAAAAAAAACTTAAAACTGACATCACATGTCAACTAAGAAATCTCCGTTTGTTTGTTTTTTTATTTTTTTTATTTTTTTTGGGGGGTGGGGGGGTGTTTTCGCTTAAGTGTTTAGTGAAACCTCACAGAATCGGGCATGCATTTTCATCTCATGGGTGGGCTCTCTGTTTCCAACCACCTGCAACCAGTTGCCTGCTCTTTGGTCCTGGGGACAAGTTGCGTTATATTTTTTTTCCCCCTTCTGAAATTGGAAAATAGAGTTTCCCTTCATCACACAGCTTGATTTGTATTACAGTTTCTTTTTGGCAGATTGTTCTTCTCCCAAGGTAGCTGGGAACATCTGTAAAACCAGAGGAATGTAGTGCAAACCTGGCACAGTCTTGTCCCGTCTCATTTAATGAACTCTTTTAATCCACAATCAGACACTGATTTAACCTTCCCCTCAGCTGCTTTGGGGTTTTGTAGTAAGTAGTTTTTAAAGAGTATTGGGTGATTCCATTTGTTTACTCTTATTACATACAAGTGTTGAGTTCAGTAAACTGGAAAAGATCTAGTGTTGTAAACAGAAGCCTAGAAATTGAAACAAAATGAACCTTAGCAGCTCCAAATGTTCATCAAGTGAAAACAGCAGTTTGGTGTCCCTTGCTTTGTTTTCTGACAAGGTTTTTGATTTGAAAGAAGTGCAGTAAGACAATATTGTGTACAGCCTCTCACTACTTCGCGTAGTCTCTCATCAGTTGTCATGATCACAGTGCCTTGAGTTGAGGACATGGGGTGAGTGTGATAATGAGAAATATCCCTAGCCTTCTGCATTAGTTGTGAAGAATCTGTTTAAGATGAAATGGATAAGTTTGATCCCACCGAGTCAAATGGGACAATGTTTATGTCAGATGACAATTTGGTTTTGAGGCTCCCCACAGATTTTCACAGGGTGGGGCTGATCCATTGTATGCATTTAAGTGCAGCTCTGTCCCTTATTATACAGATCATATTTATGCAGCACTTCTACTTGCCCATTGTTGTTATGCTGGTGCCATGTTGGCCACCACAGTCTCCTGCACCCAGGTCTCTGGCTTACACTGCTGTTACATTGCAAATCCCCTTGGCTTAGCTATTGCCCTCTTCTTTTTTTTTTTTTTTTTTTTTTTTTTTGAGTTCCAATGTAAAGTTGCACTGTTGAAAACACATGCTGTTTGAAAGGGAATATAAAGATGGAATGTGCAATGTACACAAAAGCTTTGGAAGTTCCAACTTGAACATAGCAGTTAAATAATTTTATTTATCAATTAATCTTCCACTTCAGTTCATGTGCCAAGACTGGAATGCTTGTTTCTCTAGTAGTGTGTTCAAGAATGTACTTCAAATACATTGGCTGACATTTTTGTCAAATAATTCAATTGCTTAATGGAAGTTTCTGTTAAGCAGGTAGAAAAAGTGGTCACCTGCTTGTTGTAGACTGTAGTTAAAAGTAAGGGACTAGGAAGTTGAATTTCTTTTTGTGAATGTTACAGTATTTGCAACTGTTGGGCAAGTGGCTGTTAGAGAGCATTTTCCTTATTCCTGTTTCAGGTCTTGTTATTTTCCTACAGGGGGAATTTGGCTTGAGTCTGATGTGGTTTCACCATCATCTGAAATGATCATTGTTGTGCATGTGGTTTTCACCTAGTTTTTGTGGAGAGGCGTTTTTTTTTTTTTTTGTTTGTTTGTTTTTTTTTGCTCAGATTGCTAACATTGGCTCCTGGGAGAGGGAGGAAATTGTGAACATGACAGTTTAGTCGGTTGTTTGGTCAACTGATTGTTGAAAATCTAGAAAAGTGTTGTCTAGAAAAGTTTTTGTTTTTTGTTTTCTATGCCCACAGTCACTGCTCTGTTTCTCCCCAGGTCTGACCTTGGCTGCGCTCTTGCTCTGTGAGGTTTGCAAGGAATAAACTTTTTTTTTTTTCTTGCAAATTGACTTGTCTCTGCTTGTTGCAATGACTCAAACCAGAAGATTAAAAAATTCAAAACAATTTGTCAGCTCTGGCTGTTAGTTTGCCCTTTTAAAGGGGCACACCACCAATTTTTCACAACAAGGTTCTCGATTCTTTAGTAGTATTTTTAGGGGGCTTCTATGACTTTATTGTGACAGCAGTAAGTGGCGAAAGGCCAATGGGAAGTAGGAAGAGAGGGGTGAATGACATGCAGCATAGATCCCTCGTGATTCAAAGTAAAACAATATATTTTTAATGGTTATAATACTGATATTATAACTAGCTGATGAAAACCCATAAAAAGGTAAACATTTCTTGCATTGATGAGTCAGTACTTCCCCCCATCATCCTTTTGCCACTAGGAGGCAGTGTCCCTCTCTATTACACAGGTCGAAAGAGATAATCTGTCCACAGAGACTCTGGTTATTAGCTGTCAAGAACCACCAATTCCCTCTTTTCAAGACTATTAAATCCAATTCAGTTTGGACAAAGGGAACTAAGAATAATGTGTTCATTTCCACCAGCTAGTCAAAACACACTGAGAAGTGTTTCCACAAAGCTATCTAGCAGCACTGGGTTGGTAGGTAAAATTAAGTTTGAAGTGTGCACCATTTAAATGGTGCTAGAGGAGAAATGCAGAGATGCAGTTCTTTGCACTCTCTCTTTTATCTACATTTAAATTGAGACATAATCATCCATTTGGGGGTTTCTGAGCTGTGCTGACCTCTGGGGCTGAGATTTCAGTGATGGCTCCATGAAAGGGAAAACATTATGAGCTGCCACACATTTAGATTTTTACAGATAATTTTGTTAATGCACTTGGGAAATTCAGGAAGGCGATAAGAGATCCCTCTGCCAAGGACACAGACTTGCAAAGCATGAAAGAAGCTCTCTGCTCAGCTCTCTTGTCATGTCAGGCTTCCCCAAATACACTTGCTTTACCTGTGCAGTGAGATTATTGCTTGTAAAGCTCTTCACTTACTTTCTCCATTTAACCGATGAGTAGGTTGGGGAACTGATTTGTTTTACAATCACCCCTCAATGTTTTATTGCTCTCTCAGTACTATATGTCAGAGTCAAGCATGTGGAATAACCGATCATAATAGGTCTTTTCTAGCAGTCAACATTTGGCTGGGCTGACTTGCAATACTATTATGTTCAATAAATCTACAGAAATCCTGCTGTTTGAAGAGAATAAGCCTTAAATGAGAAAGTCCAGGTATAACTCTCCTGCTCAATTAACATAAAGTCCAGGAGCAATTTTCTTGGTGGAAAATCACTTTCCATCCTGCTGCCTCTGTAGCTGTCCCTCTGAAAGAGGAGAGAGGAAGACAGCAAAAGTAGATTCAAACTGAATGGGTTTTCTCGGATAATGACCAAAGATTAAGTGAATTTGCAGCATCCACAGAGATAACTCCGGTGGCCTAGGCTGCTTACGTGTGTTTGCTGTCATATATAAATGAATTTGTATTTGCTCACATCCAGAGGGTAGAATTATCCCTGTTGAATGTTGGCTAACTTTTTCATGCCAAACCCCTCTCTCTCTCTCTCTACCTCCAGAAACTCATTGATTTTTCTTCCCCAACACAGCTACACAGCACAGCTGGTTCCTGCTTTTAAAGTCTAGGTATGTCTTGCGTGCTTCAATAAGCAGTAGATACAAGCAGATAGTGCATGCTTTTCTCTTAAGCCTTTCAGTAAAGGCAGGTTGTGCCTGCTAACAAAGCAAAGATTTGAATAGAATGCCCTGCTGAGTACAAAGGGATCATTTAGTTTACCACAATAATATGATGATGATTTTCAAAAAAAATTTTTTTTCTAGACTACGCCCAGCATTTTACATACTGCTACCTGAGCTTCAAAACAAAGCTGATCCATGTCCACATCCATGTCCTGTCCATAAGGGCCTGTTGCACCCTTACCTCTGGGCTTGTCATCTATGAAATCTGGTACTGCAAGATTTTTTGAAAGCCATTCTTATGAGTGTTTCATGTTGTGTCATACTCAGTGCAACAAAGATGAACTTACATTTCTTAACAACAGTTAACATGAAGCATTCTTAGATACACAGGATGTTATCAAAGAATTAGACTAGATACCATGTGTATAGAAATTTGTCCCAAACATCAAGAGATAAGTATTATTTTGCAGTGCTTATGTTCATCTATTTAACTAAACATTCTTCCTGTTTTCTTGCATCAACTAAAAACTTGCTCTATAGATAGTGGGCCATTTTGATCTGAAGGAAATTTCAGCCACCACAGTAGCAGCTGACTGTAGCATATTCTTTTGGACATCAACCATCTATTTCTAATCCAGCACATACCATTATGATATGAATTTCCCTTGCCTGAACAGGAGGGTTCTTCTCTTTGTTTCTTCTCTTTGTTCTACTGCAAATGAGACATCTCTGTCTGCAGCTCGTTTCTCCCTGACTTCATTTATTTTTTTATCGGGAGACCACTCTTTCCCAGATGTCCAGCTGGGACAGTGTCTTTCCCTCATGATACTGTGCATCTTCTCTGAGAGAACTCTTTACCCCATCCTGCCCCCCAATCCGCACACAAGCACACAGATGTCGCTTTTCGGGACAGCCCATAGACTTATTTTAATTTTCCATAGACATACCCTGAATGCAACCACTGACCTCAAATGAGCTTTATTTCGTGTGCACATTTTTGTCCCCATTTGGACAAACTCCTCCAAATTAAATTTTCTTTTGTCTGAGATGTATCCCCAAACATGGACTCACAAACGTACAAACGCTCACACAAAGCTATAAAGAGTCACATACTTCATGAACACTTAATTGACATATGTGCATAAATTAGGAGTTCCAGTCTGTTCACACGAGCAAAATATGGACTTTAATATGACCTACTTAGTTATGAGAAAGTGTCCTTTCTTATTTATTCCTCATTATGTGAATACAGCTGCTGTCATGTCTTTGTATGAAAGTAGGAAACAGCGGGTGAGCTGAAATAGTCTTTGGTGCTGACACCGCTGACATTTCCAGTGAAACGGGGCTCAGAAAAGCAGGATTAAAACACGTGAGGTCTGACCTCTGTCCGTGAACAGACTGCCAAACTGCGTGACAGAGCGACGGCTCAGCACCGCCCGCGCAGGATGCCGCCGCAGGTTGCAGCAACAACCCCGCTCGCGTGACTCCACACATCCGCGTCACTCGCGTTATGTGCTTCATTTACATACTTGGCACCGCCCAGCGGGACGAACATGGTAATCTGCCGTCGGCCCGAAGCTAGCTGTGAGGGGGGGACCGAAAGATCGCTGGAACAAAGTTTGGGCGAGAGAGGGTTGTCTTAAAGCGGGCGACGTGTTTCGACAGAGACGGACGGGCGCACGTCGGGCTCTTTGCCCCACTTTTGGACTACGACATGGACGCTTTGAAATCCGCTGGAAGGGCAATTATACGGAGCCCCAGCATCGCCAAACAGTCGTGGGGTGCGGGAAAACATAAAAGTAAGTACACAGCTCTTCTGTCCATCACCGCCAAGGCATTAGCTGGAGCTAATTTGGCTAAACCAGGCTAGCCTCGACAAGTAACATTACAACCGGCGTTTACTCAGCGTCACTTTACAACTCGTCCGTGGGAGCCTGCTGCTGCTGCTGGAGACAAAACAGTTGTTAGACGGCATGTTGTGACGGGTGTTTATCTGACCCACACACTCACAGAGTGGCTCAGCAGGGTGCGTACGGGTTGATATTTAAAGTCGGAAGCGATTCGCTCTGGTGTTAAACTTGACACTCAAACTGACAGCAACACCCCGCAGCCCGTAAGCTGACTCCTGCTGAGACATTCGCCCCAATATTCAGCCCTCCGTGTGCGTAACAAGTCGAACCAGCCCTTCCGAATTTGGACTGAGACCAAGACCTGGTTCACTCGTCTTCTCAAAAGTTTGAAACTCTCGTGAAATCCCCTTGTCTGCCACGTCATGGATCCGACTGACGGCCAAGGTTGTGAAATGTACAACAGAATGCCGAGCGGCCGGAGGCACGCCGGTCTGGACCGGGAGCTGGGTAGGGGGGTTACCGGAGACCGAAAGTGGGGGAGACACAAGAGTGAAAAGGCGTGAAGGGAAGAGGTGTCGCCTTCCTAACCAGGCTGTACGATCCTAGCAACCCACTGTTGCTAGGCGATACACAGTGCGAAACAAAAACGAGAGACTGTGAGAGGAGAGGTTGTTTTTATAGATTTCTATGGTTCATCTCAGAGCTTAGCTCAAATCACTATCTTTCACTTGGGCTTTCCACACATGGCTCCACTTCGTCCCTCCGGTATGTACAATCAGGGCAGCTGAACACGGTCTCACTGATTATGCTAGCGTTGCTTTCTCATATAAGATGTGCTGCCTTTTATGTTTCCTCACACAAAGGGGGGATGTCCCCTGCTCCCACACATCTCCCCATTTTTATTGCATAGACAATAGAGCAGTTGGCAGCAAGATGTCACACGTGCCAGCCAGTGCAAACGATGCTTTGTTTCCGTCTACTCCTCACCGGGCGACGGGGATGCACAATAAGCATGGTCCCCGGCGGCCGCAGCCGGGGACCATGCTTATTCAGCCATCAGTCGCTGGTGGTGAACTTTGCCACAACTCCACCCTCAGTCTCATCTCCCCCACTGATCTGCTACCGCAGCTATCACACCCAGGCTGACTCGTGCAAATATGTGTGTAATTTAAACAGATACGATTGTATTGTTTTCTCAGGCGGTTGACACCGTGAGTAAGTAACTGTTGCTCTTGCTCTTATTTTTCTTGAAGCGATTGAAATCATAGGTTTCACTGGCGGTCACTGGTAAGGAGCTGTGAAATGCTCTGTAAGGAACACCAATTTGATTCATGGTGTTGTCGGTAACCTTCTGGCACAACACCAATCTTACATCAGATGCAATCAATGTTACATCTGGTGTAGTAATATGAGTCGTTATGTAAGAGAAATGTGTCTCTGTGTATTCAGTTTCATAATTGAAATCAAATGTTTGCCACATTTCTCCAGTAAGATTTTGAGCTAGATCCTGTCAGGGTAGCTTATTCACTTCTTTGGCATTTTGAGCACTGCATTTGTCTAATTTAACTGTCAATTAAGGACTGTAACAGCTTCCAGTATTGTTTTCATGAAGTTATGTGTCCATTAAATGATCACTGCAGATCACCATTTAAATCAGGCTGGCATCAGAGTCTTGCAACCTTGTTCCTGTGATGGGCAAGAATGTGTCAGGTCTGTCATTTCCTGCATGGGTTTTGAATAGTTCACTTGCTTTTTGGCAGTCTGTTTAGCTGACAGAATATTTCTCTGCACTGCCCTCTCATTATATCCAAGTAGTTGCCATCTTATAGTGGAGAAAATGGTATGTAACATTACCCATCATTTTAGGTCACAGTGTTTTTCCCTCTTTTTTTCTTTGCCAGTCTGAAAAGTGTAGGAGATCCCTGTCTGTATTAAACTGAGTTGGTTCCCTCCCACATTCCCGGCCAAGGAGCTGCCTTCTGCAGGCCTGTCGATAAAGAAACAGCTACATATCAGAATGTCACTTGACCCAAACAGATGGCTTGTGGGAAATTTGTGTGATCTCATACCAATTAGATTCCATTATATTTGACACTGTAGATGTGTGAGCTACTGTTGTTGGGGTAACTACTGCAGATGGTAGTTGGTTAGCTGTTAACTAATTTGTCTTTTGTACATTATTCATCACTGCAGAGACAGAGTTTAAATCTGTAGGCTAAATTTACTTCCTATAATGTTACATGAACTTGGTAATGGATTTTGCAACTTACAATGTGGTGTGTAGTGGCCAGTCCACCTTGAACCTCTACCACATCTATGGCTGGTCTGTGTTGCAACCCCTGCAAAGTCATCCCATGGAGGTTAACAGGGTATAATGGAAATTGCATTCTGCAGGATTCCTTTATTGAGTTGTAAAGTCCCCACTGATTTATAGTTCTGTTAAATCTTCTATATATCCAAGAGAGATATAGAATATATGCTTCACAGAGTACAGAGTCACATGTGAGTGTGTGCGGATAGGGCTTCACAATCATGCTTTGTCACCATTTCTCTACATTTCTCTGTTTTAATCCTCAGGCATAACAAATGTTTGACTTTCTCTCTCTCAGCTGATACAGCAGGGATAGTATGATACTTTAAACATCATCATTATTGTTTTCAACCAGTAACTGGCACAGGCTAAACTGTGCTCTGAATTGCAGTGTGATTAATTTGACAAGCCAGAGCCTATTTCTTTGCTTCTGTTACCCACTCTGCTATATTTGGTTTGGTTATTTGTGATAAGAAAAATTAATTTCCATTCTATCTCGTAAATCGAGTAAATTCAGTTTTCCTCCCCACTATTGAATAAAAAAGTCGAATTATTTTTTTATTTGTCGTTTTTACTCCTCAGCTGAGACTACTATGAGAATCTGTCTTGTATTATAAAACCAGTAGCAACATATGACCAAGCAGCATAGTGGCTAACCTTCCTGGGAAGAAATTATTGAGTAATCTCCTTAAGCCATATGCTTAGACATATGGTCATTGTGGTGTAGTTCACAGTTCTTTAGTGTATTTAGACAGCTATCTAAGTCTTGAATTTATGCTGTTGGTTATTCTGTCTTGCCAGTAGTTACAACTACTTCCCTTTTTAATCTGTTCATACTGAGTCATTGACATTACTTCGGTCTATGGCCCTTCCTCATATACTTGTTAGTCAAGCTGTGAGGCCTGTGGGTTGTCTGTTGGATGATTGACCAGCAGACACAAATGAAACTTAAGTAGTTTATGTTGCAACCTGTTGCCCCCCTTCCCCTCCCATTCCAGTGAGCATGTAATTCAGGAAAGACTCGCTAGTTTTAAAGACCAACTCTAAAACCACTTGTTCTAAAACATTTTCTTGTTAGGTCCCAATATACCCAGAGTTAGAGCTTTGGAAAAATCTTTATCTCCCGCCAATATCAATGAAATCTTATGAAACTTCTCATGACACACCCTTTCCAGTGAACTTGTCTCAACTATGAAGTCATGGGAATGCAAAAGGGATTTTTTTTTTTAATTACTTGAAGTTTACTTCACCTCCCAGTGCCCTCTCTTTCTCTCAACCACCTGTCTATCTGCAATGACTGCCAAGTGTACAATATTAAACATGTGGACAAAAAGTAAAGGTTATTCGAGAGATGATGCACTGAAAAGGATTACAGAAGAGGTGAGATGGACCTCCCAAATGTAAGGGACACATTACACAGGCGTGTGCTTTTCTGAGTCAAACACTGGCTGGACGCATATTGCCTAAAGGCGTCTCTTCATAGATTCAAGAAGTCAAAGCAAGCATATAGTTTGTTCTTCTTTTTTCCTGTTTTTCTTGCACTGGTATTGTATTGGTGCAGACATACAAATTGATTACAAGAATTGCTATTCTTTTGATGAGCTACTAAATGAAAGTTCAAGAAATAATTTGCAGCCATAAAATACATGCTATAGCACAATGATATGTCTTCTTTCATGTACTTAAAGTTATAAGGCGTTCTCATTTGTCAGTGTTACTTGAATTCAATGGTATTCAGCTCCTGCTGTTTAGTGTGACTGTCCATAGGATGCTTTGGGGATCAGTTTCATAACCCTGATTCTTGTTGAGAGTACATTCTGGCCTCAGATTGTCATCAGCTGTAATCCCTGACCCCACCCACATTTCTGTCTTTCCCTTTCCTCACTTTCCATCTTTGAGTGGATTTAACCAATACTGAAAGACACGTGCCTCAGTGTTGGGCCTTTAAACATGACTATAAGACTCTTATTCTCTGTAAATCCCTTTCACCCAACGGAATTGTTTTTTAAAGGCCATCAAATTGAATACTGGTAGCTGTGCAGTCATTGCTTCCTTTCTACCTCTGAAAATGCACAGATATTTAAAAATATTATGAGCCTGTTGTAGAAGATGAAACTAGAGAAACATTCTGGTACAAAAGGACAAAGACAAAAGTGGTCATAGGCAGCTGGGCATAAAGGATCCTCACAGACTGTTCATCTTCCTTACTTTGTATTGATTGCTCCTATAGTGAACTGGCCTGTAGTTCATGCCTGGCCATTTTTGTTTAATTGTATTATTTGCGGATGTCACACAGAGAGACTTTGACCTGGGTTACAGATAAAATGTAAAACATTTCCTGTGTCCTTTCTGCGTAAGCTGTAGTTTAAAGTTGGAACAATAGTGCTGGATGAGTCTGTACCAGGCACCAGACAGTGACAATCACCCCATGTGTTCTAACACACTTCTCCCCTTTGAATAACAGTCTTGCTTTTCTTTACCATTCTTTCCCATCCTTCTTCCAAAAATGGCCCTGTAATGACCATGCCCGTTAGGAAAGAGTGATGATGGTGTTTGTCTCTGACCTGCACTGCACAGCCTGAACAGAGTACGCAAGCTGATTGCAGACAAGATTACATGCAGCCAAATTCAGTAGTTCGCAATAGAAATGTAGGGCTTAACTTTTTTGTGGCATAGCTAAACATTGTCCATGGATCCAAGCTGTCTCTCTGTATCTCCCCCCATCTGCTGTCATCTGAGTCAGCTGTTTGTAAATTAGCCCTAAGTGTCCTGATTGGAATCTAATAATGCTTGAATTGGATTTTTTTTGTACAGCTCTTGTTGTAAGATAAAAGGAAGTTATCTCATCGCAAGTATAGGTTACCCAAGGCCAAATTTAACTTTGGTAATTGGCTGGTCATATCAGTCATAGTGACAAACTATTACTGTCTTAGTGTTACAGCATCTTTTTTTATTGCCAGCAAATTCTATAAGAAAATCAACAAGAATTCTATGGAAAAGACTAAAGTGTGTCAGTTCCCTTTCTCCACTGGTGAACAAATATTAACCCCCCCCCAAAAAAAAAAACAAAAACAAAGGGTCAGGCACATCTTTGCACTAGATGTCGTTTTACTCCATTACTGGAAAATGTTGTTTATATTGAGTGGATTTCAAATACTCCACCCTGCTGCAGGAAATATCTAGTGCACCAAATATGTATCAATTCAAACAGGAAATGTAAAAGTGTAAGGAAGAGGAAGAGAGAAATGGGAAACTATTGAGAGACAGAACCGCAGATTGTTGGTTTTGGTCTTTTTCATTGGATTTGACAGTGTTTAGAACAAATAAGGATCCAGTGTTTTCCATCCTATGCCAGACTGCTGAAATTGTGAATTGAATTGACTATGACTTGGTAATTTGAAATGGTCAAATGGCTGTCGAGCTGATAGTGCAACCTCTGGCCATAGTTGACTGCTGATCCTGTGAAAGGAAGACGTGACAGCAATAATACAACCCAGCTTTTCCCAATATGTTAAGGTAATGCACATCTGCAACTTAAACGAGAAGAGAGACCCTGTTTTTTCACCAGGCACCAAGTGGCACTTCTTTCTCTGAGGTTGCAAATGTTTTTTTTGTTTGTTTGTTTGTTTTTTGGAACAAAAGAGGGTCCTGTTTAGATTAGTCATTTCCCCATCTTTTTTCTTTTTTTTTTTTTAAACAGAAGATGGTATGCAGGTGGGCAGGCCTGAGAACAGCCAGAGAAAAAACAATGAGTCATTTACAGTTTGGGATCCTGAGTGCTCAGATTAATGCACCGGGACACCCCTGTCTCATTCTTTCGCTGAGGCCAATGCAACACCACATGGAGGCCTCTCAGTGCTCAGAAGCTCCTTTCAATTCAAAACAAAGGGGAAAGTGTTGATGCAGCAGGCTCGTCTCATGGAGCCTGCTGGAGCTGTAGTATTGGCAACAGCGCTGTGACTGTTGACCTGAAAGACTTTATTTGTGTTTGTTTCTTCAACTAAGCTGGGCCACTTTGCTGCCAGCCCTCCTCCCCTTACTGACAATCCCCAAAAGTCATTCATGACCTCTATTGTATAGATAACTGGTGGTTTACCCATTTACTTGGGTTGATGAACATACAACAATGATAAAGAATCATTTATAGATTGCCAACAAGGATATAAAATGACTTTCCCGGATAACACAGGAACCTTTACTCCTATTCAATGTGACTCTGTGGTGTAGAGTCATGGCCGATTGACTCAGTGACACCAAAGTCAGGTTACCTGCTCAACATTGTCACTTCTTGTATTTGTTGTCACTGACTACCAGGAAGAGTGGGTGTTTTAATTTTTAAACAGTCTCTGTCTGACTGAAATTATTGACCAGTGTTATCTTTTATTTTGAGTATTTTCATCTGTTTTAAAGGACACAAACATTATTAATGTTAGGGCTTACCCTAACCCTGGAAGCAAGATCCAGATGACAGTGATGAAACAACTAACATGTCAGGATGGCATTATGGTGATTTGTATTTTTACCCCTGTATTGCTGCGTGCATATCCTCCCCTCTGCCAACCCCAGACTATTAAGTGCATTATTTACCCTACAGTCAGAGCATAGAATTGTGCCTCTGTTTCAACAGCGATTAAACAGTTGCGTTTTTGTAACTGTCCATTCTAGGTTTATGTGTGTGAATTTATAGTGAAAACTTTGATTCGCTGCCACCATTAGCATATATTTTTTGATAATGGATTTATATTTCATAATTAACTCGTTTCCTTTTTCCCTTTTTTTTTTTATCAGCTTGTGCTTCATTTATGAATGGCTGCCTCTGCCTGTCGTTCCTCCCTATCCGTCCCTCTTAGAGGAGAGGCTAGGCCATGACAAGCAGATCCTCATTATTCTCACTCTCACTGGCTGTTGACAAGGATAGCGATACTGATTCTCTTTTACTCTTCCTTGTCCAAAATCTCTGCTTCATTTTCTTGCGTTGGCTTTGACCAAAATACCCACCACCACCACATCAGCCACCTTTCTAAATCTCTCCTGCTGCACAGGCTCAGCACTCAAATCCCTTTGATTACAATTCCCCGAGACCTCTGTGCTGTCTTGCCTCCCTAGATCTGTTGTTGCATCAAATATGTCTGTGTAGTTCCAGCTTCATTAAAGTAAAGTCTCAGCTTATGTATACACTCAAATGACTGGATATTTAAGCAGAGGTTAAGATCTTTTACTAGCGTTTGTACAGCCATGTAACCACCAGATCAATCAGGTAACTGCAGCTCGGCTTGACACCCAGAGCTTACTGTCTGACTTCCTGTCAGCAGGTTCAGTGAACCCCACAGCTTCAGTAACCTGCCTCAATTCTGCACTGTGGGTTGAACAAAATAACTATTGACACTGCATTCCAATGCTTTTATCAGAGAAAAGTTACATCAAGTTGAGGTAATGGAAAAAGTGGGATTATTGTACCAGTCCAATTATTTTAATTGAGGTGAAGACTGCTGTCCTTGAATTGTTTTTATTAAAATAAAAATACAGTAAAACACCACAGATTTTGGCCACTTGAAAAATGTGTTAAACACCATCTGACAGTCTCATGTGTTGTAAAACGCTCTCAGACAAATTCTCTCTACAGAAATCTAATTGCTTTAATGATCTATTGTCAAATCCACTTAGGGGAACATTTGAGAAGTCTGGTGTTCCTGTACTATTAAACCTATGTCTGCTTTTCACAGTCTGCTTAGTTGAAAGTACGATTTATAGTTTTTAAATATCTGCAGGATTAGGCTCTGTTTGAGATAGAGCAAAGTGAGGAAGCGACTGCATGTAAGTCATTTGTTCCTGTGCTCTTCTCCTGAGTGTTACTGGTGTAGTGCTGAGACTTGTAGGGCACAGGATAAGACAGTGGATGGGAGCAACTTTCCACTCGACTAGGAGAGCGGACCTTACCCTGACATGCACTGATTTCAGGCTGGTCACACTTCACTGAGTCGGCTGGCAATAGGGCTTTTATCAGGGCCTACTGCTACATGAACAGCAATCACATTAGAAATTACACATGACATATTTTAAAGCCAAAGGTAACCGGAACATTATTAAAAGGGGGAAAATAACTTTGAAGTGTTTGGACCTTTTTAACCTTGCACAAGAGATCGTCATCAGAGTGCGACATAAACTGCCCAATAGAAGTTAACCTTATACATAGAAATACGCTTCATTATGAAAGTAGGCAGACCCCTTTCATTTTTTATTTTTTTTTTTTTTGCGGCCTTATGCTTGATGGAAAAAAAGACTTTGTTTCCCACATCAATCTACACTCAATACCCCACAAGACAACTGGTCTTAAACATCATGTCATTGAAATGATCAACAGCTTACTGTTGGTTTTATCAAACGAGACAATACTGTTCTGTAGTTTTTGCCAACCGTCACCATGGAGACGGTTCCCTCTGGCTGCTGTCATGAAGCCCAGATTGGTGGACCTTTGGATGGAGTTCAACCAGAGTGAGGTTCATGGCCACTTTTCTTTCTTTTTCCCTGATTACTAAATTTTTCTAGATAATCAGCTCTATGCACACTCCTGTTTATACCAAGCGCCTATGATGGAAAATTCTGATATTGATGACCCAGTGAGAGCTCAAAGGAGTGTTGTATCTTGGTGGGGGTTGTTATGAGTACAGGTCTGGGACACTGGAACACCATATATTTTGACTGTTGACACTTGTTTTGAGAAACTATAAAAACCGTAGGCTTGAGAACATCAAGCTCACGTTTACCCTAACCCTAACCCTAACCCGTTTTAGCATTCATGAATGCTAAATAAAACTCAAGAAAGACAGCTGACGTGTGAAGACTTTCTTTTTAAAATTCTCTATTAACTTTTTGCCACCACACTACTTACATTTAAGGATTAAGGAGGCCACTGCACTCTTGGTAACATCCATAACAGCAGAAATATTTTGAAACCTCTCCCAGGTCTTTGCCTCAACATGATCCTGTCTCTTTGCAGGCTTTTCCTTCCACCTCATTATTTCTGCTCTAATGTGCATTGTCAGCTGTGAGATTGATTTTTACCACAGGTAAACTTCAGTGAAGCAGTAGTAATGTTTCAAAGATGATTAAGAGAGAAATGGGAGGCAACTGTGTTGGCGTGACATAGCAAGGTGTAGGGTCAGTTTTTCCTTTTTTTTTCGGATTAATAATAAATAAATCAGTTTTTGATTGGATATTACAGGGTATTGAGTGAAGACTGAGAACAAAAATGATTACAATAGGTATGGTAAACAATTGCAAAGAATTAAAAGGTTTCTTGTGCAGATGGTGGCATTTAGTTCTTACTTTCCAGTCCTATTATTTGCAAGTAAGCCATCAGATATTTGTTTTTATTTAAAGAGTTTTCTTCTATAAGACCAATTTTCATCATGTGGAATCAGCAGCAGTGTGGGCAATATTTATGTCGCTGTGTGTGTAGAGTTTTTTTGTTAACTTTTCCAGAGTTTCAGGGCACACACACGTGCCCCTGTAAAGATTAGTAGAGCAGGAGCCAGAACACAACCTTTTAAACCGCACTGGCTCATTAGCCACAACATTCTTTGAAAATGATTGGCTATTCAAAGCCTCACAGTTTTTATTCTCACTGATGTTCACAGTAGCTGGAATCTTCTCCCTGTCTGCCCAAATCCTACCTGTGGCCTTCACCTGGTCTCTGGATTATTTACAGGCACTGTCACCCAGGCGTGCACTCATGGACCAGCCATAGGTCCACTGTAGCAGAGAATCCTTTGAAGTTTACTCTAATCAGCACTGCAGCTGCAAAGAGCTGCTGTTGAGTGGAGCTGGGGCTGGGCTGGGTGGGGGGTTGGCTGGTTGTGTGAATGCAAATGTAACCAATATGAAAATGGATTATTATTCCATACAAAGCAGTATGCACCAGTCTAAAAATAGCTCCTGGGTTGCTCGTTTAAACTGCCATTAAATCAGTTTTTAAAAAACTGTTTCATTGTTCCCTACCCTATAACTGCTACAGTTAGCCTGCACTGTAGGTTTTATTTTTGCTGAATATTCATCTAGCTGTCTATTTTTGGCACGATGGGCTAATGATTTCCCATCATCTCTGTAGTCTAGTCTTACAGTAGCCTCCTCACTGTCTCATGGAATGACATGGGGTATTCTAAGCCTCTGTAGTGAGGCTGAACAGACTGGTAATCCCTGGTGGCTTGCATTTGCAAGCATTAGTATGGGCAGTTAAAGTAGTGAGGCTTTCCCTTGATATCATCCTGCATCACGTGAACATCTCTGTGAACTTGAAGCATTCAGAAAGTCAGCGGCAGATCAGTCAGCAATGTTTACTTTTGTAAATACAGAATCCAGGACACACTCTATACTGAGGGTTCACTGCTGCTTTTACAAATAGAGGCATCACCAAACCAAAGCTTAGAAACATCATGGGAGCTAAAGTTAAGATAGCATATTTTGGTAACTTGGATGTAAATGCCTTAAGTGGCTAATGGACATTTATAGTCAGCTTGGACCACTCAATAGCTTGGTTTAAGTCATGGATAGCCATTAGTGATTCCTTGGCATAGATTGTATTACAGTAAGGTCACTTCTTACCAAAGCACTAAGGGGGACCGTCTGATCTGTTCACCACACTTAAGAGCGCAAAGACCTTTAACTTAGAGTGGGTGTTCACTGTTAGGCTCACCCATTACTTAAGTATGGGTTTGGTTGGAGCTGCATTTAGACCATAAAAAACCATTCTCCACACCCACTCACAGTTGGCTTGGTCTGGCTGAGGAATGTTATAGTTTAACCTCTGTTGCTTTCTTCAAATGGTTTATATTGCCAGAATCATATTGTTTCTTCAGCCATGTGACTGTGTTGATAAACTATAAATGCATTTACAAAACTTTGAAAACATTTGAGTGGTTGGTTGTTTTATTGATTTACCAATAATTAAATTGACTAATATACTGTGGCTTGAGGGCCACCTGGGAGAGGGTGGAGGGGTTTTAGATTCACCTATTGAAGAGTCAAAAAGCCTCAGCTTACTATCACCACACAGTGGTAAGTTCATAGAGTTTTTATGAGCTTCTAGGAGAAGATAGCATGAGATTTTGTTCCCACAGTTTGTGCAACTATGTGCTTCCTGAACTCAAGTTGATGCTTATTGTAGGAGAATCTATGGGCTGTCAGCATAATGGGAGCATGGGTCTTGGTTATGTAGAAAACAGGCCAGTTCACACAAGTAATTCTGCTCCTGTCTCTGTTCCGTTTCTGTGCTTTCAGCCACTCTTTGTACTGACATAACAATAAGAAAAAAGATATTTCCTAAAGCTGTTCACCAAGGTTTTCTCTGATGAAATAAACTAAAACCACAAGTCTTAACAAAATTGAGTTGAGCTGTGGATGAGTGTCATTGTCTCATAAGCTGCAGATGCTGATCTTTTATTAATGGCTGCAGTCATCAGGATTGTCAGTTAAAAGAGGCCAATTTTATCTCTGTTGATTGCTTGAACTCGTTTTCGACACCTTGCAAAAAATGCAGTTATTTCACATAGCGGCAGTGATGTTTCATACTTGACAGTCATTACGTTTTAATGACATTTGTACTTGACCATTCTGCATGAAGTGATAGAGAGGAAATGAAGAGTTTACATTGGAGTGCAGCCAGGGCCAGCACAAGTATTGATGTGAGATTAGATAAGCCCTCCCCATGAAGTGAAATTTACGTCTCACACAGCAGCAGACATGTACAAAACAGATGCATTGATAAGCAACATTAAATAGTGTTTATAAAAAAAAAACAAAAAACAAAAAAAACTAAAAAACAATCAATGGTTCACACTGTTGCCTCACAGCAAGATGGTCCTGGGTTCAAACCTGGGATTAGGTCCTTTCTTCCTGGAGTTTTACATCATGTCTGGTAAAATTGATGAGAAAAATGGTGGTAAGTTGGAATATGACTTAAAAATCATTTTAATTTTCATGGTTGGAAGAGTCCTCAGAGACTCTTCCGCTGGTTATTTTTAGACAAATGGCTACTTTACATTCCCCTTACCATAATGTTCATATCCGACAGGACTAGCGTCTGAGATGATGATCTGCTTCTTATTAAAATGTTTCAGAAAACTTATTTCTTACTTTTCCTTTTAGGCCTAGAAATATATTCACATACCTTTCTGTGAATATAGATAGTCACTGGTGCATGTTTCTCATCTCACAGAACTTCCTGAGAACTGGACTGACACAAGGGAGACCCTGCTGGAGGGCATGGTTTTCCAGCTCAAGTACCTGGGGGTCACGATGGTTGAGCAACCCAAAGGAGAGGAGCTGTCTGCAGCGGCTGTCAAGAGGATAGTGGCTACGGTGAGTGACGTCACGCATAGCCGAATTACTAAACTAATGGGGGACCACCCAAAATGTCTTGTCAACAGAACATTTTTCCCATTAAAATTACATTCTCTGAGTTTCTCACCATCATCAACTCAGCCTTTTGAAACTCCTGATGCCCCCCCCCCCCCCCAAACAAAAGGCCCAGGCTGACATTTACAGAAGGATACAATTGGTTTGGACACTTTGGCTCATTGTGCAGCTCAGAAAGCTTTATCGTGGTAGAAAAGGCTCAATATGATTAGATCTGGCGGCTCAGTGGATAATGAAGTTAACCGTGGCAAAATGGTCTCAGCACACAGTGATATATGGACAGAGAGGTAGAGCCTCTGATTGGTTATTATCTGTCTGTGCCCTTGGTGTCCCTCTGAAAAAGATGTTAAGCTGCTGGTTGAGACGTTCTTAATTTTGCGTTAATATTTTGTTATTGCATAGGCTGAACAATTTAAGAAATTGAACTGACTCTCTTGTTTTCAGTCACACATGTACCTGCTGTTAAACTTGGTTATATTAACTTGGTTAACTCTTTATTCAGATATGTTTTTATATTTTTGTACTGTTGAAAACTCCAAGCATTTAGCAATTTCAATGGTATCTTTTGAAAGCTTGAATACAGGTGATAAGTTTGAGTTTTAATTGGCACTTAACTCCATTAAGTTTTTCAATTTCATTATCTTTCTATCTCTCACGCTCTTTCGCTTCCCCCTCCTGTTTTCCCTTCCTTATCCTCCAGGCCAAAGCGAGTGGAAAAAAACTCCAGAAAGTCACATTAAAGGTCTCCCCTCGAGGAATCATTCTTTACGACAGTGCCTCCAACCAGCTGATAGAAAACATCTCCATATACAGGTCAGTCTTCTTCCAACCCTTTAGCTCAGCGGTGTCAAACTCAATCACACTCCAAAACACCAAAACTCATAGTACACATTATGTTGCGGGCAAGAACAGGACAGAAAAAAAAAAAAATTATTGAACAGACTAAAACTAACCATGTTTTGAATAAAAATATGAATTGAAATGGACAGAATACTATATTTTGCCCCCCAAAATAAAAAGACTTGTATATATTTTGTTCTCCATTAAAAATGTCTACTAAAAACTTGAAAGCCTAAATAAAAATGTAAATTTTAAGTGTTAAATTACAGCCACATTAGCTCCACAAACAAGACACATTTTGTACACAACTAAAAACATCCACAGATGCCTGATTGGTGTGTTGTCTGGGGAAGCTAAAATTAGGGTTCTTGCAGGTAGCCTATGGTTTGGCACAGCATGAGTGTTATGGGCGCCTCATACAGCTAGGCCATAAAAAATTTGAGAATTGAAACGATCTTGCAAGCAAGATATTATTGTATCCCGGGCCGGATGTGACCCGCAGGCCTTGAGTTTGACATACATGCCTTTACACTCATCTTGTGTCCTGGATTCAGTTGGGTGAGTCCGATTTGAGAAATACTTTGACCCTGAGTTTGTCTCCATGATTTGCAATGAAACAAAAATTTTCTTTTTCTTTTTTTTTTTTGTTTGTTCTCATCAGTCACTTGATGAATGTGAGTGAGGAGGTGTAATACTAGATTATATTACTGTAATACTAGAATAGATGGTCCATCAGCAGTTTGTCTGATCAATCTCAATTTTCATGGTAGCAACACTGTGTTTCTGAGCTTTCATCTCAAGTGTAACTTACCTACACACACTGAGCCCCTCGAATAAATGTCCACAGACGTCTGAACCACCCCAGCCTGCACATTTAGATCTACCTAATCGCCATTTGGCCTCGAGTTTATGAGCAAAGCTTAAATCACGTTCCTGAAATTCCAAATTTATGAGTCTACATATCAAATCAAGATGGGACTTTCCATCCTTTCTCCAAGTTTGACCAGACTTATGTTGAATAACACTTTTGAAAAGCTGGCAAATTGAAGACTAAATCCCAACTGTTGGCAAATTCCATAAGTTACCTCTGAGCAGTTTAATTGACAGGCTGTCTTCACCAATCATATTTCCATCTCTACAGGGTGGCTTGGGGATTTTTATGTATTTTAGAGTCAATTTGTCTGACTCACGCCATTTATCTATATTAAAAATCTAGTCTCTAAAACTGGCCTGAACCTTCTTTTTTTCCCCAGACTGAACTTCAATGACCCAAAGTCCATCAAAGGCAGGATGACAGATATTGCTGTCTCAGGCTAAGATGGGCTGTATGAGCAACAAAATGCACTAAGATCAAGCTGAACAGTCAAGTCAACATCAGTTGTTTTCTTACCTGTGTAGTTTTGAATCACTGATAATCAGTGTTACAGCTAATGAGGATATTTATCCTGAGTTGATCTAATTGCTGTTTTTATGATTTTTTTTTTTTAATGCGCAAAGACTTGGGCTGTGGCTTGTCCCCCTCCCCCCCAAATCTGATTTGGTTGATCAGTGTGATAGGGTGATTGCTCTTGGATGCACACCAAATTAACTGTATAGAAAGGCCTCTGTAGTCCTCAGAGGCATCCAGTCCAGTCCTAAAGGCAGGCAAGGCAACTTGATTTGTATAGCACCACTCATATATTCAGCATTTCAGGGTTAAAACAAAAGATTTATAACATTAAAAACATTGAAAGCATTAAAACAATTACATAAAAAATGCTGCTACTCCTACTACTACTACTACTAATAATAATAATAAATAAAAATAAGATGATAAAAATCAATTTTAAAAATAAATTACAAAGCAGTGACTAAAAGGAAGCAATGGTTTCAATGGACTTAGTGAATGTGGTGGTAGAATGTTTTTAGACCTGTTTTGAAGTGGTTACAGAGCTCGCAAGCCTCAGGTTTGTGCCACAGGTGAGGGGCATAAATACTAAAAGCCACTTTACCCTGCTTAGTTCTGGTTCTAAGAACAGTGAGTAAACCTGTCCCTGAGGATCTGAGCAGCCTCGATGCGTAGTAGGGGACTAGGAGGTCTCTAAGGTATTTAGGCACAAGAGCAAACTTAACAACAGTTAATTTGTGGTAGTAGGAAATCTGATCTGACCACAATGCAACAACCAGGTGTAATCCTCAAGTCTGACCTCGGGCAACTTCTGGAGATCTAAAGACATGTTTTTTTTCCTAAGAATTCTTCCTTTATGGGCATCAGAGATATTCTTGGAAATAGAACAGTATAATTAATCGAACTATAACACACAGCACAATTTCACAACATATTTCAAACCACAAGAGGTACAAATATTTGACAGGTAGACTTTGTTATAAAATGTTGCAAATTGAGCATTGGTATTCTCCTCAATATGCTTGTTTGGTCCAGAATATAATAAACAAATCTGGTTGTCAACAAATTTCCTTTTTTTTTATACCACTCCCATCCCATCCCATCCCATTCCCATTCCCATCTAACAGAATAGTCATGACATGATTTTTTTTTCCATGTCATTCAGCCCTATTTGTAATGTTTGAAAGGCATTTGAATTATGGTGGACATAAGAATATTTGCATCATGTCTGTGGGTTTCCTTGGAACCAAAATTACCTTCATGAGCTGTGTCCACTGCTTAACATCCACTGATGCTCCAATTGTTAGTGCATTGTGCACTAAACTTCCTCAGAAAACTTAAATGCTCATGGCTTTTATGCCTCATATTTCACCTGCAAAGAGAATGCCTTTATGACAAAATACTTGTACTGTTTTTGTGTCCATCCTTTCTGCCTTAAATGCAATGCCAGTAAATTGCAGCTCTGATAATGGATTCTGTCGTTTGAAGAATGTAAGGTACATAAATAGAACAGTAATTAAAAGGCTGATTGGGTGAGTTGAGTCCAGCTGTAATCTCAGGTTGGTGTGAAGACATAAAGCAGCTGGTTGTATGTTGCAGCTCATTGGAGCTCTCCTCCCCAGACATCAGCTGAAAAGATGGATGACCAATAAAAGAAATGGATTTGCCTAGACACCCAATCTCCCGGACACCCGCCCACCCAAATGTTTGCCTGTGAATCTTAGTTTTGTTGTCTGGAGTGCAGCTGTGATTCTCAGACCTTTCCAAACTTTTTCTATCTCACATTTATTTATTTGGTTGTCATTAGTTAACAAAGCATGCAGCTATACTACAGTGATGTTTAAGGACAGTGCCCAGTGCTCAAAGGAGAAAGGAAGGACAGATGGCTGACATTCATTATAGCCTTCCTCCATCATTTTGCATCTCCCTCCACAGCTGACCTGTGTGCCTGTCGTTTTGGGATTACAGTAATGACATGATGATCAAAACTATTTGTGAAGCATTACAGCTTAATTTAAAACTCTGTTTTGCACCTGAGACTGACAAGCGAGACTGATGACTCACTAACATGGGTGTAGAAGACTCTAACAGCAGGAAATGACTTTCTTCTCTGTCTATGTGAGTCTGTTTTTAATATAACTTACAGCGGTTGTGCTGAGGTTTTTTAACAGGTGTGAACACTGGGATTGTAACAGCTTTAAAAAGCATAAAGGAATGGCATTATTTTGGTGGAGCAGCATAGATGTCCACTGTGCATGATTAAGTTAAATTTCATGACATTTATCAGCGTCTTACCTGCACAGACACAACGGGGCTGTATTTGATTATGTGCAGAGCAGTTGGATCGTGAATGCAACAGGCTTTTGCAATGCCACAGGTTTTTTTTTTTTTTTTTTTTTTTTTTGGGGGGGGTTAGAGAAATGCTAGATTGAACAGTTTAAATCGGATTGCTGTGGTAGCTTAAGGGTTTAGTGCAGATGAAGTGACATGATGGTCCCCCTTTATCTGTGCAGACTATAAGGTCTTAGTGTTTTTATTCAAGTATGCGTGCCTGTGTTTTTCTTTCAGAATATCGTATTGCACGGCAGACAAGATGCATGACAAAGTGTTTGCTTACATTGTCCAGAGCCAACACAATGAGACTCTTGAGTGCCATGCCTTCCTCTGCACAAAGAAAAAAATGGTGAGTAAATTAGTTTGTACAGTTTAGTGATCTCAGAAGTACATAGCATGCAAAAGTCGGCTATTTACATAACACACAACTAGAAGGACATAACACAGTCTGAAACCACCTGGTTCTAAAAGTTGAATAAAAGCTTTACGGCTAATATCGTTTTTATATTAAAGTATAGTTCAACATTCTGGAACAGGCAGTTTTTCAATTACTTATTGAAATGCATGCAAAGTTTAATAAATGGGTTTTGGAGCTTTTGGTAGGTGGATTTCTCTTACATTTGGACAGAGCCAGTCAAGCTGTTTTCCCTGGATTCTAGTCATAATCCTAAATAATTTTTCCACTGTATGTGGTTTTATATTTAACATACAGACCAGAGATGTATTGGTCTTCAAATGTAATTCTTGGCAAATGAGCGTCTTTCCAAAATGTCAGACTATTCCATCAGTGGCTCTGGTTACACACGAATAAACATAGTAAAATGTACTTCATTTCTAAAGCTACCAATGCAGACAATAGATTCTTCTTACAGTTAATTAGAAAAAAAATGACTAAAAGCTAAATACAGTGAGACTGAATTTAGGTTTAGCTCCTGGCTGTGTGCCAAGGGAACAACTGCACTGCCACTTTGAGCCACTCTTTATTTGCAAATGTCCAAGTATGAAGTCAGGCTAAAGTCAGAACATAGAGGTTGTCATCCCTCTCTTGGCGTTCCCTCCATCTCTAGGGATTTGCAGAATGGGTGAACCACTCCCTCTGCTTCCTTCCCCTCACTAATTTAGTTCTGGTCAAAAGGCCACGTATCCTCCCAGTTACATAAACAACTTGTCATGGAGCCCCCACGTTTAGCTTCCTACTTCAGGTATCTGTGAAGAAACTCGTGTCAGTGGTCAGTTGCATCAAGCATATTTCATGTTTTTGGAGTTTTTTCTTCAATGGATGAGATGCATATGAATGTAATGTATCTTCCTTTGCTTTCTCTGTATCTCTCTGCTTTGCACGTGCCTGTCTTTCCCAACAGGCCCAGGCGGTAACCCTCACAGTGGCTCAGGCTTTCAGAGTGGCATTTGAATTCTGGCAGGCTGCAAAGGAAGGTAAGCATGGTCGACCTGCCAACCTGAGTATGGCAGATGAATGAAAAGGTTTTTCTTTTCTTCAGTGTCCTCTGTTTTTGTTTTTTATTCTTATATGTACAGTATACAGCGATTAATTTTTTCCTTAACTTGGACACCTTGGAAACTAGGGGTGGGAACATTTTACTATCTCGATTCAATTAGATTCTGATTTTTGGGGCTACGATTTGATTCAAAATTGATTTTTCGATTCAAAACGATTTGAATCATGATTCAATGATTCCTGCTTCCATCTATAGGTGTGTAAAGGATTCACATAATCTACTAATCGAGACATTAAAGTGTCTTTTTCACATTTATTAAGTTTTTTTGTGTCAAGCTTGGTCTTCCCAGGCATTCGGTAAATGGGGTCCTATAAAACCCACAATCACGGAATTAGACATTAAAAACAGAATTCATTATGAATGAATAACAGAACCGGCCGACATTTTACATAACACGTTTTGGGTTTTTTTCCAGAATAAAAAGGATCATATCTGTCTGTCAAAATGCTCCACGTGGGTCACAAATGAATGAATGAATGAATGTAGGAAGGTAGGAAGATGGTTACTTGAGCGTAGTGGGCGGGGTTCGATTCCCAGTGGGGGCTCCTGAACATGTCTAGTTTAATTGGTGACTTGATGTAAATGTATGTGTTGACCTGAGGAGCATGGTGGCGTAGTCGCCCTACAATAAAAAGGAAAGAACCAATAATTGTTTAATTGATGACAAGTGATGGACTGGGCTACAGCAAGGAACGGTGACCCCCCCAGGTCCTAGATCGGACCAGACCAGACCAGACTAGAGATGTGACCCTTCCAGAGACCAGACCAGAGACCGGCCCCTTACAGAGAGTAGAGACTAGAACAGACCAGAGACTGGACCAGACCCCTCCAGACCAGACTAGACGAGACACCGGACCCCCAGAGACTAGAAACTAGACCAGACCAGAACTCTCCAGAGACTAGAGACTAGACCAGACCAGAACTCTCCAGAGACTAGAGACTAGAGACTAGACCAGAAACTGGTTCCCGGTCTTTTTTCAGAATAAAGAGGAACGTATCTGTCAAACGAGAGTCACTCACTGAGCTTAACACAGAGAGGTTGACTATCATGTACTTCAATGGAGATGTCAGTAATTGTTGGAAAACCAAAGAGCATGGGGATAGAAGAAATTAAAAAGTTTACAGTGGATTTGATATGTTCACAAAAGTTGTGAAACGTATGTTTAATTGTTTTATTATGATTTTGCTGAAATGTGTGGAAGCATTAAAGTTTTCAGTTGTAACTGAAGAAATTGTCTCTATTTCATTACTTAAAACACTGTGCCAGGGTTAAATTTGCGTAAAATGCTAAAAAAGCAATTCTCAAAAATTTTAAATTGAGGAAAAAAAAAAACATAATAGCAAAAATTAAAACGGAGTTTGGGAAAAAATAAAATAGATTTTATAGGACTCTAGTTAAAAACCAAAATGAGTCTAAATCTTCGCCTTCAATAAGGACGGTCAGTTGAATCTCTCTTTCCTCCATTATTGTAGTTTCCTCCTTGTTGTGGTGCTTACTGTGCAGCGTATGTTCCAGAACTAGGTCCGTGGTGATGTCAGGACGTCCCGCATACAAAATGGAGGCAGACAGCCTGCACATTTTTTTTATTTATTTTTTTTTTTAAATAGATTTTGAGACATTTTAAATCGATTCTGAATCATAGTAAACGATAATTGCGATTCTTATGACTTTTTTTTTTTTTTTTTTTTGGCACACCCCTGTTGGAAACAAATATTTTCCGAGGTCTTCCTGATTTTGACCATCTTCTACAGAGGTCATGTTAACTACTGGAAAACTGTTTTCTTGCTCCTGCCTATCACTGTTGTCCTCCTGTCTTACACACACACACACACACTTGCATACAGTGGAGGAATGTCTCCATTGATTGGACCAGTGTCTGAGACTCTTTACTACAGTGACACCTCTTTATTATAGAGAACTCAGTCATGGTTAAAGATTCATCTAGGTATTGACATGGGGAGGGGTGGAGAGGAATTAAGGTTAGCATGGGGGAGAGGTAGACCGAGTTAAGTAGATATTTCCTATTTCTTTAATGGTGGGAGCAGGACTTGTGCATAAGAACAGGGAATTCCTCTCGATGCATTTAATATACGTTCTTTTTCGCCTCATGATATACTGTTTATATTTTTATTTTCTTGAGGTCAAACGTAAATAATTTACCTGTTTGAATTTGCGAGGACTTTTAATTGCTGTATAGGGCAAAGAGATATCCAGGTACCACTGTGAGCATAACAAGCAATGGAAGTGCTGTGTAAGGATGGTGTCACACATTCTTTTGTACAGCTCAGCAGAACATAAATGCAATGCACTGCATGTGTGATCTCAGTGTAAATTAGCTGTTCTTTTCACGTTATAGGGACTTCAGCATTACCACTAACCCGCTTCCTATCTTCCCCATATTTTACATGCATGTTGCTGTGTGGGTGTACTTTGAATTGTATGATTATCCATTGCTATGGCCTGTCTTGTTTTGCACCTGGCACCTTAATCCCCCCTCACCCCACACCAGTCATTATTTTATTCTCCCGCTCCTCCCCCCATTCCAGCACTTGCTTCTGTTGATTAAGAGGTGTAAGGATGAGAGCAAAGGAAACAGGGGGGATGGGGATAAGGAGCGAGGGCAAAGAGGATGAAAGACAGGGCAGAGAGGAGTGTTGGGATGGCAAGTGTGTAAGAGAGAAAGGAAAATGATTGTATGCGTGTGTCAGTGGGAGCTCACCCTCCTGACAGATTGAATGTTGGTGCCATTGATTCTGTCTTGTGAAGGCGAGGTTATTTATTCAGTCCTTCAGAGACATGCACTCACACTGTATGAACATTCCTACTGCCTTGTTCATTTACTCCACATTTTATACGTTGACTTCTTGCTCTACTGTGATGTTTTTAAGGAAAATGTTTTAATGTGTGCATATTTCCATTTTAGGAGTGGATTGTTTTTGCCAAGATCAAGGCCACAGGCCCCCATCTCATGCCTCTTCATTTGCCTTTTTGTATTTTTGAGCTGAATATAAAATTTGTAAATTAGTGCATCCTGCTTCCTCATCTTTAACCTTACATTTTTTCTCACACACTTCACTGCCATGTGTTTTTTTTTTTTTTTCTCTCCTCTTTCTCACTGTTCTTAATACCTCCACGTTTCCATTTTCTCAGTGGGTCTAGAGTTTCTCTTTTAATTTGCAAAACTGCTTTCGTATAGTTCAGTACAGTATCACTGATGAAGAACAGCTGATGCCATAGTTGGTGAGAGGTTATGGAGGGAAAAAGGGAAATCTATTTTTTCAGATAGTAGTGGCATTCTCTTGTGACATGAGAAGAAAGGGAGATGAAAAAATCCTTTTGAGCCTGTTTCATTAAAGTTAGAAGACCCCTTAGGATCAGGGTAGAAGGAAGAGTTATCAACTGTATGTCTGTCTAGTTTGCTTTAGCTTCTCTCAACCACCCACAGTGTTTCTCCACAGATCACCACGCGTTCCTGACCTAAATTTCTCCTTAAATTACTGCACCCATCTCTGTTCATAAATATGTGTTGATAGAATATTCCCTGTAAACACTGCAGATAGCTTTGAACTTGCATATCTTTTACGCAGGTTCCATGTTTAGTAGGAATTTGATGCTCCAGTCAGGCTGAAAACTACACACAGGAAAGGCCACAGGGACACAACAGATAGCTGGGGAAATTTTTGAAACACTGCCATCACTAAGCTACCTGGGCTCATGGGAACTGAGATATTTTTTTTCCTTCTTTTTCAAGAGATGTTGTTCACAGATAGATATTCAGGGAGAGGAGGTATTTTTAAATGCCCAATTGTTGTTATGATGATGATGAGAATTGAAAGACTAAGCCTTCATAGTATACGGTCTACCAGGTGTGCTGACAGGGTGTCCCTGTCACGGTAATGTCTGCTTTGAGCAGCATCACATCTCACTCTATCTAAGGAGTAGCCCTGCTTTCTGCTGAATACAAGCGTAGGCAGCGCCGTTAGTTAGCCCCAAGTCAATCCTGAAGTAAAAGTGTTTTTAGTGTTTAGTGAATTAACTTTCAGCACAACTCTGTAGACTAACTCTGACATGTTTGATAAATAGTCCTTGAAACAACTCTATGAGATCATGGTATAATAGAGCAGTGTCTTGCACAGTCAACACAATGAAAGCTGTTTTCATTTGCACTTAGTAACCTGCACTGCGTTCTAAACCTCTCTCTTAGAAGGTGAGTATGTTTAGAGTGAGCAAAGCCTATTATCCATTTGACCCAGATGCCATGCCTACACTATTTGAATGCTGCGGTACTTATTGCTATGTAAAATCTGAATTGTGTTACTGTCTTTGGAACCCAGGCAGGCCTATTAAGTTTCAGGTGATAGGTGGCTTGAGTAACGACCTTGACCTTTTGTGTCAAATTGCTGCTGCCAATTTGTTTACAGACATTATATGCTTGCTTAGTGAAACCTTTTGATACACACACTTTGATTTGTTAGAAGAGTAAACAGCCCCTTTGCGGTAGCACTAAGAGGTCATTCTTTTGGTGGTTATAAGTTCCTGAATCACAGCCACACTTTTCTTTTTGTCTTCCTCCAAATCTCATCATACCCCGCACAGAGAAAGAGAAGCGAGTGAAGTCAGGTTCAGAAGGGGAAGGAGCCAGTAACTCTCAGTCTGAGAGCTCAACTAGCCTGAGCAGCCTGAAAGGGGGAGGTGAGTCATGTCACCCATCATCACATTGTTCTCTATCTCTCCCTTACCGTTCTCCGTGACTGCAGTTGTAGCCTTAAGGGAGGGGAGAGTATTCAGCGACTTGTCAAAGGTTGGCCTATATTGAGGCCTCAGGTCAGCTGACACAATCTGCATTTTCTTGGTTTTTCTTTCTCACTAACATCTTTATAATAAACAGCAAATGACATTTCAGCTGATTATGTTTGATGATAATGGCAATGATGATGCCTTGCTGTGTTGGGGGTCCATTAAAAGCAAATCTTAGTTCAGCCACCCCCTTGACATTTTATGATAATGGAGAACTGTTTATAAGCATGCAGTGTGCCTTACTATGGTTTTGTAGAAAGCATGAAAAAGCCCTAGATTTTCAGTGACCTCGTTATTGCATCAAATTTGCAAGATTCGTTGACTTAAGTCACAGCTCATGCCTGCAAAACATTTAGTTGACATCGACTGAGCCAGACAACGTGAAGGCATGATTAGCTTCACATATTGTCCACAGCCTAAGCTGAAATGAGATGAGGATCGTCCTATTGCCAGTGGCTCAGTGTGTATACACTTATACCCCATAATGCTGTCATCTTTGTTTGTTTGTGTTTGTGCATGTCTTTTTCCTGTCATATTCTGTATGCCAGAGGCCACTGTTAGTTTCCACTGATCTTTTTTTGTACTGGAGGTTTTAGTTTGAGACCAAGGTTTTTTTGTTGTTGCTGTTGTTTTTTTTTTTGTTTTTTTTTTCCCCCAGCTGAAATATCTGCTTTGCACTGAGCTTCCTCCTCTGCCTGCCCAGGTGGCCTTCAGCCAGAGAGAGATCTGTCTAAATCTGCCCTGATACTTTATGTAGGGCTTTGGCCCGGAATGTGTTGCATTTTATGACCGACACAGGTTTTAAGTTTGATCCCCAGTGAGAAGAGCCAACAAAGTCGGACTTGGAAACATATTCTAGTAGTAGAGAGGCTCAGTCTACATTTTTGGACTAACATTATCCCACTCACTATTCTGTCGGTCATTTAGCTGCCAGTTTACGGGATTTCTGTAAAGCAAATTGGTGTAATTTTATAGCAGAGCAATACACAGTGTGGCACAAGTATGTGAGTGCCTTCTGAAACGGGCTGAGTATTTCTGTCCTGACAGTGGGCTTCACTGCCTTAAAGCAGTGATTGGGGACAGCAGAGTTTTAGAGCTATCACAAGGTTACATTTATGCACCCCTCACTGTGACTGATCAAATAGCATACCACTGAGTCACAGGGACTCTCAGCTTCAGCAGTGTTGTCAGGCATGATTCAGCTTTATCCAGGAGACATGATACCCTCTGCTCGCTCCCAGCACCAAGCCTTTTGCAGTGGATACAAAATATAAATGTCACTTTTTCCTGTGTTTGATTGGCCTCAGCTTTTTCTACTTGACCCTCTTTCTGATACTGTCACTAACTTATTTTGTCTGACATCAATCTAAAACCATAAGACATTTAATGAGCAGATTGATTAATTGCACATTGGCAGCAGCCTCAGTTAAATGTGGTCAGGTGTTTGCCAGAAGCTCATTTCCCCATTTACCTTTACAAAAGCTGTTGACTTCTAGAAATTAGTATGAGACAAACCCAGAGCCTTCCCTTTTTTCCACACAAATGACAGTCCTAGTCCCATAACATTTCCCTCTTCATAGCAGCAGAATACTGTGAATGCCTTCGAGCTGGTGTTGACACACAGGACAGGTTGGAGCGAATTTCTTTTGCATGCTGACTCAGTTGTTTATGGGTCTTTTGAAGAACATGAATGTTGAGGAAAAGGCCAACCAAGGATAACCAGATTTAACCATTAACATGTGAAAAGCAGAGCTGGGTTGTGTAAGCATCAGACAAGTCATTGAGGTTTCACTGTGCTCAATAGTCCACATTAGTTAGGCTAAAGACAAGATAGGAATTGGGGTAGACATACACTACTGATGCACATTTATCATCAGGCAGGGCCATTACAAACCAGTCCTGTTACAGATCAGCAATATCACTGTGAAGTCAGGGTCGGGGGTGACTCAATGCTCTATTATCCCAAAGTGACAATCCACATTTGGCTGCTTTTAATGAGAAACATTAGAGCTAAAGCAGACCGTAATTAATATCATGTCATCACACTTACTGTGCATGCTAACATACAGCTGCATGACTGCAAGAGGAGCTGATCAAATGCTTATATGAAGAAAATGTATGTCTTCACTCAACTCACATGCTGTACATTCTTAAAACTACTAGGGAATTTGATGTCTTGGGGTATTTGAGAGGTTGCCTGTGATTTCAATGTATTAAATGGTTGCTTGGGTTTTTTTTTTTTTTTTTCTTCTTCTGAAATCCAGCTTGTTTGTTTCACATTGCAGAGGTAGCCACGGGGAAACTTCTAGACTTGGCTGAGGGAGCCAATGTGGTGCAGGTCCACTCAGGAACAAAGCAGGCTGAATCGGATCCCTTTGTGGTGCATAATCATGCAACAGAGAACAACAATACTGTATGGGTAAGTCAAGAGTCAGGCTGGTCAGTGAGTGTCTTCTGTTTAGGCCAGATAAGATAGGAGGAGAGGGATACCATGCTGGGAACTGATGGTATGGTGATGTAGCTGTGTTTATCAGGGTGGACTCTGTAGCTGCAGTGCTGCTATGCTGAGTTAGACAATAGGCCATTGAACACGACTGACTTAATCAAATGGTTGCATAGCTCGAAAGGGCGTGGGGTAGCAAATTTCCCAGATTAACCTCCCAAAGCCATTGTAGATTAGAGGAAAAGTGTTTAAAGGTGACTGCATTCATGTGTGAGTTTATTAACAATAACTGTTCACTTGTCTCTGAAAACAATAAGTTGAACTTGAACCAATATGTCTTGCGTTTTCTTTGGCAGGAGCTGGAGGATGGTCTGGATGAGGCTTTTTCAAGGTGAGAATTGGTGTGGATCTATGCTTCCCCGAGAACAGTGTCCTCTTAACAGCCACGCAAGCTGCTGTTCTGGAAATAGCCCCCTGTGGTCTGTAATAAACACTGCCTCCCCCTCTGCTCAGCTCATCCGGGTGCACTCCCACAGAAAGGAGACAGGCTCAGTTTCCAGGGCCTGGCCCAGCCAACACCCTCCCTGAGTCATGTTGCTTTTGTAGTCAGTTTGCCATCATTTCGGACCCACACACTGATTTCATTTGAGCCTTTTGAAGCCTATAATTACTGGACGGCGCTGCTGAGGGACACACTTTTTGGAATTTTATATCAGAAAATCATAAGAAATGTACTTTTTGCCACATAAGGAGAAAAGTTGAGTGAAATGATCAGGCTTTGTAATTTTCAGGTTCAAGGGTGCTTGGAAAGTCCTTTTTTGTTCAGTTTAGAACATCTTAAACAACCTACATGTCACCAACAAACTAATCAAGTAAGAATGGAGCTGCAGTCCAGTGGAATTGGTGTTCCAATTTAGTCTCTCTTAGCAGCACTATGCTCTGGGAGTCTGCTGTCAGGTTGCACAGCACACTGTTTAAAAAGATTTGTTTATGAACTGCCATGTTAGTGCATTTATTTTCTTTGGCTGTTCTTTTTATTGCCTCGGCTGGTTCATCAGTTATCCTCTTATTCTCTCACATCCATTTAATGAAGGAGAGATTGGGCTCCACAGTCCTTTTAATTAGGTGCTAAGAGGCCATTTTGCCCACTTATCAGATGATTATTTGTTTTGCGTACACTGGAATCATACCCTAATGCTGTTAATATTCCGCTCTCTGATTAATGAGGATGCCGCCACCATTAGCAGAAGAATCCACATTTAATTTCTGGACTTGCAGCAAGTAAAGTGACCTTAGGCCAGGGTTTGTGTCATTGTCTTCTGAAGCAACATGGGCTGACTCATGATTCCTTGATTGAGAATATGACTGTAGATAATGACTGCATCTGTATCAGCTTTATTTTACCTGAGTTTTTGTGTAGTACATATCCTTTTGCATGGAGGTTGAAATCAGTTCCAGACTTGCAGTTACTTTATAGTTGAGTTATTTTAATGTCCTTTCTCAACTATGTACATCCTGACTGAGCTTCCTCATATCAAAAACTATAAACAGCTGAGTTTAGTGGTCATGTGACTTAATTAAACTTGGAAAAACATGTCATACGCTTTCAACGCTGGGGAAAAAAAGCTTTTCTCTTAGCATTCATGTTTTTTACTCACTGATTATACTTTCCTTAATTTGCCCTTTGAAGTACTCAGCATGTAAACATCCTGGAGATCATGTACCATACAGCAAATTGATAACAAGACCAACAAGAGTTTTTCCTTTGAATTAAAGCGAGATATTTAAATTCTCTTCGAGCTGCAGGTTGTAACTGTACTGCAGAGAAAGTCAGCTTTTCTTGTTGCTATTTGAGAAACAGCACTGCCATCTGCTGGCTCCTGAGTTTGATTGCTGCTATAGATGTGAACCCCCTTCCCAGTGCCTGTTGATCAAGAGCAATAATAAATGAATGTGGTTTAAATATGGTTCCAGTCATGCAGGGAGAAATCTTACCTGTTTTTTATTTATGCACTTTTGTAGGTCAACTCTAACCACAATTACTTAGACATTAAGTCCAATCACCATCCTCTTTATTTAAAGAGAGAGGAGATCAAATTTTGCCTGACTTGTGATGTTTCCTTTGCACCCCCAGCCACAGTCTGGATAGTTTTGAATCCTACTCAGGTAACGATATCATATATGGATGTGGTCACTTCACCTCATTCTTCCTTAGCCAACCCAACATTCAAGCCTGCTCATCTGCCTGGATGTTAAATTGTTTATGGCACATAGTTTCTCATTTTCTTTTTAGACCATGACCCATTAACATAGCTCAAAATCTTTGTTTAACTTACTGAAAGGGGAAACCCATTCCCACTGTCACTCCACTGTTTGATCCATCTCATAAGACGAGGCTCTCTGCCACAGAGACTGGTCAGTCCTTCACTGTGTCCACATGTTCATCACAATGTTTCTTAGACCTCTGCTTCACACTCATCAGCTTTGCACTCTGTTAGTGCCATGACATTAAACAAGTGATGTTCTGATGAATGGAGATAGCGTTTGTTCTATACGTACTGCAGGTCTAAACTGTTACTGTAAACCATTTCATCACCACTTTTGGCCAGATGTGGCTTTGTTTTTTTTTTTTTTAGTATCATGATACTCTTCAGTATAAAGAGGAATGCCTCTTTGTTTAGAATTCATTGATTGTATGTCCACATATTGTGAACGTACTTTTTTTAAATGTAAAGAAGTGTTATAAGTAAATGTATGAATATTGCATGTTATTTTAATCATTACCCAGGTTTTATTATAAAGCAGTCACTAATCATTCTTCTTGTTTCCTCTGCTTCTCCAGACTCGCTGAGTCTCGCACTAACCCCCAGGTCCTGGACATTGGGGTAAACCCTCAGGACTTCAACACTGAAGAGTGCCTGTCCCCAGGCAAATGGGACCAAGAGGACACAGACTTCACAGCACAAAAAGACACTTTTGGGTGCTAATATGAAGTCTCTGCCAAGAAGGGAAAACCAGGGAAAGATGAGGAGAAATGGTGGTCAAAGAAGATGAGTAACAAAACAGACATTTGTGACATCCGTAAGGTTTCCCACCTACTCGCTGCTGCCAAGTTGTCTCACTGGTGCAGCCTAGCTGAACTCTGATGCACATGCATCTACAGAGGACGACAACATGAGCAGGCTGCTCCCAGAACAGGCCAAAGCAATAAAAACTAATTTCTCCCTTTTCTAAGGAATAACATGCAGTTATTTAATGTTTGTTACAGTCAATGTGTTACTTCATTTTTATGTCCAGTTTACCTGTTCATTGTTTGTGATGAGTCATATGTGCTTGTATACACTGCGTATGTGTATGGGTGTTTGTGTGCGCATGTGGATATATTCATTATATTGATGTTCAAATGGATGTTTGAGTTCCAAGGAGCTGAGTGAGAAGCATTTTCATGAACATGAGATAAAGGTCAATAATGGTGCTGTCACATATTTTCAAAATTTTATTTGCTTAGATATGGAGAAATGTAACTGGATTGGAGGTTAAGACTCAGTGGTGAACACCACTAATGCACTAGTTCTAATACTCTGCAAAACAATTAAGTTACTACCTACATGCTTCAAGGCATCACCCTTTTGTTGGGCGACAAAAGCTTTAATTAAAAGAAAAAAAAAGTATGCATGTGTTGGTCAAGAGTTTTTGTTTGAAAAATGGATGCGAACAAGGTGACAATCTTTGTATTGTTATTATTATTTTGATTTTTGTCTTTTTGTAATGCAAAATCTATTTTGCACTCACATTCATCCCAGTTTAAAAGCACACATTTCATGTAAGGGAAGTTAATGTCAAAATGCATGAAACTCTGATTTTGGCTTCTGTCCAGTGCCTCTATTCACTCCTCCCCTTTGTGCTTTTCAGGTTTTATTGTTTCATTTTGAATCAGGGTGGATTATTTATATTGAGGTGTTCAAGGATGATGACATGAATATGGAGCGGTTTTTCTTGACTTTCATATTAGTGTTTTCTTTGGTCATGACCCAGGAATTAACTCGGATTCCACACACCACATTAAGTCCAAGGGCTTGATTATGTTAATTACTGGCTATCTACCTGTTTATGTTAACTTATGTTGCATTTTTTTTTAGTTTACTTCACTCCAGGTATGGTTGGTTCCCTGAGTTATTTTTGACATTTTGGTTATACATGTATATGAATATAATTTAATTCATTAATTTACATAAACTTCAATAAAAGCAAAGTCTGTATGAGTGTAATTCTTATTCCTTCTAGACTAATAAGACTAATAATTCTAATGTAGATCTAATGGCTTGCCCTTTTTTTTTTTTTTTTTTTGAGGAAGTCCCAATCCTCAGACCAGCGTTTAGGTGTGAAAGAGTCTTCTGGAACAGGCCGGACCTACTGGCCTTTGGAGATGATTATCTCATTCAGACAGGTATAGATTCTCAGGTGATGGACTGCGATTTGTCGGCTGCAGGGTCCATAAATACAGCACCAGACAGCACGAAAATTGACACAATACCTAAGCCTCGAGTCTCCTCATCTGCAGATGTGCCTTCCTCCCATTTACATCCATCCATCAAGAGAACTTGACAGTTTTTCGGGCTTTTTTTTTTTTTAATGCTGACATTCAGTATAACAGACACCTAATCTATTCACCTCACTTGTTCATTGTCATCTACAGTGAAGTCACTGACCAGCCTGCAAAATTTTCTATTTCATTTTAACTTGCTGCCAGGTTCGTTCTTCCTGAAGGATAGATAGATAGAATAGACAACAACAAAAAAGACATTAAATAGATAACATTGACACACATTGTGGGTAATTGTTTGCACTTAATTATTCTCTACGTCCTGAGTACATTTCCAGTGGAGCACTGCTTAATGACAGTACATTTTCCCATCAGTGATTGGAAAATTGTGGCGCCGGTCCCCACCCAAGTTGAAGCGCGAGTATGAGGTATGAAGAGAATGCAGACTCCATGCTTGTCCATTGCCCCCTAGTGGCGGGAACGCTACAGTGACCAGAAGACGCGTGCTTCATGCGTGTAATACCTGATAGTCACACTCTTCCTGTCACTTCCCCGCTTCCTCCAGCAAACGTTTGCAGTAAGGTGGTGCCAGGTGGTTCACCGTCATCGGCAAGAACCACCATTCAGACTTTTCTCTCTTTCTTCCTTAATATAATGCCAAGTTCGTGTTTTTATTTTTATTGTTATTATTTTTTATGATATTTTTTAATCTTAATTAAAATTAAAATTTTGCTTGTTTTTCTCTGAGATTTGACTCCTTTTTGTTTATTTGTCATATGTTGGAAGTGACGGTGTCCGGAGGGGCGTGGGCATGAAGTCGGCCAACACGGAGTGCATATGCGCGTTCATTCATAGGAAGGAGCGAAGGAGATGGCCGGCTGCTGGAGAAACACCGCTGTTCTTCTGCTGTCTCCATGTAAGTAACAGTACTGTGAACTGACGTTAGGGTCTGTAACATGCACAAAGACTAGCTGATCGTTTGGAAGCCGCATCTGTATGCTGAGATTGACTTTCGACCGGAAGAAACAAACCAACTGAAAGTTTCGCCGCACAGTTAGTTTCTCCTCCTTCAGAAGAGCGGAGGTTTGTTGTTTGAGTCTGTTTTCCCGTTGATGTGAGCGTTGATTGTGCAGTGCCGTACGATCACCGGCACACAGCGGGCTAAACCCCAGCCCTCCTGTGACGTGACAGGAGTTAGCGTGAAGAAACACAAAACTAAGATACAGCAAATAAAATAGGATTGGTGTTTATTGCCTGTATCGTCTTATTGGAGCCAACTTGCGCTGACCTAAGCCCATTTTGTCACCAAACATTTTTCCGCAGATTGTTTCATTTGCGCTGCACAGATCGTTTGCAATGTCACCGAGCAGCGTGATCAAACCATTTACAACTTCCCAGATGTCAACGCATCTGGATGCGAGTTCTTCTGGGAAGATGCAACCAAAGTAAGTTGCCGATTTTAGAGTAGTTGGACTCAGTTTTCTGATATGCAACCTGTCCGCGTAGCGTTGGGGGGGGCTTACGGATTTTAACTGTCTGTCGGTCACACAGACACACACAGACACGTGATCAATCCGAGCTCACGCATCCACTCTGCGCTCATGCAGTCTGCGGATGAGCAGGCGGGCGCATTCCGGCTGCAGCTTTCTGCTTGTCCAACTCTCCACTCAGACACAAAACCCTCATTTGAATATTCAAATCCGCGTCAAAGAGCGGGGCCTCGCGCCCACAGCATGAGCGGAGTGAAGTAAAGTTCCAAAGCCTCCTCTCAGAGAGAAAAACCTTCAATACAACGAAACGACCTATATCACAGTGAAGGAAACACAGGCTAAGCTGCTTACAGTATTTTTGCTGGCATTTTTTGCATTTCTTTTTTTTATTGAGAAGGGGGGGGGGGGGCTTAAGCCAACCCATTTACCCCCCGCCGTCAGTGCTGCATAGTCCATATTTGTCACAGCAAGAAAAACAAAGTTGTATTTGCCGGCAGTACTGCTATTACTGTTTGTACACAGTGTTACACCTGATCCACACCAGGGTAAAAGATTTTGTCTTGTGATTTGTATAAAGGCCTGTTTGTTGACTTTAGGGCACTGTGATTGCACATCAAAGTGGGAAGGGGCTACTGGTGAGGGGCTCCAACATCAGCACTCTCATCACCAAGATATGCTTACACAAGATCTTCTACAATCGAAACTGCATCTCAGAGGTATAATCCTTTGACTGTCTGTAAACGTTACCGCACACCCATGACATGAAGGAATTAAGATTTTTCACACTGAAAAACAGTTATAAATGTAAAATGATATAGTGTGGAAAGGGATTTATTAATTTTGCTGAGGCAAAAGTTTTTATACCAAATAATTGCATGGAGTTAGAAGAGTGAAAAGTACATTTTTGTTGTCAGGCAACAGCACCACAGAAAATCTATGATCATTTACACTGCAGAAGTGCTAAAAGCAAAAAACTAAAGAAGCTAATTTGAAATAAAATGCTGTTGTCTTTTCCCTGTGTTTCTTCCACCTAGGGCCACTCTTACACAGCAAATTGCACCAGTGAGTATTGGATCCCATAAGTTTAAAAACTACCAACTTTATTTTACTCTTTGTGAACATCCTGTTCCATCACTCATCTTCGAAATATGTAGTATCGAGAAATGTGCATCCCTATGTGCCCAAATTCTGATAACAATATGTCAGCTTTTTACAGGCAACTGTAGTAGTTGGAAATACACACCTGGGCATGGGGACAATCCCCCCACCTCCACATCTTCACCAACCAGAGCGGGTGAGCGATCAAACACGCAACTAACCCACTTTGTCTGACTAATTCATATGGTTTCACAAATAATCTGCAACATGCTTTACACAACTGCCCTTTGATAATCATGTTGTTTGAATGAGAAACTTGGAGTGGAATTGTAGAGAAACTGTCCACGTGTTTTCCTTTGACAGAGACTTCACCTATCTGGATTTATGTCGTCTCTGGTGCTGTCCTGCTGGCTGTTGCCTTGTTGCTGGGTTTTCTTTGCTGCAAACACAGTTCTCAAATTCTGGAAAAGTAAAAAAAATCAGTCATGCCAGTATATTAGATTTCTTTGATTTTCCTCATCTGCTATTCCTTTAATAATTTACAACTACAGTTCTCTTATCATTGGTAGGATCTGCGGTTACACACCTGTGGATACTGGCCCACAAACAGATGACATGGTAATGGAGAACGTGTAGACCTCTTCTTCCCTCATCTTTTAACAAGGTCTTTCCTGACTTTACACTGTAGATGGCCTTGCATATTATCAGATTCAAATTATTTTTGACAAAGAAGCATTTTCATTTGGTAGCAGTGTATTGCAACCAAAACACAGAAAGCTTTTTAACAGTCTCAGTTAGTGGTAAAGCTAGTTATCAGTAGTGATGTATCAGTGAACAGATAAGTAGCTGTTGAAGCTGTGGAAGCCAACAGACTCTTTGCTGTACCAGCGAGTGCACTTGGAGGAAATACCAGTACTAATGCAGCAACCCTCCCCCGTATCCAGTCAGGACCCACTGGTGGCGTTAACATGAAAGCTGAGGAGGATAAAAGACTCAGGGAGATAACACAACCTCAGGGAGAGCCTTTTCAGTGTCTTTTGGCTTCACAGCAACCCCTCTTGATGTGAACCCTTAAACCCTGAAGAGAGAAATACAGATGGCTTTAAATATAAAAGTTTATGTGTTTAAGATAGTATTAAACTATATTTATTGAAGATGTTATATTCATATCAATATAGTGTATTTTACATTATTATATATTTATATTCACAAGGATGAATAATACAATTCAAGATGCAAGATACCTCATATCTATATGCTGGTGTAGATTTAAGATATACATGTAGTATTCGTATTATGAAATATATTGATTTTTTTTATAGCTTTTAATAATATTTTATACATGTTTATTAGAATTGGCATGTTCTTAATGCCCCTGTGTGCATTTTCCTCCCCCGGTTTCCACCCACAGTCCAAAAACATGCACGTCTACATACGTTGATTGGTGACTCTAAATTTCATGTGAGTTATTCGTTGTCTCTGGATGTCTCTATGTTGTGGCCCTGTGCAGGGTGCAGGGTTAGGGTTACAATGCTGGCTGGGCTTGGCTCCAGTACCCCCCATGACCCTGACAGTTACGTGAATACGTAGAATATAAGTGAGAAACATATGTTACAAATACACTGTTAGGGTTTGGCTGCAAGATACTGGGAGATAGACTGTTGTTATGCTGTATTATATTATGCTGTGATACTTTTATGTCCTGTCACCTTCTGTTAAATACAATAAAATTAGTTTCATTTTTTTTTCTGGGATTTGTATTTTCTAATGTACCTGTAGGGTTTCTATTTCAACAAGGTTTTTTCTTTTTGTTTTGTTTCATCTGGTGATTTCCCTCAACCAGTGAGGGAAAATGAGCTCGTGTTGTGAGGTATCTAGTGAGTGTGAGTGCATCTTGTCTTTATGCTAATGTAGCTAATGCATCACATGGTCACTGCAAAGTTTAAGAAGAGCTGTTAGAAAGGAACAGATGCTCCATAAATACTCTTTAAGGACAGTAACATTTCTGATTCACTGGCTTCACAACCTTAAGTTTACAAGGCAAGCTGTATCAAAGCTTGGAATTCCCTCTTTGTAAAAGTGTGCCCAAGAGGAGTCGTTCAAAGTGGTGTGACTCATTCAGCCAATAGGAGGAACAGAAAGTAAACATGCCATTTCATGTAACTTACAGGAGTAAGTTTTTGATTATTAGACCTGAACTTGTGACATTATTTTTTCATAATTAAAACACTGCAATCTGTGTTTATCTAGATTTTATTACTATGAGTGGAATCTATTTTCTTAGTGACACAGATAGTTGTTTACACCTCACCCTTAACAGGGTTTACATAAACATCACACCTGTATTGACCTTGTGAATTGGATTTTATTATCTTAAATAGACGAGACTAAATGTTTACTGTTACACTCCAGCAGCTCTGTGAAGCACAGGTATTAAGGTGCAGCATTGCTCTGAACTAAGTGTGTTGACTTGCACAAAAAAAGAAATGTCATTAGATTTAGCCTAAGGGGAAACTTTAAATCTTCAAACCTTTAACAGCTCATTCTACGGAGCAGAATAATTTCATTATGAGCCCTCAAAATACGTGCTCATGAAATAGCAACAAAAAAAGAGAGACAGTATGGGAACACTCAAAGAGGTGCATTTCGTGCACTTGTTGCTCAGACAACAATGATGTTTGTTTATATCTCAATGTTGGATGTCAATTTCCTACCAAAATGTCTCACCATATTGAAAGAGAAACCTCTTTTTCTCATTTCACAGAGGACGCTTTTCAAGTGTAATTAGATGTGTTGTCGAGTGCATTTTGAATTGTGCATGGCCTGATATGAAACCAGTCATAGTTAGCCAAGTTGGTTTCCCCCTTGTTTCTTGAGAGTTTCTTCATATACACATGCACCTAATATGTGGAAAATATTAGGCAAATATGGTGTCTGATGTTTTGTTTGAACAATTCATCAGATTTATATCTGTTACATTTTGAGTCAGCTGCCACACAGAAGGGGGACCTTGTCATATCCTACCACACACAGCATATAGACTTCTGAGAAGTCTAGCCAGAAGTATGTGGTTAGGGAGGAGTCGCTACAGTTCATTTTCCTGAAGAGTATTTTGTCAATTGTCTGTCTTACAACACCGTCCTGACATATAACCCTAGCAAGGAATGACTAGAAAATAAAGTATGTATTCCATTCTAAAGAAAAACAGCTTGTAAGAAAGTTTAGAAATGTCACTTTGACATTCCAGGTACATGAATGGCTTGTTTTTTTTTTCATCCATCTAACTTTACCTTCAAGATTGTCAGGCTCTCTACGATCCTCTCTTGCTTCCAATTTAGTTAATACTAACAAATATATGACTAAATAGGTGCTGCTGCTTTCACACTAGATAATACTTTGACTGGTGTGTTGCTCTATGACAGAAGCTTCCTTATTTAGAAAGCCCCTTTCACCAATCTATCAATTTGTGTCTGACATCAATGCACCTGCACTTGTGGTATTTGTGTGATAGTGATGAATTGACTAGATTTTTACCATTAGCTGTGCTGAACATTGGTTTCAGTTTCAGCTACTGTTTGTTTTTTGATGTGCCAGACAGACAATAATGTTTATTTTTATTGGTTTTTAAAGCTCACTGTTTACCCCAGCAGTTGTTAGAATAGATAGTCACTGATTCTGATAATACTGGTTTGGAGTTCAAACAAAAAACAAAAAACTATTTGGTGAACTTTCTCTGGTAGTTTCAAATGTGGCCTTTTTTATTGACAAGAGGAAAATTTAACTGAGCATGTACACGATGAGTGTTACCCCATCATTCAATCCTTTTTAATACATGTTTCACTTTCCACCGTTACTTCACCAAAACCGACAGATTTCTTTTTTTTTTTATTGATATAACCCACAATGGAATAAAGTGAGCTTTGGAAGCATAAAATAATTCATTCATCTTCAACTGCTTATCCATTTTTAGGTCATGGGGGATCAGGGGACAGGTTGCAGGGCCAGCACACAGACACAAATATCTTCTCACACCTACAAGCAATTTAGATTTAGATTAATTATCTTTTTTTTGCCATTAATGTGAAAACACTTAGCACTGATTGCTCTCACACTGCAGGCCCAGTTAATGAAGCCAAGTTTATATTTTCCTTCTTTTAGGGTGTCATAAAGTATACGTGTTGCACTTATAGACCATTATCATGGTTTACTTGAATTAAATTTACTTACAATGTCTAATTTTTTTTTATTCACTCTATACTTAGACCTGTCCAATGAAAATCTAGTTATTGACCTTTTTAATTTGTCAACTTTTTTTTAATGATACAAAACAAAATATGGACAAAGTCATTTGTCAGTGGTTGAATATTTCTACTTTGGAATTGGGGTCAAGGTTTAGAAAAGCGGTTCGGTGATTGAAGTAATTCAAGGAACTAATCTTGTTGGGTGGTGGCCAAAGGAAACCTGTTACCTTGTCTAAAAGTAGGGATTCCCCACTTACACCTGAAACTTCATCAGGTGTAATTCAAAAGAGTCAACTATTGACTGAGACTCCTTTATCAAAACATCTTAAAACTGATATCTAATTTTTAACTCATCGCTGAATTGTATGTTCTTTCTTAGCCTTTTTTTAGCATCATCACCCTGTTTTCTTTTTTTAGGCTGGTGAAGGCTGACAGGAATATGTGGTGAATAGTTAAATACCAATGTGATCATGAGCAGATTCAGGTATTAACATGCAGCTAACCAGTAATTTTAGAAAATCCCACTGACATAGCCAGTAATAACATCATTTGAAAGCATTCTAAAGCATGCTTGATGTGGAATTGGGAATGTATGTGTTGATTACATCACCTATAAGTAAGTAAATTGTGATAATGAATTGTGACATTTCCTTCCCCTCTATTGTTTGCTGCAATTCTTTGACCCTCAGGACAAATATGAACCCATGTCTTATCTGTGTCTTATCAGATTGAAGAGATGAAAAGGATGTTTATTTGATGAAGGTTTTATTTAATAACCTTATTATGTAGAGTCTGCACCTGCGGCCTTTGTAGTTTTCAAGCACAAAGTGATAATAGGTTGTTAACACCACCACCAGCAGTAAATGGGGAGTTTTGCCTTTGCCTGACCGGAGTCCTAAACCCAGCAGATTCAGCTAACACTGGTCTCAGCAGTCAACAGTACCGTAGTAACTTCAGATCAAGGTGTAGCAGTGTGGCCCTGGCGGACATTTATATTTTAGTCAATTGAATTGAATTGAACTGACACACAAACCCATTATTGGACTTGTGGCCAAGATGCACTGGGACGGATCATCAGTGTTGTCACCGGGGTCATAAGGTGTTTTGTGTCTCACAACATACACCCTCGTCCAGGCAACCCAGCCAGGGTTGATCAGGCCCCGACTTGTGTCCCAGCAGCTACCCACAGGTCAGCCCTCTTTGACCAAAGCCACCTAGTGGCTTTTTCTGCGGCCTGACTGGCAGATTGAATGACCTTCTTTTGGCTGCTCCTGTGACACCCAACCGTGTCAGGACTTTGCAGAAAGAATGTTGTGCCAATCCTCTACAGCCAACTTCTATGGGCTTGAGAATGTTTTCCAGCCTCTGCCCCTGCACTCCTCCACTATCTCCCATTGGCTTCCTCATACGATCTTCCCAAGCCACTGTCAGTTCCAGCATGTGAAGATAATAATATCTTCTTATATTTGGTCCAATCTGCCTTTCTGTGTCGTCAGCAGCTACAGCATCATATTGAGCACGGCCTTTACATTCCTGTACAGCCACTGACAAATATAATAATTGTGATAATTTTTTGTTTGTGCCCAAACAGTGTATGAGGCTACACAAGCTACTGTGACAAAATGCAGATGGCACCACTGTACGCAAATAAATAAATAAAACACTTGGAAGGTTATTGTTATAACTGAAACTAAATCTAAAACTAATACAAGTTATGCTTGTTGATGTGAGTCATTAAGGGAAGGTGATCAGCAGTTTTACTGCTCCATTGCATGTCTCGGCTTAGAACAAAGACCTTAGATACACCTGCAGGGTGGGTGAAACATACACCAGGTGAGTTACATTTAGATCTGATAGTGGTTTTATAAAACATGATCTCAGAAGTTTATAGAAAAATAAATACATCTTCTCTGTTTTGTCTTCATAAAAGGATGCACAGAAACTTTTACAGTCAGACATATTTAATTAATCTGTCCATTCTCCCCTTTCTTCTTATTGGTTTGTGAAGAAATGCCTGATTCTTTCTTTGGATAAATGCGATGTTAATAATAAAACGTGCAGACTGAGCGCGGCCCCGGCCGACCCGAACTCTCTGTGCGTTGTGGGCTCGTGCACCTGTGCGCGTCACCGACAGACCCGAGCAGATGAGAGCAGTTGCAGGTTGTTTTTATTTTGCACCTTGGTGTCTTGGAAAAGAGGTGAGTGTAATCCTTCATCTTAATACTGTGCTTCGGCCCTGTTATTCGGCCCAGCTGACGGACATGAATTTAGCTCAGTTTCCAGCTCATTTGGGACTTTTTTCTAAATTCACCTGAGCGGGCGCTAGCTAGCTACCGTTAGCTAAAGCCGCCCTTGCTGACAGGAATGCGCGCCGAGTTTGTCTTCATTTAAAAATAACTTTCCGCTTGAAAACGTTTCTCCTACGTGTCCAAAATTATGATGCATCCACCACAACGAATCCACGGATTTCTCCATTTGGCCGGTGTTTGGCATATTTTGCATTTATTGACTAGCGGGGGAAAAGGTTTCCACAGAAGGACAGAAGAACTGTGAAAAGCAGGATGTTAACTGTGTTCGTCATTTAGCAGCTAAGTGGCTCCGAAAACAGCAGAAATCATGAAGGATAGTTTTTAAGGGATTAGTTTTGACGGCTGCACTTTTTAGTTGCCACGTAGCGAAGGTTATCATTTAAATTATATCGAAGAATATTGTTTTTTTTCTGTTTTTAATATTTCACTTTGGTAACCACTGCAGACTATGAATGACAATTTCTGTGGCTACGCAGTGTGTGTTCGTTAAGTGTGTATATATTATAATTGTACAGTCCGCGCCAAAAGTATTGGAACAGCAATTTCAATTCCTTTGTTTTTGTTGTATACTGAAGACATTTGGGTTTCAGATAAAATAATGAATATGACACAAAAGTTCAGAATTCCAGCTTTTATTTCGTGGTTTTTACATCAAGATGTGTTAAACAACCCAGGAAAGATGACCTTTTCTTTGATTCCACCCACTTTTCAAGTGAGCAAAAGCATTGGAACATGTGACTGGTGGGTGTTTCTAGCTGCTCAGGTGTTGCCTTTTAGATCGATTGCAGAGACATTAAATAGTTCTTGTTTTTGGCTTTGGGTTTCACCTGTTAAGCAAACATGAAGACCAGAGAGCTGTCTATGGGAGAAAAGCAAGCCATTTTGGTCCTGAGAGAAAAGGGAAAATCGATCAGAGCTACTGCACAAACATTGGGCATAGTCACTACAACAATTTGGAATGTTCTGAAAAAGAAAGAAACTCCTGGTGTACTGAGCAACAAACTTTGAACAGGTCGGCCCAGGGTAACAACAGCAGTTGATGACAGAAACATTGTGAGAGCTGTGAAGAAAAACCCAAAAACAACAGTCACTGACATCACTGCCAACCTCCACAGGGCAGGGGTGAAAGTGTCACAATCCACTGTTCGAAGAAGACTTCGAGAGAAGGAATATAGAGGCCAAACCACTCATCAGCAAAAAGAATCTGAAGGCCAAATTGCAAAGAAGTACAGAGATCAGCCACAAAAGTTTTGGAACAAAGTTTTATGGACTGATGAGACCAAGATTAACCTCTATCAAAGTGATGGAAAGGCTGAAGTATGGAGAAAGAAAGGATCTGCTTATGCTCCAAAACATACAAGCTCATCTGCCAAACATGGTGGAGGTAGTGTCATGGCTGCTTCTGGAACAGGCTCACTAGTCTTTATTGATGATGTAACTCATGATGGTAGCAGCAGAATGAATTCTGTTGTCTACAAAACCATTTTGTCTGGCAATTTACAGAAAAATGCACCCAAACTAATCGAGAGAAGCTTCATCATGCAACAAAACAATGACCCAAAGCACACTGCCAACACAACAAAGGACTTCATCACGGGGGAAAAAGTGGAAGGTCTTGAACTGGCCAAGTCAATCACCGGACCTTAACCCAATAGAACATGCATTTACCTCCTGAAGAGGAGACTGAAAGAGGCTGCAGTAAAGGCCTGGAACAGCATTTCTAATGAAGAATGCAACAGCCTAGTGAAGTCAATGAGTTGCAGGCTCGATGCAGTTATTGCAAGTAAGGGTTATGCCACCAAATATTAAATATTGTTCACTTTAAGTTAATTTAATTTCTGTTCCAATACTTTTGCTCACTTGAAAAGTGGTTGGGTTGAAAGAAAAGGTAATCTTTCCTGGGTTGTTTAACACATCTAGATGTAAAAACCACAAAATAAAAGCTGTAATTCTGAACTTGTCATAATCATTTTATCGGAAACTCAAATGTCTTCAGTATACAACAAAAACAAAGGAATTGAACTTGCTATTCCAATACCTTTGGAGGGGACTGTATAATTGCATGCAAGTTTTGAGGCGTTCTTGATGACTACTGTTGCTGTGCTTTTCCAAGAAGTGAGTGTGTCTCTGTTCACATTGGCTAAAACTGCTCCTGATGGTTCCCTGAGTGAAGAGAGTTGTTCTGGCACGTGGGTGGTGGTGTTCTGGGAAGTACCCCACTCTTGAATAATTTTCTATGGAAGACTGATGCACCAGATTAACTGTCATGGTGGAATAAACAGATACACCTAAATAAAGAGCATAAAGCAATTATAGTTGCAAAACCATCTGTGACAAGGCAGGAATTTACACATTACTCCAAAGATTCTTCACCTGTTGGAGACATTGGCTCTCTCTGTTTCTTTGATTTATGTCTTATTAGTTAAATACATATCGTAATTTCCGGACTATAAAGCCGCACCTGTTAAATTTAAAGAGAAAAACAGATTTGTACATGTATATGGACCGCAGTTGTTTATAAACCACAGGTGTCGGAAATATGGGAGGAAATGGCATAGGGCAGGAATTATGTTACACAAAGATTTCGCCTTTGCCTGCATCATATGCATTGCTTTGTGTGTTTTCCATGATAAGGGTGTGTGCATGAAGCACAAAATAAATGGCTGATCTTAAGAATTTAGTGTGGGTGTGTTTAATTTAATTCGAACAATTTCATTGGTCCACTATGACCTGTTCGGTAATTTCCTTGGTGTGATGTGACGCTGAATGTATTGGCGGCATGAAGCTTGTTACCGTAAAAATCCATAAATTAGCCGCATAGTTTTTTAAGCAGCAGGGTTCAAAGCGTGTAAAAAAAAAAAAAAAAGTAGCGTTTTATAACCCGAAATTACGGTACGTTTTTTCAAATTGAAAACTTTGATGGGTTACTTTAAACGATGATTTAATTTTTATGTTTTTTTTTTTTTTTCCTCAACAGACATGGATGAAAAGCCACACTCCAGCAGAGTTTTCATGAGGCTCAGTCCATCCAAATATGAACATTTGAAACCTCTCTCTGTGTATTCAAAGATGATTGCCTCTGACCAAAAAGCCAATCTGGATCACCCGAGAAAGTTTTCCAATTCATTTATGAACTTTAAATTTGAAGTGTTGAACGACTTTGCAGGAAAAAGGAAACTGGATCAATCCAGTCGAGATGATGGCTATGAGTCAGCAACAAAAAAGTTCCTTAATCCAAAGGCTGTTTCCCCAGACCTTGGATGTTTCATGGATGACTGTAGTCCTGCTGTAAGATTGGATCTGGCACCCTCTTGTGCCATACCTGCATGCTTAGATAGGGCCAGCAAAGAGACTGAAACGCAAAGTTTGAAGTGTGAGACGGTGGTCCTAAATCTGGCGCCTGCTTTTGATTGTGATATTGATGAAATCTTGTGCCTTCCTGTTGCCGCAGCTGGAGTATTCTCTAAAAATGGAGACAGTAGAAGAAGGAGCAGCATACTCCAAAGTAAGACTGCAATTCCAATTGCATCAAATGGGCAAATCGACAAAGGACAAGAGGACCCAAAGAAAGAAATGCATATGAGAGAAGAGGACGCAGATAAAGGTTATTTCTCCATGTCCTATATGAAGGAACTTAACATGGGAAAGAGCCCCTTTCAGTCTGGATACCCACAGCTGTCAACTGCAGCCTCTAGTCCCCTGACCAGATTAGCTGAGGGTGACTTGCCCCAGCATGAATGCCATCTTCTCAAGTCAACTGAGCAAGCTACCGTGTCTGGACAGCATAAGTTAGATAATAATAGGTGCTGCATTGTAAGTGGTCCACCAGTGGAGTCTGCGAATGCTGATACAGAAAATTTAGATGGAGATGTGGAAGAGTTGTGGAATATTGGACCCCCGATGTTTGAATCATCGATTTGTCACGGTGTCACAGTGAAGTTGAATTATGGCAGTGAGCAGAGAAGACAGGTAACAGAGGAGGTGGATGGAAATGTGGCACAATCTATCAATGCCACACATGGTGCTGAGAAATCCACCTTAGACAGCAGTTATGAAACCACCTTACCTCTCCAAGTACAGGTAAGCTGCCTCAACTACACTCCCACACCAAGCACTGACGGTGGGATCCTATTTGCATGAATTATGCTTATTTTAATGACTTCATTTTGAACAACATAGAGGCCATTCTTGGTCTTCATCTGATTTTTTTTTTTTTTTTTTTTTATCCCCTTTAAAGGTGAAATCAGTAGTGACGATTCCTAACCAGAAGACTACCACCACAAATAAACCAGGAGCAACTTCTCTGTCAGAGCAGTATGCTAAACCTGCTAGACTAAATTCAGATAAGAGAGTTTCCCAGAGTGAAACGTGTTAGTGGCATAAGTCGAAGTTACAGTAGCTACATCTCCATTTCACCACTAGGGGGAGGGGCATGACCACATGAGAGACAGTGTGTGTGCACTCACATTTCAGATTCCTCCTTTAATACATTTACAGGTTGCACACTGTAGACATAAGGGAAGAGCTAGCAGTTTTTGGTCTCTCACTGCTACTCCACTCAAACTAACACACCCTCAGTCACACTGAACTTGGAGAGCTAAGCTCCATAAGACCATGAGAGAAATAGTGCCGTCAGTACATCTTTCATTGGCTGCTATTTTTTTCAGTGATTTAGCTGTTTTTAGGCTGACTTTGTCCTTGTTAGTCTCATATTTTATTTTTTATTATTTTTACCAGTTTTGTCTTTCTGTGTGGCTACAGGCACATGTTAATTGAGCATGGTTTTGCTCTCCAATGCCCAGACACTGCTGACTCAGGCATGAAATGTCTTGAATGGTTGACTGTGGTTAAGGGTACTTGTTATGAAATAGTTTTTCTTTTTCAGGCTGGTGATGTTTGACCGGCAGGAATGGGTGCACAGAAAAAAGAATTATGTTGATGCTGTCACCAGACACATGAAGGAGAAACCAGGCGTGGCACAAGGTATGAACACGACTGTTACCAGCAACAGACAGGCAGGAACTCTTCCTCATCCTGCAGCTAAAACACACAAAGAAAACCTGTTAGTGGTTATTTGACATCACAATAGCAAAACACATAACTGACAGGTTCTGCTAAAGTTTCCAGTCCAGACTGAATCTCACGTTTTTCAGCAGCAGATCATTAATGGCAGCATGTCACAATACGTGTCAGGCTTCTGATGTAGATTAGAAAATCAGACAAACAGCCTTTAATTACATTGTTTTATGAAAGTTTGTTGATGGACCTCAAATGGCTTGTTATTACTCAAGAATTAAATCTCAATATATTTTTAAAGTACATGACATTTCCTGGCTTTTGTATCTCTCAAGATGTCATGTCTGAGCTGTTGAACCTGATGACCCATGTGGCTGAACAGACACCTGGCACCTCCCATCACAGACAGTGGCAGCATCCCTCAGACCTCACACGCAGGTACATCATTCTGTTTTGGTTCTCTTATAGCTAAAAAGGTGGATTTAAAACAATCTTTAGAGAGACAGATGTAAGACTCAGCTCAGGATCTGTACTCAATTTTAGGAACTACCAAAGACGTTTTGGCAACCTGAAGCCAAACACAGCCCTTGATGAATGGCAGGCCAAGAGCTGTGAAAAATACAAGCGGTTTGCTAAGGTCTCCAAAATTTTTGAAAGGAGTTCTTATCTGTAGGTTTGAACTTGCACTTAACCTAAAATTCAGCTGATGAACTTTGTCTATATGTATCAATGTGTGTATATGCACATGTATATGCAGTGATATGTATGGTACAAAAATGGCACTGCTTTTCTTTGTTAATCTGTGTGGTGTGTTGCATGTTTTTGGGGTTTACACTTTTGAGCTTTTGCTGTTTTTTCCTTCAGTTATACATTTGTGTTAATCTATGCATATTTTAGTGTTTTATTTCTGGATATTTTTCTACAGAATAGGCACTAAAGAGGTTAAAGACAAGCCTTTGTTTGTTTGTTTGTTTGTTTGTTTGTTTTGCTAGATTTGAAATTATGCCCGTTTTTATAAGTGTTTTTATATAAAAAATAATGTTCTGCACCACAAACAGAACTCATTCATACCTGTTTTTTTCTCAAACCATGTTGATAGGTGAATTTTTCTGAATAAAAGTTTTTGGACAAAAGCAGATGTCTTTGAAGTAACTAAAACACCACTACAGTGTTTTATTTGATGGGGAAAAGTGTGACAGGTGAAACCTGTAGAAGTCTCAGCTTCGCACTTATTATTCACCCAAATAAAATGCTGTCTACCAGGGTTTTGTACTATTTCTAGGAAGGATAAAGGTATTTCACCACCTGGACTTTTTTCTCATTAAGAATTAAACAGCCTTGGATCTTAGTACTTAATGCTGTTGTTTCAAATTGCAAACAGACATTTTTGTGGAAAATATGTAATAGTTTATTTAAGCATACACAAGTAAGCATACACCATATTCTTCATAATAGAAGTTGTGTAATCTTGTGCATAATAGTTAAACCATGCTAGCCCTCAGTAAGCAATGACTGCACACTTCATACAATGAATATAAACATGATAGCACTAATAAAGCTGTTCGTTTTTCTAAACCATGCTTTCTTGATTTCATTCCGATAGTTCAATAATTCCATAACAAAAGAGTCCAATGTCTCTCTTCATTATCAGAACACATAGTTTCAGTTTCTGAACATCTTTCTAGTCCAATAGAAAATACACATTGTGTTATTTGTTTTTAAAAAGTGTCCATTACAGCTTCCCAGCATATTTTTCAGGCATTGTAGGGAACGCATAGTAGCTTGAGAAAACATCTTGGGCCTGTGACACTGAAAGTAAGTCACTCAGTGTGTTCAAGCGGTTTGACACCACAGGGCTCAAGTGGAATGTTGAGTTCTTACAGTCATCACCATTTGTCAAGTGTGATTAAAGGAAAATTTTCATCTGTGATTGGCAGGTGGACACCTGGATCACCTCTTCTACACACAAGCATTAATTGTGGCTGGATGTCCTCAGACATAATCAACTTCAATCCAAACTATTTTCTTATGTAGCATTAACAAGAGTCCATCTATAGCTGACTGAGTAAACTGCACTTCGCCAACAGATATCAAATTGTGTGGACTCTTATTAGGTACCCAGATATCGTCCATTGATCCACACAACATATGAAACCTGCTTTTCTTTATCCTGGTTAAATTGGCGCTGCACACTGTTGTTAAACATTTTCCTGAGGCGAGGCTGTTGCATGCTGTGTTGGAGTTCTTACACATTGATGCAAAAGCTACAACCCTTAAATAATTGAACATTTTGAGAAACATGCTTATACCAGCAGCAGGTTACTCTAATTTAGCGACTTGAAAGACTGAACCCTGCTCAAAGTTATGTCTCTAATGTCGGTGTGAAACTAGGCTCACCATCTGCTGGCTGTAGCTTCATGTTTATGGTATAGATATGAAAGCGATACTAACCGCAAAAAAGTATTTCCAAAAATGTCAAACTATTCCTTAAACAGTTTAGTTGGTAAAACAACCTGCATCACAAGTGAATGTTCACAATGCTGCTACATTTCAAAGAGTACATTATTTGTAGTGGCAACATAAGGTATGCTGTTATCTGAAGAGGATGTTACGTATTTTTATAGGCTGCTTCATTCAATCAAATCTGGGGCAGCTTTAAAAGGACACCTCTTATGTTGCTAGTGTAGGTTTTACTCATTTAAGCGACTGGGGAGCAAGAAAGTAAGGACTGCAGGGAATGTTGAGAAATATATTGTTGGCAAACTTAAGGCATGGCCTTAGTTTAAAAAAAAAAAAAAAAAAAAAAAAAAAATCATGTGGGGAGACAATCATTATCTGTAGCTGTGTGGATGGATGCCTATCGATTGGAGAGCCCGTTACCGGTGCAGTGCTCCTGGGGAAAAATGGATTCTGCCCTCAGCTGCAGAAATTGTGGGTGAAGTGCTGATCACTCGGAGAAATGCTGAAGAACAGTGTTTTGAGTCTTCAACAAGAGTGTCCTGGCAGCAGCTTAAAATGTCTGGCTTAGTCAGTCAGAGGGCCCTCTCCTTAACCTTTTTACCACTCTGTGACTTTCAGAAAAATATTCAACCCATCCTAGCTTTTGACACGAATTGGTGCTTATTGGTGGAGCACAATCTTGAGCTTTACCTTTCTTATTAAGAGTGGAAGACGAGAGAGGGAGGTAGGGAGCGATAAAAACCTGCCTTTGCATTAGTCATCGTTCTGCCCACTCAACTGTAACCTTTGTTGCTCACTCTTTAGCAACTCCCTCCTCTACAAGCTCTGTGAGTTGTGACCTGTTACAATTGTGTGCACATGCTTACAATAAATGACTTGCCAGTGCATCACAAAATGAGATGGAGAACAACAGCGTATCGCTCTGCCTGTCAATAGAGATTTCCAGCTGAAAGGCTGTGAAACATTATGTTTAGTTGGTTATGTAACATATCCAGTGCTTTTCAAACGATTTTCCTTGTCAAAAAGAGTTTTTTCCTTTTGCACATAAACAGCACAGTGGCAATGTAGTAGAAATACATTAACATCACAGGGGTGCTATGAAAAAGCTCCGAATAACAGGACTCTTACAGCTGTGTAACAACATAAAAATCACTTACAGTTTCACAAGCAGCAGTGCCTTCTTATAGTACGAGTCTATACAGTTTCCATGTGAGTCTTGTAATGCTTTATAAACGGCTAAAACTCACACCACCAAACAATAATGGGATATAAAATGTATGTACACATTAAATGTCAATCTTTCCTTCCACAATTTCAGTCTAAATATCAATCTGCATTGTTTCCTTTTTCCTTGCACACACGTTTAAATATTAAGGGAAAGATAAAATATATGATACAAATGTGAGATATGAGGCCCTCCATCACATTAGCTAAAACATAATAGTTTTAAGGCAGTACTACTGAGATTGAATCAGCCCTCAAACACACCCTTTGCTCTCTTACAGTATACAGAGTACCGTATGGCCACAGTTGATCCCTTATCATTATGTTTAGCCTCTTCAACATGGAGTTTGACACAGATTGAGTTTGAATCAAGAGAAAAAAAGTCTAGATAGGAGCCCTTCGGTCTTGGTGGCATCTGTTCATGATGTCATAAAGAAGTCTTAGGGTTGAAGATTGGGCTGATAAAAACTTTCTTTTTTTTTTTTTCTTTTTTCTTTTTTTCATGCTCACCATCAGAAACCAAAGTTTATACAACAGCGCTGAGAGACTTTGCTCTGAAAGTCCGGAAGAGGGATCGCCAGCAAACTGGAAGGCGTAGGATGAACTCCCTCGTATTCAATGGCCAGCTTGTTCGCCTGTCTAAATGTTGCATGCCGGGCGGTCAAGTTCTGGACATAGAGGCTACAGAGTTTGTGTCCTTGCTTCCGCACTCCACTGAGAGCTGTTATTGCTGATATGAGGGATCTCTTCAGTTCACTTCTGTGTGGACGTCTTTAGAATCCAGCCCCTTTTAAAGTTCATTATGGCAGTTCCTTTTCCTCCCCAGAAATGCTTTGAAATTCATCTCCCTCACAGAGAAAGACACAAGGAAATACTAAAGGGCTTATCCTGGACGTGGAATGTAACGTTTCAGAAATGTATAGTAAAATTATATAATAGAAGCATGAAATTACTCAGAGAACGTGAGCAGAAGTATTTTGGCCTTAACTGTGTTTTTTAGTTCAGGGTTGACTTTCAAAATGAGTGAAAGATTTTTATGCCCAGTGATCCCTCTAAAGCTACTCTGGCATCATCGCAGCACATCAAAGAAATGGCTCCTAAATAGGCCAGATGGGGTCTGGATTCCTTGAGGAAGAAAATGAGCTCGTCAGAATGAAATCATTTCCCACAGGACGGCAAAGAGTTTCCTTTTGCCTGGGGAGTGGATCTGAATTTAAAAAACGACCAAACAAAAAACTAAATGAAAATAGAATGTATCAGTGGGACTGTTCTGGTGGCACCTTGTTAAAAATCAAATCAAGCTGCAGAGATACTGTAGCAGTACTGTGGAGATGGAGGTGAATCCTCTGTCGTGTTTATCTTTGATTAAATATAAAACAGGATGTTTTAAGGAAAACAAAATGTTGAAGATGAGATATAGCATACAGAAAGTGCCACTCAGTTAAAGGAACTGTCCAGAGTTGTGGTTGATAATGCACTGAAAGATGGCAAGAAGAAAAGAGTTGACAGAGGGGGAGAGAGTGAAAAGGTCTCCGTTTATTGGCTTTGGTCCCTGGGGTTGGTTTATCTGCAGTGTCTCTGCCACCGGAGCCATTTGGCCCCAATCTCTGCTGCCCTACAGTACGGTGGACATTGAGCACAGCTCACACCACAGTGTCTCCACTGTTGACTCTGCTCTCAGACCAGCAGTGGTCGGCTCATGTCTGACACCCAGAGTCCTGCAACTTCGCTTCAGCACGGGGCCCTGTGCCAAAGGACGGTGGGTGCTGCCGAGGGGCCCAGAGTCCCAGCCTCATCCTGACAAGCAGATGGGCTAAAAAGGGGCTCGCTTGTTTGTGAGAACACAAAGTCTTTTGGATAAAGAAGAGACGTCCTGGCAGTCACACCTCAATGATGTTGACGGATGGCATCCTGTTGTTGTTGTTGTTCTTGGGGAACTGTGGGAGGAAAGAGGAAGATGACAGGTATGAGAGGGCTGCAGGATTCGCAGGAATCACACAATAAGCTTCTTCATTGAGCATGAGGATGCCTCTGTACTTGGATGTTTTATTGATGTTGGTAGTGAGGCAGTGAAAGGAATAGAGATTTCTTTTTTTTCTCGACATGTGCTGTGGTTTGGCGATGATGGTATGGAGCTGAAGAGGGACGCTATTAGAAGCGGTGGCTTGGTCGTGTTTGCTGGCTGATGCTGAATGCAGCGTAGTCATGGACATAATGGGGCCATGTGGTATTCTGTTTACCACCGGGGCAGATGTTTCGATGCCACTGAGAGTGTGCGTGAAGTGTTGGTGGAAAAAGTCTAGAAGTGCCCGGGACCATTCACCTGCCCAGCGCCGCTGAGGGAGAGGCACCCGGGGAGAGGAGGAGGGGGTGGGTTATACCTTACTGCGCAACAGCCCCCCTGTTGGGTGTTCAGGAGTGCTGCACTCTGAGGAGTTTTTGGCTTTGTCCTTGTTGTTGTTGGGCTCGTTGTCTTTGATTATATCATACTGGCGACAGAAGAGAGCGATTACACCTGGGAGGACAGAGAGTATTCACATTTCCATTTAGATGATAAACTGCGAAACATGTCAAGCTGTCTGACCACGGCTTATCAAACAGTTTAGTGCTCACCTGCCCACATGATAAGTACCACCACAATGATGATGAGCTCCCCTGCCCTCAGCTGGGTGCTCTGGCCCACTTCCTCCATCGTTACTTCGTCTGAGGGAGTCAAAAGGCAACATGTTCACAAATCTGGTGCACCGGGAGCGTTTGGATTTAAAAAAGTAATGGAATGAACTTCTTAGTTCTCCAACTCCGAATAACAAAGACACATGACCTTATTCATCCTTTTTGTCCTGTTCACTGTCTTACATTCCCTATCATGACCTTAAGTTTGACGCTTTCACTTTTTGTCCATTCATTACTGCAGCCTTTGTCACACTCTCCTGTTTCCCAGTCTTGAGGCGATCCAGTGAGGAACAGAAGCTAATTGGCTTTGAACGGCAAATTATACAACATATCAACAAAATGTGTTTCTATAAAATCAGGTTTTAGGCTCGGTCTAATGACTGACACTCCAAGCAAACTGAGCATGGAGGCAAACAAATCAGCATTGTTAGTGTTTTTGCACTGGAGAAGAATTGCCAGGCTGCTTGGTGCTGGGCACATCGTATCAACCTTTCCTCAAAGAAAGATTGCTGATTGGATCAACAGGAAGTTTATGTTTTAAAGAACTCATAGCAAGCAGATATCAAGTGGTAGTTAAGGGACTGTATGTATGTATCATTTTGTATAAGAACATGTTAACGTCAATTCTAGATATGCTCTAATTATCAGTAGGAAAGCTGTTGTACCAATTCTCTATCTCCTATCTGTTTTTTTTCATGAAATTCCTGATAATGTTAGGCAGGCTTCTCTCTTTTTTAAAAAGTGCGATGGAAGATTCAGCCTGCCCTTGCTTTCCCAAAAACATCTGTCTAGTCCCTGAAGCAGTCTGTTCTCAAGTTTTTAACAACTGGGACATAATTATTTCTGCAAACTTTACTAATACTCTTTTAATTGCTGTTCACAGTTTGATAAGCTTGCAAACCAATCCATGGCCATGTTTCAATCTTCTGTCTTTCTTTTGGGATTTATCTGAGTCTTAGTTCAAATCTTCCACACCGTTAAAATCTTATACACCGTGTTTTGTTTTGTTTTTTTGTTTTTTGCTCTGTTACAGTGTTAATGGAGGGCAGCAGGAAGCAGGCTATGAGTGTTTCTTTTTATTGGAAGGTGTCACATTTGATCACTTCATCGCCGCTTAAACAATGTAGTGATACCTTTTTGTTTTTTTGGCATCATTCCCCTGTTCTGGCTGCTCAAGAGAGGATGAGATTCTTCTCTCTGTTTTTGATTCTCAGCTGCACATTACTGTAGAGCAGCAGAAGACCTGACTGAGCAAAACTACTCTCATTTTATACATTTATATTTATATTTATACATCATTGTTGTACTCCATGCTTTTTATTTTCGACACTTGCAGCTCAAGGTCTGTAATCATACTCTTGAGGTATGGATGCTTCCTTGCAAACTGCCTTCTCTTGCTTCTAGCTTTTCAATCTTGTGTGTGCTGGTGTTACTATTACAGATGCCGTATTCCCTAAATTATCTCTGCATCAAGTACTTTCACACATTCAGATCACAGTCTATCCTTTGCACAACGATAAGGGGTGCTGCCATTTGTCAGCTACTCTTCTCCAGTTGCCCGTGCACCTTAAATTAGAGATGTAGCACTGTATTAGTAGTGCCAACACAGGTGTGGTTGCAGTGAAAGACAGAAGTGAAGTTTTTCAAAAGATTGCCTTCATTCACGTGGCCAGGGGGATGCATTTTGTGTGATCACTAAAAGACTAAATTCTGTGAGGTCTTAATAGAGTTGAAAGATCAGAGAGGCAGAACATAAAGAGAATAGTTAAGACCACTGGAGGGGGGGTGGCTCCATATTAGAATGTATGAGTCATGAAACCATGAAGTTAGCAGTCAGGATTTATTCACACCAGCCTCAATAAAACTCAATTGTCATCTTTGAAGTTGGCCAACCATCAGGAGTGGTATTAAAGAGGGAGTAGTGTGTGCACATACTGCAGTGGGCATGTGGAGGTCTGCAGGTTTTCATTGAACAGAGCAACACTTGGTAACTTTCTCTGGCGCTGCTGAGTGTTGTGGAAGTCATAGACTTGATCTAAAGTTCACTGCAGATGAGAAGGCACGGCTTTCTTTTAATAGATGCAGTGGGTGACATTTGGAGGGGGCCGATGTGGCAGGAGCCCCACACTCCAGTAGCTCTTAGCAACAAGCAATCTGCTGATCGATTGGCCACTGTTGCCCAGTATTAACTAATCAAAGCAGAACAGCCCAAGGCGCCCGACACCGTTGCCAGTCGGCCTCACTGGTGCATGCAGGTCAGCTTTAACACTGCTGATGCTCACTGACCAAGCACCAGAGGGTCAGCGTCTTGTGACTGAATAGCTTTCAAGTACCATTCACTTTTGTGTTAGCTTCAGTTAAGTGAGATAGAACAAAAACTTTCAGCTGTTTCTGACTTCTTTTTTTTTTTTTAAACAAAAATTTAGTTTCAGATTTAAACCTAACGCTCACATCAGGTTTCAGTCTGAGCTTTGATTATAGTTATTCTGAAGCAGACCTGTCTGATAAACACTTCTCGGCTGCAGTCCTGTTTCTAAATCCAAATGAAGCTACTATGTGACAAAATAAAAGGTTTGAGAAATTTCAGAGGGGCCAGAGAGCGAAAGTCTGAGAAGGCCAATGAATCTGAGTTGGCAGTATTTTTTTTATTTTCTATGTTTGTGTCTAGTTGCCAATGGAGTGTGAGAAAACCACACAGTTTGTGTGGTTTTCTCTTTTAATGTGTCTCCGCTGTGACTTCTTTCCTCTTCCCTGTCTGTCAGTCACCCCCTCTTTTCTGCCTCTGAATCACTGTCTCTTCCTCCTATTTTGTGCACAAACTATGGTGTTTTTTTCCTTCCTTTGATCTCCTCAAGCTTACACGTATGGCGAAAGAGAAGCTGAGAAGAAACTTAAAGTAATCCAGCATTTGTGCAAATCCTTTGGTCTTTCCACTGAGATCAGCGTGATAAGGCAGCACAGAGGAGCCGAGCAGTTGAGCGAAGATGGTGAAAACGTTTTCTTCTCGGGACATCCGCCTGTCATATGAAGACAAAGGACTAACAGCTGCATTGTAAGACACTCTCCCACACTCTTCTCTGTGCAATCCTCTGCACTGAGAGACAAACGCTATTTCTCTCATTTTCCCCATCTATTTTCCAGATGCAGTCCCTTTCCCACGGCTCTGCTCATACATCCTCTAATGAAAGGTAAATGTATGAATTGTAATGCTTCAACTTCACAGCATAAATGCCATAGTTAACCAATTTAGTTTTTTTCTGCTGCAATTTACAGGATAAAGAATCTTTAAATCGGTAGGAAAATTATTAGCCTAAATTTGTAAATTTGTAGCTACAACAAATCCTGCTAAATGAACCATAAAAGCTCACATTTCCTGATGTTTTGAAACAGCTCACTGAACTAACACTGACTTTGACACCTCCACGCCTAAATCCCAACCATAGTGATTTTGGACTGAATTACAGACTAATGTGAAAAACATCTCTTCATCTGCCATCAAATGGTTTCAACATAGCAAAGCTAATTAAGCAGACGGAGAAAGGTGTCTAGTATTGTTGTAAACTGAGAAGCTTTTGTTGAGTACATGCGTCATTGCAAATATGGATTGGAATACACTTATTCTCTTTCTCTCTAGGAGTTAGCTGAGCAGACCTGGACAAACAGCCAGGTAACTGCAGTGAGTATTTATATTCAATGACACGCGAATCCAGCATCAAATCAAAAAGCCACAGAGGCCTATAAAGAAGGAACCATTATCCTAACAAAGCCGTTGTGTTTTTGAAGTTTGTTTATCCAGAGTTTCCAAACAAACAAAATAAAACAAAGGAATCTCCTGATGACTCTGTGGTAAAAACCTACCCAGATGCACGCTGGTCCAGACTCCCAGTGTTACACAAATAAAAAAAATAGCATTCACCAAACCTCATTATATTTGATAAGGGAAAACAGAATATTATCAAAATAAAACTATTAATTAGAATAAGCCAAACTTCTAACAGCTTGCTAAATAAGAGAAAAATCATGACATGAGTTAATAGATTCTACACTAACAAAGTTTGTTCTCCAGCTCCACCAAAACAACTAAGTACACACAAGAATGAATTGTACTTCGAACGCAAGTGTAAAATGAGCACAAAGACCCTTTTTAAAATCTGTCACCTGTGCAGTTATTGATCTCTGAGTGAGCAATTCAGGCAACAGGTAACTCTCCCTGTCTTAATTAGGACTCATTAGTGAAGTTACATGTTCACTTTCCTGCAGTGATCGTACTTATATTCAACTTGTATTTTTCGGCCTTTTCACCGCCATAGCAGAGGATCAGGCTCCTTCTGGTTCCACACCCTTGTATGTACTGGAGTGCAGCACCAGCTCACATGAGAGATGAGTATAAATGAGAGAATAGAGAAAGGGCTTCAGCCAAAAGCACATTGATTCAGCAGCCCCTTGCAGCTGTGATTATCTCCTCTCTGCTTGTGATAAATGCCTCCCCTCATTTTGCTTAACTGTGCAGCTGTGCTGGGTGCTTGCAGGGTGAGGCCAACAGAAGTATGTCAATACACAATGAGATATATACCTCCCTTGCCTGTTTTATTCCAGAATTGTGGTCAGAAGCGGTCAGCATCAGGAGCGCTCTGTTGTAAAATTTCTGTTCACGCTTTATCTATTGATTTTTGTTGGTCTTTAGACAAAATCACTCAAGATATTGTCAAAAGGCCATATCTCCTCTGGCCTCACTATCTCGAAAAGGACAGAATTAGAGTGAGGACCCCCCCGCAAGTATGGATATGCTTGTTTTGTCTACCTTTACTCTTAGAGGCCTGAGTCTCGGCCTCCCTGGGTGTTCGGAAGCGCAGTGGTTCGCTCAGTGGGCTCGTCCCAGACATGCTGATAGACTGGACATGCACAATGTAGTCGGTCTCTTCCTCCAAGTCCCATAATGCACAGGAGCGTGTGGTGGTGTTCACTTCCTGGATGAATCGCAGCATGCGTACATCTTTCTTCTGTTGGGGGATGACATTGAAGAGTTAGATGAACATTATTTGAAGCAGGAGGAGAGATGTTGCGCATTGACTGTCTGTGCAGGGGTGCGCAGAGGGTAATGGTTTACGCTGCCAAATTTACCTTAGTGAAAAGGAAACTGGGCCTGGTTGATGAAACATTTTTACTTTATCATTACCACAATTAAATGACTAGTTCCATATTTTGGTAAATATGTTTTGCTTTCTTGTTAATGCTCCCACTTATATCTGTATGCTCAACATGAAACTGGAGCCAGGAATATTACTGTAACATGAACGTGGCTAAAGAGACAAATGTCTCCGGCTCTAACTTCATATTTAGAGGACAGATAGTAATAATCTTCTGTGAGTCTTGGCCAGAGTCATCTACTGTGAAAGAGAGAAATATTTACAGTGAAGGATAATAAACCTGCTTTTACTCAACTTTCTTTTTTGGACACATGTAATGTGTTATATTTATCTTTTCCCAGCTGTCCCCCTCAATTACCCTCATCTCTCATGAGTATGTGCAAGATGTCTCCACAAAGTCCTGTCCTACGTGAATTAATGTGACTGACGTGCCCAGTCTTTATCTCTGTAGCCAGAGAGCAGACAAGTACAGTAGTCCAACTGGATCCAGTCTCCTGTGAAAATACAGTTAATGCATCCTGACTCAGAGCAAGGAGACCACAGAGTAAAGAAAATGACATGGCAGTAAACTACTATCAAGGAGCCACTACTTAATTGAATTACTTTTTGTGTGTGTGTGTGTGAAGCTAATATATTCACTTAGATATACATCCAGGGTTTGTGTTGTACGTGTTACTCACCTGCTGTGTGATGGCAAAGCCAATGACAGAGTCTCCTTCGGGGATGTCCCATGTCACAACAGCAGAGTTCGCTTTCAGCGCTTTGATGGTCACATTGACAGGAGGCGACAAGCTATCTGCAAGGAGAGAGAGTGACAGAGGAGCAAAAGCTAGTTACATCTGCAGCGCTGCCATATTTCCACCAGTTGCAGAAACAAGCAGCAGCGTGGCAGGAAACCAAATTCAGTGGTGTGGATAAATGGCTCAGCAGAATCCATTATGTGTAGTAAAACCGATGACAGAGAAAAGACACACAATTCCTCAGTGTGTTACAGTGGTGCTGCCCTGGGCGCAGCAGACACTATTGTATTTTGGAAAGGGAAGGATGGATGGCTTCCATGAGGCAAAAAAATAAACAAAGTTTTGAAAGTTAAAACTTAGGTTAAAATAAAAGAGTTTGATTTCAACTGTGAAATTTTATGTGGCAATACTGATCAATTCGCAAATGAGCTGAATTCAAAATGACTGGTGTTGCACACATGGATGTCTAACTACACAGTTTAAATGATGAGAGGACAAAACAGTGCAAAACAAGAAGAGCAAAGGAATGATATATAAGGAATAGATAGAGAATTCAATAAAATATGTATAATATATATGTAATATAAGAAGGGGCAACAAAATCAAAAGAAATGAATCCCTTTTTCTTCCCCTGAATCAGTGTTCGGAGTCTGAACACGCACACACATCAGACTTGCTGATAAAAGGAACCTAAAATCTTTTTTATTAAATGATAAAGTTAAACTATCTGTGAGCCTACAGGAGAATCATACGCCATCTGTAAGGGAACGGAGATAAGGAGGCTGTAATAGGGAAATGACAGTCATGAGAAAGAGATGAGATATCCATAACGTGGAAATTTGCAAAACATTACCGAGGTTTTATACTACACTGATACTAAATCAGACATGAATTAAATAAAGTTACTAAAATCTCTTAAGAAAATATTCATCTTTTAAGAACGATAAGGTTATTTCTCACCAGAGGGATAGTTTCCACAGACAATACCTTGATGCTAACTTTCCTGATTTTTAAAGGCTGCATCCAAGTTAAGTGAAAGACATTGACTTACTCTACCATTTTACCAGAGTTAAATAACAAAGAAAACATGTTTAAATATTTCTGTGCTGCACTGAGGGTTGATATTTTACTCTCTGTCTGATCTAATGACTGCTATGATTTCAAACTACTTAAACACCAAACAGCTCTGTTTGAAAAGCTCATCTGTCTGCACTAGGCGAAGTTCCAACAAAACTCTCGTCTCATCATTTCCTCATTGGAGAAGGAAATGTGTTGCCCGAAAATCCAACAAACAAAACTGACGATGCCGGAATAACTTGCATCTTCAGAATGAAACCTTCCAGGTCCAGGCTGGTGCAGGACATTAAATCACTCAGGCACATTAATGATCAGAGTCATGTCATCTCCTGGCCTCTTACAGTATGGCAAAGTGTGTGGTGCTGTCACATTTACCAATAATACACTGTAATACTCATCGTATATGGAATATAAATGTGAATGAAGAAACTATTAGAATACGACACAGCGGCTTTTAGACATTAACATTTTACAGCTTTTCAAAACCTCCTGCCTTATCTGATATGGCTTCATCAGTCCCTCTTTATCTTTATATTCATAACTCATATCAGCTGTATTGGGTGATGCTGGTTCATAGCTGATAGTAATGAAAGTCTTACACTGACCATAGTAATGTCTCATGAAATTCTACAGCCAACTCTTTCCTGAAAGTGACTGACTGCTTTCAGTGGTTTTATCTGATGTGGAGAAACTATCCGAATGTAAATACAGATATGCTGAAGATTTTGTTCATGTTTCATGTAGCCAACATCATCCAAACGTTTGTATGTTCAACAAATGTGTGTGTGCGCGTGCGTGTGGCTGTCAGAATACACCTTTGGTTTGATTAGTTACAGATGTGTGTTTGTGTCACCATGTACTTTGGTGGCCCCAGCTGCTTCAAAATAAGGCTCTTTACTTACCGCATGTGCTGCTCTAGTCTGCACAACACACACAGTGAAGCAGTCTCAGTGTGTGTCCAGATCAGATGATCAAAGTAGCCGCAGCAAAGGAAGCCTTATTAGTTTTCTTCAGATAAATGCAACGTGGATTTTTCATTCACCCTGTTCACACAATCACTTTCATTTCTTTTCTGACCAAAATCTTTCAACGTGTAAAATGAGTCACCAGTGATGGAATAATGGACAGAAACAAGCAGACTATTGACTCGCATTGCATAATTCATTCTTTCATCTTCTACTGCTTATCCATTTCCGGGTCTCGGGGGGTGCTGGAGCCAATCTCAGCTCACACTGGGTGAGGGCAGGGTACACCCTGGACAGGTCACCAGTTCAGCACAGGGCCAACACACAGAGACACACAGAGACCAACAACCACTCACACTCAGACCCACAAACAATTCAGAGTCACCAGTTAACCCAAATATGATGTCTTTGTACTGTGGGAGGAAACCCACACAGGCACAGGGAGAACATGCTCTCAATGTAGAATTTGATGTCAAAATATTACTGTATGCACAGAAATCAATCATGTTTTTATTACAAAAAACAACAAAACAAAACAATATGTATGTTGTGTCCTTTTTGTTTTCCTTTAGATACACTTAACCTCTTAAATGCATTCTTTATACTCGGTTGTGAACAATTCTCATTCTTGGTAATATTTGAAAATGCTGCCATTCAGATGTTTCACACAAACTACCTATGATTAGTTTTGTTTCAACAGGATAACATTCTCATTCGCTTCCTGTTTTGGAATTTTGGCTGCTTTACATGCTGTATAGATTACATTTCAACGATTCCCTTAAGTGTTTATCATGCCAGGAAGAGACACTGTCACAGTCTGCTTTCATTCATATTAGTTACAAATCTTCCAATGTTGGTTCTGTACCCTGAATCATGAGAAGACTGTGTTCATGTTTACATCACAGTAGGCAGCACTTCAGGCCTTCTGGGATTTATGAATATCTGTAAAGTGAAGCAGAACTGAGAAAGATGAATAGCAACGGGAGCTGGTCACTCTCAGCAAAGCTACTCAGTTATCTTAATTGGGATATAAATCTATCTCAGCCAACTAACTGCACCAAGTGAGTTGCTGAATAGGTAAGCGCTCACTCGGCCTTCGATGGGGACAAATCCCACTGGGTTATTACAGAATGATGTGTTGCTGTAGTTTGTGTACACACTCTGACATACTGTATATGCCCCTAATGATAGATGGCAGGCTTCTGCATCGGTTCATCAGGAAAGGGCTCGGATATTTGAAGTAGCTTTGATTTTGTTTCCAGTCTGCTGCGTGCTTGCCTGAGCGACAGCCATCTTGGGTGGAGAGGTCACAAAGTCACAAATAAAACTCATTATCTCTCCCACTTTTTCTCGCTCTCAAAAAGCACCAGAAAACACACAGAAAAAGCCAATGTTTAGCACATATTACCCCCCAGGGAACACATTCATTTCTCTGACTCTGACACAGGCCATTGTATAAATTAGCCATGCAAAAAAAAAAAAAAAAAGTTCTTCCGATTGTAAATGTCTCCCCCCTCCTTTTTTTTCTTCTTAGCTCTAACAAGAACTGAACCTCAATTTTATTAAAATAGTGCTTCCATGACTTAACTCAATCGACACCTATTTCTTTTTAAAAGTCACTATTGGTGCATCAGAAGCCAAGATATTCTGACTGTTGGCTTTCTGTCCTGTTCATGTTCACTGACTTTTAACAACAAAACAATATAAGTATAAAATCACATATCAAGTGTGAAGAACACAAAGAAGACACTGTGAGCACTTCTGTAACTTCGGTTCTAGCTGTGATCCTCCTGGATTACAGTGCAATTGCAATATAAGTAAAAGTTGTCCAGTTAAATTTGTACTTGAGTTAAAATACTTGCTTTTTTGTTATGGAAAATAAAAAGAAAAAAAATCCTTTTCAGGTCAGTGCGTTGATGTATTGTCCTGTAGTGGATTGACTGATGGCTGACACATCCTGTTGAATGAACTGACTTACTGCAGAATCTGAATGATTAAACTCTTGTTTGATATGATGCAATGAGCCAGTGGAGAGGGGCATAAAAGCACGATTTTTTTTTTTTTTTTTTAAAGCCAGTGACTTATAGATTGCTATTATAAAGTCTTGTGGTTTGCATGTTTGTTTTCATTCAACAAACAAACCAAACCAGAGTTTGTCTGGAGGCAGACTTGAGGGCCTCTAGTCTGCATCTGACTCTTAAAATAACTTTGAAAGTTTTCCCACCAGCCAAAATACACCAAACTGAATGGGTAAGCTCAACATACACAGGATCCTAAAGTTCCCGTGAGCACTGCTTCATTAGACTAATGTATATTTTTCCAAGCGGTTGAGCTGATCCCGGTTATATCACATCATCAAATGTCCTGCAGCACCTCCAGCTGTTTTCATAGGCTGAGTAATAGTCACCATACTAAGAAAATGAATCTGTCTGCTAAATCACTGAGCCGCCTCATTACAGAGAAACAACTGACTGAAACCAAGAGAAAAACAGATGACGAAGAAACTAATGACTGAGAGAAAATTTGGACATTAACATGAGCTTTGTTGATCATGTGACTGGAGGATAAAGGTTTCTTTTCCAGAAGTGGTGTCACTCTGCAATTCTTTTTTTTTCTCAATAATTGCCTGACATCAGTCTGATCCATAAAGCGCTACTTCTGAACCCTTGTGCCTTACTTCTTATGTGTTTCAAATCCTATAATTTTGCACCGAGCCGGTTAGCTTTAAGTAGAGCCTTTATATTTCTGATCTGGGTCAGAATGCTTTCTCTTTATTCTTTAAAAAGGGGGCAGCCTGCTGCAATCCTCTTTGAAATTAGAAATTCCTTTTATGCTGGACGATCTTAAAATAATCATATCTACCATTTTCATTGTAACTAATCTGGGCAGCCCATTTTTTGGTTTCTGCTTCTTTTATTGTATATAGTCTAAATGAGTTATTGTGTTTTAAGTCTCCTCTGAAAATACTCCAAAATTGAATTAGAGAAAATAAATAAAAGAATAACTTATCTCTGTGACGACAAATGGGGAGTGAAGTTTTGTAAAAATCCCTCCTTAACTTTCTGAAAGACAAAGTGAAATCATCTGTGCCATCTTTGTGTACTTGTGTCCTGCAGTTTTACCTTTTGTCTGTCTTTGTGTATCTCTTCGGGGGAAGGGAGCTGACATGGGCAGTGACCACGGGCCTTAAATATCCACGTGATGTACCGTCAGCTCTAATGAAACACCTGGCAGATGTCTTCATAAACTCTTCCTCGTCGCTGTGACACACAGACTGCCTCACCCAGAGGGACGAGACTTGACTTTGAACCTGATGTATGCTCCTGGTATGTCTTTGTCTGTGTGTGTGTCTGTGTCTGTGTGTGTGTGTGTGTGGATAACTTTGCTAGTCCAGCGATGATCAGCTTGACAGCTTGGTGTCTCTCACATGCCAGGTAGTTTGAAGGGTGACAGCTCCTTAATATCCACTTTCATTAGAGAGCCCACTGGGAGCGTGTGTGTGTGTTTGTATATCTGAAATTGTATACGATCAAGGAGAGGAAGCTAAGTTGCGGTTTAACAACATGGACATGCTGTGGATACACAGGCAGTGTCCAGTCCTGTCATTCTCCTCAGCTCTCCGTCGACCTCAGAAGGACAGGCGTACTGCTCCGACACCTTCACGCCTGCTGCCTCTGCCCTTACTCCCCCTGTGCATCTCCTTCCAGTTTCAAGCTCACTTCCCAACACTGGCAGAAGTACTGCAGGTAACATGACAGAAAGAAACCTGATGGTGCTATGAAGAAGACATTCTTCGTCTTTCTTTTTACAACATTTGTTACAGTGATAATGATGATGTCTTTTCCTCAGTCTGTCTTGATGTAATTAATTACCAACAACAGGTACAACACGTACTCTAGGCAGTACCTGGATATTACAGATGAGGAAACTTGCATGTTGAAACAAGGTGTAAATACACGAAGCACTATCCTGCCACAGCTTTGCTGAAGATGGATTTAGAAATATGCACATTAATGTCAACTGAAATGTGTATTGTTTGATTCAGGGCACCTTAACAGCACATATCTTCAGACTACTACTACTGTGGTACCACACAATAACCCTGATGCCTCTAAGGGTCTGGGGTCCAAGGGTAGTTGCTCACTATGTCTGGTGGTGAATCCAGCCTTGCATCACAGCGATTTTTTTTTTTTTGTTTGTTTAATTATTTACTCATTTGGCAGACACTTATGTCCGAAGCCAGTGAGGGATAACAATAACCATATAAGTGCTGTTCAAAAAGTGCTTCGAGATCAAGTAGTGAAGTGTATCCGAATCTCACAGTTAGTGCTGTTTAGACATGCCATGGATGTTGTCATGTTCAGAACAAGCATTAATTGCATTCATCAGTAAAGAATGTAGGTTGATGAGTTGTGCTCTTTCAGGCTGGTAGAGGAGCGACTGGGCTGATCCATTCTGAACCACCTGTGTTTCTGGGTGCACGAAGGGAGCCCAGCCACAAGGACACTGTAACAGCTGAGGCAAGAGAAAACCAAGAGCTGGACTAAAGGCGAGCCCATTCAGGTAAAACCGGAGTTTTCTTATATTGTGCAGCACAACGTTAAGACGGATGCAACAAGGTCGAAGACAGTTGTGGATCAAAGAGGCGCAGAGTTGATATTGTGGGGGGAGGGTGGGATGTGGACATTTGCTGGTTCTGTGACACTGAAGGAGCCACCAGTAAAAAAGCAATGAGAGAAGATTTTTCCTCACCATTTAAAGTTTAATCACATTTTGTTTCTGACAAATATGAATCATTTTTAAATTTTGGCCTTTTCACAGAAGACATTTTGATATGTTAGCATGGAAAATTCACTTTGAAGTGAATTACTATGGATAAATGTAACTACTGCAGCTCAGCCATCATCTCACTTGCCTTCATTAATGTTAATATTAGCAGTGAATGTCAGAAATACATGTTGGATTGTGTTATTAAATTGTGCGTCCGGTGTGGATAAGTTCAATTTTGAAAATGAAATCAATTTGTTCAGCTGCTGCTCTGCACTTGTGACCCCGCTCAGTTGAAACGATGTGATTCAGTGTGAAACCGGGGCAGACAGCAGGGGCTTTGAGGCTGGGATAGCATGAAAGCTGGCAGCGTAGCGTCCCAGCTCCCATTTGACCATCTGGGAAGATATTTCTGATTTGCCCTATGTATCAATGCTTAGAAATGCATTTCTCATTCAGGCCGCTGGGCTTCTTCTGCTCTCTGGGATGTTAATGAGTAAGCCTGCAGGGTTTGTGAACTTACATTCAAAGTGCCTGTCTGCTACATCATGCTCCTCTGCCAGAGGCAGGCACAGGCCACGGGTGATTGTGACTTTTCATCCTTTCCTGTGAGTCACTTCATGGATAACTGCTGCTACTAATTATTGCTTAACAACTTTAGCTCATTTCGCGGCTTATAGTAAGTAAGTAGTCTCCTTGTGTGGAAGGTGTAATAACCAGCAGGTGGCAGAGAGAATCAAAGCCACGGTGCATTTCGAGGACAGGGAAGAAATTAAAACTTGAAGCCATAATGGCAAGGCAGCCTGAGCCCACTTAGGGATTCCTGGTCCTTGTGCATACACACACACACACACACACACACACACACACAAGTTAGAGTGATAGCAGTTTGACACCCCCAGGTGACCATGACGCATTAATGTGTCTCATTTAGAAGCCAAAGCATCTGGTGAATAATTTAGAAGTTGTGTCTCACCCATGTGTACGTGTTGAAGTCACACTATAACGCTGTGTTGTATTTTTATAATAAATTGCCTATAAATGCCGTCCCACAGCTGTGCCGCCATGTTTCTGTACAGCAGCTGGAGATGTAACCAGAAAAAGGGCCCTATGGGTGTCCCTCATTTTTCGTCTTCGCCTTTCGCTTCATATAATTGCTCCGACACCCTTGTGAAGAGCAAATCCACGTCATACCTTTCCCTTATTGTTTCATCTTTTTATTCTTGTCTTCAACACCCACCGCCTTAGCCGTAATGGACACTTGACGTTAATCTCCCCCTTAGATTCAATTGTCCTCTCTGTCTGTTTGTTTTCATCTCTGTCGGTGCACCTACTACACCGGGTGTTTTGGCAGCGCCTCCCTGCACTGCTGCCTCTAAATGACACATCCATGAGAATCTAGGTGCAGAGAGGACGTCGTGGGTGAAATGGGGAGACAGTAGCCTCTCTGTGTCTCACAGTGACTCGTGCTATTGTACAATTGATTAGCCTCATGCTGCTCACAGGCTGCTGATCAGCTGCCTTACAATGTAGGCAGGCGTGCTGCTTATGAAGCAGGAGTATTGTCTGCCTATAGCATGTCCTCCTTTAAGAGCCACAAAATGTGTGTTTGTGTGTGCTTCCTGCATTTGTGCACATCCCACAGAGTCTGTGTGCTCTCTGTAGTCCGTTCTGCCTCTGCACAGAGCACCCCAGCACCAGCAAATAGTCATACCTAAGGGTCTTTGTGTCCCTTTGTAGAGAAATGAGTTATTTACTCATAGGAAATGAATTTCCAACCCCGCTGGCCATGGGAACGCTGCTGTGAGGATGGTGGGGCTGCAAAACAGCGTCCTTCTCTGTCTATTTCCATCAGATGGACACACACAAGCACACATCACGGACACACACGTTTCTCTAATTAAATGTCAAAAGGCAGGGTATGAAAATCAATGCAGCATTGTGTGCAGAGAGAGTGCAAGCCGGCTAATTCAGAGAGGCAAAAGAGTATCGTGAGACTGATTATTTGACAAGCGCACTAATGAAATGTACTCTCAAAGCACGAGCAACAAAGACCCCCCCTTGCCAACATCAGTGACACGGAATGGGGCAGATAACAATCATATAGGATTATGAATATGATATTACTCCTCTTTTCTCTTTACTGTAGTTTTGTCTTTCTCTGTCTCTCTGAGGACACATGTTCAGCAGCTGCCTCAGGGTTGGTGTCACAGGCAGGTGGACGAGCAGTCCCTAAGAATCACACCCTTTTCCTTTGGCACTGCATCACTGCCTTCATCTCTTCTTCCAAGACTAACGCATGCTGTGTGACTGACTACTGGCCCTGGATTGAAATCAGATTTGCAGGCCCCGGGACAGTGGTTGGCACTCTGACTATCACATACACACACCTATACCTTCACCTGTGTGACTGTCAGACTACACCATTACATTTATATTATTGTATGAACGTCAAACCACTGTGTGTCTCATTTGTGCTCCAGCCTTCTAAAATGCAACACCCTCCCCCTTTTAATTAAAGAGCTACTTATTGGCAAATTTGGAATCTGTGAGTAGCTCATAAGTAACACTCTGTAACAATTCTTTGTATAATCACTACACAGAAGAATCTTTATTCCTTTACAATACTGTGTTAGGTAAAAATGATTTAGCTGAATTTCATTAAAAACTATAGTGATTTATCAGCTATGAATCAATAAGAGAGCAGAGGTGTCATCAACCAGCCTATTAATGGCATTCACTTGTTGTATGCACCACATCATCCCGAGTGTAACCACATTTATGCCTAATAAACTATTTCAAAGAATTAAATGGACTGTAGAAACAGTGCAAATGTTGTTGAACACAATGCAAAAATTCAATTAGGTTATTACCAACACACAAATAGTGAATTAAGACGTTTTCTCTGCATGCCTCCTCTAGAGGGGCCACAGGATCTGAACCTTACTGTCTGTGGTGATCGTTACTTGTGAGCACACAAAAACAACAGATGCATGGAAAATGGATCATTCATGAAGCTTTAGGACCTCAACAAAGCCCTGAACGCACACTTATGAAAACCGAAAATCTGTCAGTAGAATAAAACACAAACACTTTGTTGCTGCCACATCAGTCATGCCACATCACCATTTCTTTCTCCCACAGGCCCAGGGTAAAAAAAAGAGCCAACACTGAGCAGACAATAACAAATAACATAAAAACAAAAGGTTAAGATCTCACCTATTTCCTGTGCCGCACGTCCAATTGTATGGCCTGTGTTGCCGCCGCATTCTGAAAGCTTCCGCACATAAGAGCTCTTGCTACAAGCTCAATGCCATCACTTTACTCATCTATGTCTCACAAAGCCATCAACAAGCTCTCAAAGGAACTCAAGTGAGGGTGCTGAGACACCGGAAGAAGGAGCAGCAGCAATAAAGTGTGTTTGTATAAACGCTCTATTGGGACTGAAGTAAGAGGACTTTAGTGAAGGACACTGTGAAAATGGATTTTCTCTCGTCTCTTCTTGTCAGGTTACAGTTAAAACATGTCAGAGAGTGAAAACGATTAAGGAAGATTATCCGGGCAGTACTGACACTGTAACAACAGTGAAGCTGCAGGGAGGATGCACTTTATCTCTTTTTTTTTCTGTCTCCTAGCCCCAATTCTGTTCCAAATATACACAGTCTGTCAAACCTAGCAAATAAATTATCTTAAAATTTATCTTTGTATCCTAAAGCTTGTCCTGTATTTACAGATCACCACACACCAAAAACACCTGTGTGCGTGGAGCTGGAAAAGGTCCGTAAATGTACCAATATATACATATAAAAAAGCTTTTATTTAGGTCGGAAGAAAAATATGTGCATATTTAACAAAAACACGGCCCTGAATTATGCAGCATGTTGCAACTTGCTCATCCGTAAGCCAAAGAGTTTTTGCTCCGCAGCTGAGAACTCGACAGGAAAACAAAAAGCATGAGCCGTGTGATTTGAGAGCTGTGGAAAAGAGACTAATTGTCTTGTGTATCTTGCATCTGACGATGATCAAAGAATATCAACGTCCCATGAAATGATTGAATAAACCCTAAAATTATTTTGGTGCACAGATGATCAAAGATTCAAATTTTTTATGTATGCGTGATGACAAAGTGGGAACGATGAATCTCATTATAAACCAGGTCAGATGTTGTGAGTTATATAAATATCAGTACCTATTGTTGAAGTTTTCATAGTGACTTTTACTCAGGGCAAATTCTCACAGGTTTTTAAAGCAGGTTGCACCACACAAACAAATTCGTACATCGAGAGGAGTTGTTGTTAAATAATGTCAGTTAGGTTAGCATTAAGGGACATTTCCCTTTATCCAAGACTGAAGGAACAACTTACTCCAAAACCATCTGTGTGTACATTGGGAAATAAATGGGTAAATATTACACCTTTACAAAAGATATATCTGCTGTGCCTCTTAAACTGAATTATTTAGTCATGCTACCTTCTCATGCTCTCCAAATACACATTTCCAGTGCTACAGATATTTCTTAGCAAATACATTAACGCCTGATTGCAGTCTTTGCCAGCTGTTTGAAGCTAACTGGAAAAAAGAATAAAATAAGAAGGATTTGCTCTCTCCTAGATGTGGATTTTTAAATTTGTGCCACCAAACCACTTCATGTTGTTGACTGTTTTTTTTTTTTTTTTTTTTGTAAATTAGTGACATATACCTTGAATCAAACTTCAAAACTATTATTCATTGGCTAAGAGAGCAGTCAAATGAACACAGTGTATTTCTATCATTGTAATATGCAACTGCAATGCAATAATGTAATAATATCAAACCCCCAAATCTGATGCTGCATATGCGAAAGCAGAAAACATGATATCTGAAAAAAAAAACAAACAAAAAAAAAAAACAGCCAGCTGCCTCTAAAAAAAACATCCAAGCAGCAACAACATTACCAACAGCTAATAATTACAAACAACTAATTGTGTTCACGCAATTAACGAGAGGGAAACTAATGAACTGATTATCACATGCACTCACACAATCCTGTATCCCCTGAAACGCACACACACACAGACACACCCATGCCCTGTTAAAGAAGGAACACTGATGATTCAGCCATGCAATCAAGAGGCTGCTCCAGAAACCCTGCAAGTCTGAAGACCACCGCATTTGAATAACATCAAATCTAAATGAATAATGCAGCATGATGTGACTACCAAACAATTCGTATTGCATGAGGAAGTGTTTTGTGTGTATGCATATGTGTGTGATAGCAAGCAGAAAATCTTATGAAATCTTGTGATTTAGTGTTTTTTTTTTTTTTTTTGCATTTCTCTGACTAATTGGATGCTCAGAGATATTCACAGTCTGTGTTTGGCTTCGTGTTTGATGATAATTTGGTGAGAGAAAGAAAGAAGATTGATAGCTTTTACAAACTTTGGCCCACACAGCTGCGGCCGATAGCTCCTCTGCATGGATGCGAGGTGGACTAGCACCTGACACATAATACACTGTACTCAGGCAGAATTTATCACCTGGCAGGTGGCTGCCAAAGTTTTCTGAGACGTTTTGGTTTGCAGCTTAAAGAAATAACCTCTGGACTCTTGAAAGGCTTCTCTGTCTTCACTCATTAATATAAACACAGAGAACTGCCTCGAGCCTTTCCTCCACTTGCCTCTCTATTCAGTTTGTTGATTGATTGATTGATTTTTTTTTTTCTTCTCCTCAAACTCAGAACTGTTAGGAGACCAGAGGAGAAATTGCCTGCAAGGATTTATGACCTCATTTAGATGAATGTGTAAGAGAGTCAATGTACATTTTAAATGAAAACATTAACTTTCCTTTCCCGTCATCAACCAACTGTTTATGAATCACTATAAACACAGACACAGTAAAGACATTGGCCTACTATAAATTTTATGGTCCCATGGCACGCACCCACTCACTCCTGCCAGTCCACCTCACCGCCTCAACATTGATTTGGCCTGGATTTCCCAGTGCAGGTGTCTGACTAAGTCCTAAAATAAATTGGGAGACAAAAACTTGCCGAGTTAAATTATGATAGTAAGGCAGTAACTTCTTCAAAACAATTCAGGTTCAAATATTATCCTTTGTCACAAACAAGCAGTTGAAAAAAGATTTTTTCACCTCCTAGGATTTTTCTTAACCTTTTGGGCATTTCACATGATATTCTTTAGGAACTGTTAAGAACTGTTTCCCAGCAGAAAGAAAATCCATAGACAGACATGATGAAAGCACGGACAACTTCACTGACCTTAATCACTAAATAGATTCAGACTCTATTCAGATTTGAAATCCTCTGTTCTTCAGTCCTCTCATAAGGTTCTAAATACTGAAGATCTGTCTGCCATTTAGTCAGAGTATAAGTAGATTTAAATTTCAGACGACTGAAAAATGACACCACTGTTACTTGACAACAAGTACAACTATCATCAGATTGTTGTTAGTAAAGGTTTTCACAACTGTTGGATAATGAAACTTAAGGTTGGCGCAGAAAGCTTCCATCTGGATTTGTCCTTGTTTGCTGACAGAGCAACTTCATATGCAACAGTTGCCAAAGCGGTGTTTTGCTGCCCCCTCTGATTGAAAGCATGAAGCCTTTTTTTTTTTTTTTTTTTTTACCTCTCTAACCACACCCAACATCACTGATAGGTGAAGCAGGGTGTGGTCACAATGGTGCTCCTCTTGCACTCACATTAAACAGTGGAGCCACGGGTTCCTCCAGTGCTGCATTGTTGCGTCACTGCAGCAAGGTGAAAAGTCAAAGAAATGTGACTTTCAAGGGCTGTTGAGTTACTCTTTACATGAGAAGATACTGTTTGGTGGCACCAATTTAGGAAAATCTTGTGATATGAATTAAAGGTCCAGGCCAACAACTAAATCAGTGTTATTTTGTCCATGTGTGCACTCATCTTTGAAGATGGTGTTCACATGATGAACTAGGGCGAGTTCTTTCTTTTTATTCTGATATGAATCAAGTGCCACTGTTGACTCTTGATTGTGTTTTTACAATACATGTACCTCCAATACGTTCATTTATAAGCAGCAAGTAAAGTAATTAATAAATTATAACACACTGTAATGAAGTTGCAAGAAGTTATAGTAGAGTTTTAGTGTCAAACCTCTATAACAATTAACAAATTCTTTACAATGCTGAAAGATTTGGCTGTGTGATGTGTGTGTGATGATGTTTGTATTATTAGGCAGTCATTGCAGTCTAAGATTGAAACTACATCAGTGTGTTGTGAACCATTCGTGGAAATTTAATAAAGTAATAATTGTCAACAGTTGAAATAACCAAAATATCTATATGTATATATCTATATAAAGTTTTGGAAAATTACTTAAAATGTTTAAAAACCTGAGGGCACAAAAAGGTCTTTATTCTTCTCAAGTGCCGTGTATTATAGTCAAATTATAACAATTGTAGGTATCCATTAGGAACATCCCACATCTTGCTTGCCAGTAGCTTTGTGCTTCAAGTGCCTGGACTCCACTTTGTCAAATATTCTTTTTTCAAGTATGAGTGTAAAAGTGTTGTGGGAGAAAGTCAAAAGCACATATGACCGTGAGGGTGTGCGAGTGTGCTAAATTGTGTTGGTCAGTAAAACTTAAATAGTAGGTTACATAGTAAGTGTGTTTGTGTGTGTGTGTGTGTGTCTGTCTGGCCCTCAAAGGGATTTATAGTCAACTAAAAGGTTGAAAAGTGAAACAGAGGTGCACTTTGATGGCAGGAGTTTGTTAGGAGTGTGTGTGGCAGAGTGTGGCGCTTCATCGCAGTGAGTGCTCAAACTCTGAGTGTGTGCAGTTTGGTCTCACACAGGCATGTGTTACAATGTGCACACAGACAGCACAGTGTATGTTGGACTCCCAGCACTCCCACCGGCAGGCATCACTGGTGTTTCCATGGGTCTGTGCGACAAGTCCCTCAGCCATCCAATCATGTGTTAATGGACGCTTCCAGTCCATTACAGACTGATATTAGACTCAGTGGACAACAATACCTGCTTGTAATCAGTATTCAATAAGTGGTCATACAATTCTCACATTGATGTTGTTAATACACAGCTCAGCTCAGCTCGACGCTGAGTGTCTGCGTGCAGTAATTTATAAGGAATGAGATTCAAAGGTCAGCTTGGCTCCCATCAAAGCAACGCACACACGCACAAACACACAAACAAAGCGACACACAATGATAATACTATAGTTTTCATAGGTCACTTTAGCTCCACTTATCTTAATCGATGCACATGACACAACTGTCTGGTTGTGAGTCTGTGCAGCATTCTCACATGTGAATTGTTCAAACCACGCATGTTTGTGAAAGCTTCCTTTATTTCTTTCATCAGATGACTACACGGAAATGGCAGTAGCCTGCAAACACAGTCAGCCCCTCTCACAAACACAAGAGACTACGCAACGTCTCACAGCAATAGCGGTTAAAACCCAAAGCCTCCACAACAGAGCTCCATGAAAAGCCAGGGGTATGTTGCCCACATACCGCTGCATTGCCCCCCCCCCCCATACTTGGTCTAATAGGGCGATAAAATAGCACTCTGTGAGTGATGAAGAGACAGGCTGTGAAGCTGCTGTGCTACAAAAAAAAAATCACCGAAACATCCTGCTTATTGCACATAAATGTCAACTTACCGGCTGTGACTCGAGAGACGCCGAGACAGCTGAGGACGAGCAGGAAAAATCTCTCCATCTTTCAAACGCTCTGCCGCCGTGCGGTCCCATTTACTCTGGCGGGGGGAGCTGTGTCCTGCTGCTGCTCGGCATTCGCGTCACTTCATGCGTTCAGTCTCGACTGGGAAAAGCAATAGCGGCTTTCAGCACCTCGGACAGCTCCTCACCACCCCCCTCCCCCCCTCCCCCCACCCTCACCCCCCCCCAGCCGCTCATTCGTCCCCGAGCGCCTGGAGAGAGGCGACCGGCGACCGGCCGGCGAGCTTCACCACTGACCGCTGTCGAGCCCGGTGCCGTCGGTTATCCGTCGCCCGCCCCCCCCCCTAACCCGCTCCGACAGCCAGGCTCCACAAACCCTCCCCGACCTGCTGCCGCTGCTGCTGGAGGTGCTGCAGACAGACTGAAACGTGCCGGCTCCGTCCCTGTCTGCCACACTGACTCCCCAAGGTGTTACAGTGAGGGAGGGAGTCAGTGGAAGCTGGATCAAAACCCGATCCAACATAAATATCAGTTAGTGTCGGGGGGGGGGGGCGCAGAATGAAACTTTAAGGGTTTCCCTTGTCCAACTACTTCAGTAGTTATGGCCTACTTTCAGATAAGAAGCAACCTTTGTCCAATTTGCCCTGTTCTATATCCATCCCACATGGCTCTCACTGTGAAAAGCAGAAGGCCAGCCACCAACAGGAGTTACCAGCTGAGACCCGAAGCACTGAGGGACCGAGCTGCATCCTCCTGCTTTACGTGCCCACTTAGTGAGCCGGCACGCCGAACTGCTGCTGCTGCCCACTCACCGATTAAATATGCATACACTGGCCCACGCAAACAGTCGCCTGTGCAAAGACAAAGTCTGTGCCGTTGCTTTGAACTTGCCCCCCCCCCCTAAAAAAAAAACCCAAACGCGCCTCTTGACTTCACCACAGACTTGAACCTCCTGTTATCCAGCAGCACCTGGGGCGCAGGGTGAAGCGAGAGGCGGATGAAGTCTGGGTAGGCTACAGTACCTGATGGGCTCCCTGAAGCGCACTGTGGACGTGAAGCTTTCCGTGAGATGTGTGTCTAAGTGTGTGTGGGCGTCAGTCCCGGGTCGGGAGACCAGAACAGTCCCCCAGCTGTGTCCTCACCCCGCTGTGCACCGCGGCTCATAGCCCGCTGCCTCTGACGTGCTACAGAGGAACACTGTTGATGGCGGTGAAGGGGGGCTTTTGTACTGTTTATCTGCATGCCCGCCCCCTCCTCCATTTCACTGAGTGTGAGAGCGGGAGAGCACATACTGTAAGGAGACAAATAACTCCATCACCACCAACATGTATCAGCAGGATTCACACCTTTTAAATTACTTCAAGTAAGAGCACCAGTGTGAAAATGCATGTGTATGATCAAAATAAATTTTAAATAATATCAACGTAGTAAAAAGAATGACATTGTAGGTAGAAAGTGATTAAAAAAAAAAAATCCTTTTTTTAATGTGAGCTAATGTTGGTAGGTTTTGCCCATCACCGAAGCTTATAAGCAGACACAAGTCTAATTGCAGGGAGCTACATTTTCTTGGTATATTGTCAACAGAGCACTTGCTCCAGATCCATTCTTAACACGTCTTCATCTGTGGTGTTCCCAACGCTGCCTCCTTGGCCCCCTTCCGCTCCACGTGTGCTGCCAAAGTGAACATATCACATGTAAGCTCATTATTGTTTTATTATGCTATTACTTTTCCTGACTATTTTATAACCCGAATGACACCCAAATTGAGCAGTTGTTTAAATATTGCAACAGACAAAAACAAATAAAAAGAAGCAGTAACAGACTTGGCAAATAAATCATGAGGCATGAGACCTAAACATCACTTGAGGCTCCTCTTCACTGAAGAGGAGAAACATGGGGGCGAGGAATTAAGTACAATAGCGTGACGGAATGTGTTTGTGTCCACAGGAAATGCAGGGCAACATAATCGATTTCAATTCATCCATTCCATCATGGGCTTCGCTGGCAGGGACAAAAGTATAGGAGAGCAGCCATATTCAGCTCAGTGCAGACTCATTCTGATGTTCAGCCTGCAGTTTTTGCTCACACATCCCACCTGCCGTGACTGAGATGTTTCTCTTGCTGCCTGGTGAATAGCTTTTCCTGCTCGTCTAACTCAGATGTCTTTGCCCCATCTTGTTGTCGGCAACGTCAAATCACATAAAATGTGGAGAAGATGTGGCTGATATTCAGAGCGAGGAAATATAAGGCGCCAGATGAGTCCTATTAGTTTCTTTGGATGTTTTGATTTCACAGGAAAGAGTTTGATCTGAGATGTTTGGAGCACAGAGTGAAATGAAAAGGCATGCTGTGTTTATCTTTATGACTCACATTTAGCCCTGCGTCCATGTGCAAGAACATCTGTAACATCTGCAATAGACAGTATCCAGTGGTGCTATCAGCTGATGTGTGAAGATCACCCAGAACTGTCTGAGATTGGTAAATTCAGATGTGGCAAACACACACACACAAACAATGAAATGTTATGATGTGTAATTCTTGTTCCTATTTGTGTTTATTTCAGTACCGGTCTAAGTCAATAGATTCAGCTCAGTCATCAATACAAAGCAGTGAGTAGAAGGACAAAGTGCAGTGTTTGATGTTCAGTGAAAGTGTGTGTAGTGTGGCTCAGGGGTGAGAGAGAACACCCACATTCGAACAGAAAGTGTCTGAGTGAGTGGACAGTTGATGGATGGATCAATGGAGACAAACACCCCGATGAATGACACAACTATGGTAATTGTTTCTTATTCCCACTCGATCGACTTTGTCTTTATGGAGCGGCTCACACAGGATGATAAACTTAAATTGTTATAGAGTCAGCAGATGGAGCGGAGACCAGAGAGACATCTGCTCATTCAGAAAGCACTGTGTAGTGATCAGCTACACGGGGCAGAAGGAGAGTCGATAACGTTACAGGATGAACACCATAATTTGAGCAGCATTTCTGAGCATACTAAAACCGCTTTTCTTATAAAAAAAAAAATGTGTTTCTATCGGTCGTGGACTAACAAGGTTGTCATTGTGTCGTCCAAAACACTGGACAATGTTGACATGGCTGATGTTTTCTGGTTGGGGGTGCTAGACTAATGAGAACTGTGTAAACAAAGAAAATCATTATCATCATCAATAGCAATGACGCGGCTCCACATATAGACTTGATGAAATGTGCTGCAGTTGCAACAAATATTTACATATAGCTCCACATCAGCAAATGTATCCATGGTGCTTAAATGTCTCTTGTAAAATTTTTATTCAAACACAATGGTTGTTGTGGCAGAATCAGGATATTGTCATTGCTGCTTTACAAACTATAAACCAGTTATTTCACATTTTTTCAGATGTGTTGGATGTTGTGTAGCTAATGTGGGGAAACTGCAGTACCTTAAATCGCCTCTTGAGGTTTATTTAAAAACAAATTAAATTATTATAATTTAAAAAGTATTTCATTACTCAGACCTTTGAGGGAAAGTTGGGTGGTGTCACACTTGTAGGTGGCTTGTTAGGTAAAGTCTGATTTCAAATTAAATACATTTGGCTGAGCCTCAGAGGAACATTTGTGGATACCCTGCTGTGCTAACGATGCTTACAGGAGTGCATGTTCGACACGGTCATTAAACCACTAAGTCACTGAGATCTCGACAAAGAGTTTCCTGTTAGGAAATATATACATTTTTCTAGAAAATGTGTTGTGCAATAGAAGTGCACATACACATAAGGCTAATTTACTGTTCAAAGACAGCCCACTAAACTGGCAGGAGTTTCCACACTGAAGTGATCACTCCGAGATTTCTCAAAGTCCTGGGCCAACAGAATGTTAATGGTCTTTAAATTCAGCACTCAGCAAACACATAAAAGAGTCAGCCCAAGCGAGTAATTTGGGCCTGGAAATTGGCCCCACTGATACCGTAGAGTTTTTTCCATAAAACGTGGATCACACAGAAAATCAGCAATATATTGGATGTCTTTATGGACATTTTAGTTAATCTGTGTGTGTGTGTGTGTGTGTAGTTGTAGGGTCCCTGTAACGCAGACTAGGCAGCATCTTCCTGCTTGTGTAATGAAAGAAAGCCCCCAGCATGCCTGGCTGGTTGCTGATACACTGAGAGATACACCGAAACCAAGAGCAGACAGTGAGACCTGATTTAGTGATACACTCATGGTAATCAGATGTTTCCACCAAGCAGCGCACAAATAAAAAAAAAACAATCTCAACATTTGTTTGTCTTCCCAATATTTTTAGCAGCGCCGCACCTAGGTGGTAAAAGCTTGTGGCCTGACCCGGAGACCACAACAAACAAATATAACTAAATGAGCTGGACCAGAGCAGTGACCCATTTGAGCTGATGAATCACAGAGGCTCACATTTGCTTGTTTGTTTCTGCTGCCTCTCTCTGCCTCGCGAAAAAAGACCGCAGATTTAATTTCCCAATAAACATATTTAGTTTCCATTCACATCTTACATGACTGAGCTTAAAAAGAAGAAAAGCTGCATCCCAGCATTATTCACACTGTACAAACATCCCAAGAATATCTCCTGTCGGCTTCACAAGCTCTTGCATTTGCCCATTGTGACACAAACACACTCATGAAAATGACTGCAACGATTTCCTGTTGCTGCCGTGAGAAGGCAATAAATTGTTAAATGGACTGTAATTATTTCATCTATTTGCTGCTAAAACGCTTATTACTTTGCTTGTGTTGATGGTCCAACCAATGGTGACCCTTCATATTTTTCATGCTCCATAGTTTCCTTTTCTTTTTATTGCTCTGCAGCCAGGCCTGAAGAATTTACCAATACCAAGGTTATGAGGTCAATATATCCCTTTGCCAAGTTACAGAGGATGAAAATGTTACATTTCGAAGCATAATAATTTAATTTAACTGGAATTGATGTGATTAGTGGATTTATCTCTGGAGGCATGCTAAATCCATGTAATATTTTCACGTCAATGTCAGCTTTGGCTTTGCAGATTCGCAACATTAACCAATACCATCTCACACACAAAGTATATACTATACAAACAGGTGCGTCATATATAATGAGCAACCCAAACAAATGTGAAATTCAAACCTCTCTGATATAGAGTAACAGTAATAGATTGTGTACACTATAAGATACTCCATGAGCCGTTTAAAGTTGCTGAATCAAAAATTGCATTTCCCACCCAGTGGGCGTATTTTCAAGCCGCCCAAGGAGGAGCTGCAGGAACAAAGTGGGAATAAAAAATGCCGACATATCGTGTGGTTCAAAGGTTAGAAAAAAACCTCAACCCTAAATCTCTAATATGATCCAAATCTTCATTTTTCGTTGAAGTAAAGCATAAATTCCTGCAGTATGTATATTGCAGGTCAGGGAGTTAATTGATGGCTTTTTCAGACAATTTAAACACTTGGCTTCGCATTTAATTTGAAATTGCGGCGGCATTAAGATCAGCCATTATCATTTTTAGTCACAAAGAAAAACTCCATCTGACCAAGCACTATGGCCAGAAGATTATATATAAAAAGAAAAACAGTCCACAACCTGATTTAGCGTTTTTCCCTTAAAGACCCAGAAGCAATAGTAAGTAGGACACCCTGGCATGAATATTTTACACGCATCAGTATTTCCTGACACACCATTTGGGCTTACTGGGACTTTTCCGCCATTCAAATAGAGTTTAGATTATGAGCTCTGGCAGGTTGCTCAGAGGTGAGGACCAGGACCAAGAGGGGATATTTTAGAGATTGTGCAGCAGGAGCAGGGATTGAGGGAGTAGGAAGTGAGGGACAGTGGTCTCTCTGTTGCTGTTTCAGCTTGATAGGATTGGGAGTCTTGCCAAGGCAGAAGAGAACAACAAACGCTGAGCTGCGACAGCAGGGGAAGGTTTGACTAAACCTGGGAGAGAAAGAGAGGAATCATAATTCACACATGGAATAAGTTCAAAAAACTTTCCCTCAGTCTGTTAAAGTTTGAAAGTTTGATTGCCACTTCCTTTTGACAGATTAAGAGGAATGCATGCTGCTTGTGTTTGCACGTGGAACAGCTGCAGCTTTTGGACGATTGTGCTGCTGCTCATAATCTCATTACGGTGCTGCAGATTCAGAGTTCATTTGTAGCTTTGTGCGAAGACATGCTGCTATCTGAGAGCGGGCTAAATCTGAACTGGCAGCAGCTCACGGACTCAAAGCTTCTTATGGAAGAACATGGGAAATGTTTTGGTGTGATCCAAAATTCAACAAAATGAATTTTAAAGATAGAGTAGATCACACAAACCTCTAATGGGAAATAAGCAAATGCCTCTTGAATAAAATTGCACTTTGTCTGAGTCTTGAATATTTGATGAAGGGCTATGCTATCATTGTTGACATGTTTTGTGGAGATGTAGGATAGCACATCTGTCGGATTAGGCAACAGCAGAGGCTCAGGGTGTTTTTGACTTTGTCAGGTTGTTTTGATGCCAAGTTATCAAGCTCTTTGTTTACATTTACTGATCGTGAAAACAGTGACTAGTGGTCTACTGCAGTGAACACGTGTGATTGTTCAGTTGACCGTCAGCTGGAACCCCTCCCCCTGAACAGAGTGTCCTTCTAGCCTAGCAGGCCTGTGAAATGTTGGATTTCTCTGTGTACTAAAGAACGAAAAAGCCGTAAAACAAAAATTGAAAGGTTATTTTTACTACTGTGTATCAGGAAGTGCTCTATTCAGGAATCGATTTTTATCCCATATCTATTCTCCATACCCCTTATCCCAGCCGGAGTAACATTGCAGGGCAAACATATAAACACACATAAAGACAAGCTACCAGTCACACTCACTTCTCCACATCAATCAATAGAATTAGTTGAGAAAATGCAGTATTTACCAGACTCATTGATTCCTCATTGAAATACCTCTTTTCCCACTGAAGCAAAAGACCTTATTCAATAAAGCCTGCCCTCTGAGTTGCTCCTGCAATGTATTTTTTTATAGTATGCATATATATATTAAATTATTCTATTTGTGTTATATTAGAACAAAAGACTCCAAAGTGGTGACTCATGAACCTGAGAAAAAACTAATGGGGTCCGAACCCAAACTATGAAATAGTTCAGTATGAATATATGGCACTAATTGTACTGTAAAAGTGGACCTGCACTCCTGATAGCAGTTTCTCTACCCTGCACTGTGTATGTAAGTGTGTGCTTGTGTCAGCTTTCTTGCAGCAGCTGTACTGGGAGAATGGCCTGTAAGTCACTGAAGGCAGGAGGCAGATCTGGCTCCTCTCTGAGGCAGGGAGACCGTGTCCAGCTCTCTGGGAGAGATAAAAGCAGTCAGCTCAGAGATGCAATTACAGTCATCAGCCTCCTCCCTGCCCCCCCTTGTCTCCCGTCTCTGTCTCAGACGTTACATCCTCTGTGTTTGACTTGAGTCGGAGGAATTACTGGATCCTTACTGACTTCCAGCCTCTCCTCTTGACCACAAGAACATCTTATCTCTCTGACTTTTGTTTGGGCGTAGTCTTCTGTCAGTGTAGTCCTCCCACCTTTAATTTTTCTTTCATCATCCTGAATTTTTGGCACCGCCTCATCTCTTCATTTCCAGTCTATCTTCCTTTTCTCTTTTGTAATTTTTTTTTAATGGTTTTCTGATACCATCGCACAGCCTTTAAGTGTTTGCCTCTCTGAGACAGTGAGATTTAGAGCAGGTCTCTGGGTCAGAGCTGTTCAGCCTGTTCATGGAGGCAATCATGCCGTCTGCCCAAATAATGACTGCCATGAATCAACCCATGAATGAGACAGCCATTGGCTACAGCACCACGGTCAGCACTTCTGCCTTTAACTAACCCTAGAAGTGGATGATAAAACTATAGCGGAGGCCGTTTGTGTTGAAATAAGTATCAGGGGCTCTTGCTTTCAGCTTAGCCAAACCTGAATGATTTGATTTGGTGGAATAGTCACAGCCGAGTAGAAGCATTTCTTCCCTTGGCGAAAAAAATCAATTTAATTGACCATGTTTTGCATCACAGAGCACACTTGCATAGCTGTTTTTTTTTTTTGTTTGTTTGTTTTTTTGCATGAGCAGCAGATGCAGACCACAGTATAATAATGCTTTGTGACTCTTTCTGCAGTACCTATTCATCAGGACTATAATCTTTACTTTAATGGAGAAACATTAAAGTTTACTTTGTGAGGTGAAATGCAAAGACCTATCTGTTGTACAAAGTGTTGTTAGTTGAATGGAAGATGTGCTCTGAACTTTTCATTTTAACTGTACCATAAGCCCAGATGAGTGAAAGCACTGCTTTGAAATGGCGAGATGCTTTTATACACCTTTCATTTTTAAATTATACTTGGATTTTTACAGGAGTAAGACTTTGCAGTGTGCTCGTATTGCAGTGAAGGACGTTCCCTTAAAGATCATTAGTAAGTAGAGCAGCTTAGGCAATGCTCTGTGGCAGCATTAGCGCTGAATTCAGTGATTCATGGGCCAATAAGTCAAACCTCTCACTTTCTGGGCTACTCAGTCAGCCAAATGATGTTCTGTTCACACCTAGTGCAGCTGATGATCTAACACCCAGACAGAAATCGGCATTGGCAAATTCTTGTGCGTGTTCATCAAAGCTGCATTGAAATCCACCGCTGCAAAAAGCTCAAAGTGTGCACAGATCATCTGAGATGAAACATCAGAGATTGACTGAGAGAAAGCCCCCTAAACTGCTTCTGTGTCTGGTTTCTTCCACTCCGACTTTTGATCTGCAATGTCATGGAAGTTCCAGCGCTCCAAGAAAGCACTCAGGAAAACAACTGCGCCGGCTAAAAAAAAAAAAGGCTGACTTCACCTTCCGCGCTTTGATGAATACATTAATTAATAAAGCAGGGGGATGGTGAAGGTGTTAGTGTGGTGGTATTGTCGGACATGGCTGGTCTTTGTGAGGAAGTGTTGCTTTGTGGGTATAGGTGTGTTTTGTGGATGAAATACAACGGCGTCTTTGTGAAGTTGTTGTACCCTCTTTGAGGCTCAGCTACTGATGCTGAGGCATGTATGTCACTGAGATACATGCTTACTTTCTTCATGGAAAATCCTGCATATACACCCCAAAACGCCCCACACAATCTAATAAAAATATGAATTTTTGTGCAATTATTCATACAACTCTGGCCAAAGTAAATTTTCTAGATGTTTTACAATTACAAGGGCCATTGAAATAGAACTAGCAAGTTACTGTCGTTTGATCATCTGAACTGAAAATGAGTGACTCACAGTCCATCTGCCCCATTTCATTCCACCTTGACCTGTTAGTGAGCTAAACTGTTGTTGATTTCTCTGCTAACACAGATATGGAGAGACACTGTGCTCACGCTAAACACAATCTTGACTGAGGTGAGACTGAGGGCCGACTGAAATGCAAATGTAAAAGTACTGAAGTGTAACAATGAGTAGCATTACACAATTACAGTGTAATTCCATTCAAGTTAATTAGTTAGAATTTATTGGACCTTGTTTTCTTTTTGCAAAATTTCCCTCATTTGCAGACCAACCCATAATCTAAATGAATACTATATATATATATATATTATATATATTATATATTATATATATATAATATAATATATATATATTATGTATATGGTCAGATGGAAGTGCAGTAGCTGCTGTAGTGAGTTAAGTCTTTGTGGTTTGCTCGATTTTCTTGCTCAGTTCGCAGTGCAATGCCTCAGGCACAGGAAGAATCTTATCCTATGATATCAGAAATCAGTCTATGGCTCCATGTCCAAGGAACACTTTATGTTAACGGCGACCAACACCAACTCAGGAGATAACAAATGACAATAGTGGAGAGAGTGGACCGGACTGGATCCTGGGTTGAAACCTGGAAATCAAATGCCCTTTTTTTGTGTGGTCTCTTACAGTCCAGTTAATTAAAGATGGAGGCGGTAAAGTGGTTGTTCCTCTCTCCTCTCCATCCTTGTGCAGTGCAGCCTTACTCCTAACTGTGCTGCCAGCTCCTCCTTTTGTGCCACTGATTAGCTTGGGTTATGACATGTGGCAGATTCAAGCTAACCCCAGCTGTGCAGCCTGCAGACCTACCAGTCCGAAGCCCTTTTGCTGTCCAAAGAAATATTAATTAATTCTTAAAGCACAAGCTGATGGGACTGCCTTGCCAGAAACAGAGCCCGGTTCTCATAATGAAACAAAAGTTGATCAAGCCACTGTGCTAAAAGAGTACATAACCCCCCCCCCCCCCCCCCCCCCCCCCCCCCACCCTGCCCCATTACACAGTGAGGATTAGCAGAGAAGACTGGTTGGGGTTCAGACTAATGGAATAAAAACAAATGATAAACAGGAGAATAGAAACGTAGCCTCTATGCTGCACAGTAAGTAGTAACACGGCGCTGTGTGGGCGGATTCACTGGCTCAAGGAACATAATTAATAACACACTACGATGCTCATTTGGCTAAAACAGTCCATGGGCTGCTGTACGCTATGGTACCTCTTTCAAAATCATGCTCTACCTTTCTGCTGAGCTGACGTGCCAAAAACAGGCAGCGCAACACTTGCTTTTGTGTGTGTGTGCGTCTGCGCATCCTCCTCTTTTTGCCTTATTGTTGAAAAAACGCTGTGAGGGTGCTGCTGCAGCTGGCCTCTGCTCGTCACCCTTCTCACTTCATCTCATCTTCTCCTCCATCCCAGACGTTAATACAGAGCAATAGCAACCGCCACACATAAACACACACACCCTCACAGCCACACAAAGACAACATATGGAGCTCTTGCAATGGATTTGATATTCATTTTCTATTGTTGTGTATTGTGTGTTTTCCACATGCGTGAAAAGTGAAAAACATCAGGCTCAGAGCTGCCATATGCTCGATTTCCCTGTGGCGGTTTTTATATTTAAATGTTCATTTACATGCAACTTGCAATGGGAAGTTCCCACTTCGGAGATCAAAGACACTGAGGAGCTACGCCCTTTGCATGACGCACACAGTGCAAATAAAAATTTCATGTGCACACAAAGGAGTGGTGGAGGAGCAGGTTCTAACCATGCTGTTGCCATTTTTTCTCTCTTTTGCAGCTGTGGCAGGCCAGTAAATTGAGTGCATCTATGCATAGCAGGAGAGCAACATCACTCTGGCAGCAGTGTTCTCATCTTCCTTTCCACCTGTCACACTGTGATTCTCTCAATTAAATGGATCGCTAAGCACCGGTGTTCATCACGGAGGAGAGAGTCCCTTGAAGGTGTGGCACGGTGCATCCGCAGGGCAGACACATATACGCATGTTTGTGTTTGGCTTCGTGTTTGTTTACAACAGTAGGCGCGCAGGAACGGCAAAGCTGACTCACAAGCCTTTGTGAGACTGATCTTTTCACGGGTGTCTAACCATGGGAAAATGAGACTCACCCCCCCACACCTTTCCCTCTATCGGCAGACATCCAGACAAAGAACCTGATTTGTGCCAATGATTTCAACATCAGGACTTTGACTCTGTGCTAAACCAACCAAGCAACTAAGCGGAGGCCTACTGCTCGAATGTGAAATGAAACTCATGTCTGATGACACGTCCTCGATGACTTCCTCAGCATGACTGAATTTGTTACCACGTCGCATCTGTCTCTTCTCTTCCTTTCCTCTCCTCGCTTTACTCCATCTTTGTCTTGCTCCTAGTTGCATATAGTAGTAAGCAATTTCTCCGGTTTATCTGGGTGTGTGGGAAAGAGAGACAGTTGGGTATTCAAGGAAGCCGGCCCTTTGGGGAGCTGCAGCAGGTAAAGCACCAATGCTAACTTCAAAGTGGGAGTTGAATGCTGGCCATAAATCGAAAGGCTGTCTCCCTCTCAACGCCCGCTCACCCCAGCCTCTGATGTAACAGGTCGCTTTCACACACCTACACTCTTTTACACCCTGCTGTTCATCCTTCATTGAACTTGGGGTGGTCACAACTCTAGTACTACTAATAGTAATAGTGGTCTGAGCGATTCATATGAATGTGCTTTGCCTTGCAGCAGTGCTCAGAACTGGCAGAAATATGGTGGAAAGATGGACACTTGTCCAAATCAAATGGAGGGGTAAGGTGGTAGTAGGATACAAGAATGCAATTTATACAATCACTTTAACTGGAATCCCAAAATAATCTTGAATACATCTCAAATATGTGTTGGAAATGTGGATTTCACAACATGCTGAACACATTTCCATGAGCTTATGATTAATGCTGGCATGATGGCATCAATAATTTCTGCAGTTCTGTCAGCTCCACACACATGCTTCTGCCACATCCCAAAGATGTGAGAGATTAGAGGCCACTGAAGTCCTCTCAAATGATTGTGATGTTCATGAAAGCTGTTTTGCTTTTGGCCATGGTGCATTATCACTACTGAAGGTTGCTATTAAAAAACAAAAGGTAGTGTTTAGAGGCTGAGAAATCCAGATTCATCACAAATGGCTATGTTCACCTCCATAGTGTCGGAAAGTCTACCCTCACTGCTACTTCTGATTTCTGGTCTTGGCCAACAGGAGTGAACCCTGACGTGATCTTCTGCTGTTGTGGTTCTTCCACCTCAAGGTTTCACACGTTGCTCATTCTCAGATGTGTTTCTGCTCTCCACAGTTGGTTTCTCTCAGAGTTGGTCCCTTTCAGCCAGTTTGCCTACTCTCGTCTGACCTCTTTTGCATACAAAAACTGTTGATCACATAGTACATTTTGTTTTTTTGCACTCAAGCACTTAAGCAATTTCCTCACTTTGGAACAAATAAACGGATTTTAAATTTGAGTCTAAACTGTAGAGAATGTTGAGCATGAAAATCCCAGCAGATCAACAGTTTCAGAGATACTCAAACAAAACCCGTCTGGCAACATCAATCAGGCCACAGTCAAACTCACTATAATCACATTTTACTCCCATTTGGATGTTGGATTTGAGCTTTACCCAGAGCTCCCAAGCCTTATCTGCATGCTTATTTAGTGCACTGGTGCCTGATGACTGGCTGATTGGATAATTGCATTAATGAGCAGGTGCATAGTGAGTGTATATCTCTGTGTCTTTGTATTCTCCAAACATTATTTAAGAGCTCATTAAATGTAGAAAACCCTCAAAATGCTGCTCTGCCACTGTACTGTAAGATTCAAGTAAATACTCAGTAGCACATCAAATCGGCCCCTAAAAATAGTCTCCTTTAAAAGGACTGCTTCTGTGTAACATTTCCCAAAAACTCTAAGAGCTCTCCAGCAGGACACTCTTCAGCATTAAAAATAAAACTATAGTCTATATTTGTGACCTGATTTTACCAGAGAATGACCTTGGTGCTGAGATCCAGGGTGGTGGTGGGGGGAGGGGTCAGTCAGGGAGTAACAGACTGAGGCATAACTTTTGTCTATTTATGGCACGCATCAACAAAAACACAAAGTGTCACTCTATAGGCATTGAATGCCTACAAGCTGGCAATGGAAGTGCTAATATCCACTGCAATGTAACAGTTACTCATTTGGAAAATGTTTTCATACAGCGCTGACAAATGAGGAACATCAGTAAAATCTTGTTGCAATGTTGGTGTTTAGCCAATTTAGTGTTTACATCGGTCAGTATATTAGTTCAGGGTTTGCCAAATAGCACTGAGTGCCAAGCACAGCTGAAGGGACGGGATTGCCGTTTGTTGTACAGGTGTCTGTTCATAAAGCAAAGTGAAATGTTGACCTGATGATGGCATTAGAAGAAAATTCGGAAGATCACAACAACGTTACAGTTCAGCCTGTTTACTAAATACCATTGCCTCCCTGTGTGAACTGTCACTGGGAAATATCCTCATGACAGCAGCTGCAAAGTCAGGGCATCCAAAGCCAGTAAAATTTATCCTCTGAGCGACTAAAAGATAAACCAATGCATTTCTTTGATTTTGTTTCTGCAGCGGTGTTTCTGATCTAGTTCAAACCTCCAAACCAAGCTGAACTGGTCACAGTGTCACAGTGATGTCAGCACTGATGATGACGATGTACAGTGATGTACATCTTCCTTGCATGTGTGTATAATAGTCTGATAAAAAGACAGCGGTAGAGAATTGTATGACTATAATTTATGTCGCAAATGTCTTTGGTCAGCGGAAAAATGTTGCCATTCATCATCATGATTAATATCACTCTCTGTTTTAATGTTTAATTAACACATGCAGGACCGAGCAGTCAAATGCTGTGTCAATGTTGTGCCAAATCTTTTATTATGTCTTTCTTAAGATAACTTTTTCCTCACATTGCCATCTTAATCTACTCAAAATAGACTCTGCAATAAAAACCTGTTTTTGTGGTGAAAATAAAGCCATGTAATTATGTTGTGCTGGTTCACTGAGAGGACAAATATGTAAACACTCTGTCTCTTGCTTCACTGTAAACCCAAATAATCCTCTCTTTGTATCAGACTGTGCCTCTGTCCATCTCTGCCTGTCCTTTTCTTTCCCTCTCATTGTCTTTGTGTCTCCCAGGTTATCCCTATTAGACAGATTATTCAGCATGGGGCTGACAAAGACCTGCCTGCTGTGAGCAGATACAGACACGGAGCACCGCTCCAGCCTGTCCTCTCTGATGTTACGCCATACAAACACACACACACACACACACACACACACAAAATTCCCTCTATATTTAAACCACTGTTATGTGTGTGTGTGTGTGTGTGCGTGTAGGAAAGTGTAAAGAATTGAAGCATTAACAGCTAAATAGTTTTCTTTGCTTGGCCAGAGAACAACGAGTTTCAGTGGACAATAGAGCAAGTGCATCGAGTTGGATTCGCAGAAATGAGGATAGTGGCGTTTTGAGAGACATATGAGGGGTCACAGAAAGTGATGGATGCGCACAGATGGTGGCTGACAGTGAAAATGAGAGGATATGAATTGTTCTTGAGCTGACATATATAGATGATGCTGGCCAGGTAGTGGGGATGAACAAAAAGAGATAGGGAAGGGTGTGTGAGAGGAACCTGAGCCATCAGGTCAGTGGAAGTCAATTACGCGCTGTGCACCCGAGCCAGGTGTGTGTAACATACTGTACGTAAGCACACACAGCCTGGATACAGCTTTACCAGCTGAAGGACCAGATACAGAGCAATATGTGCCTGGATAATTGCATCCAGGTTGATCCAAGTGCATGAATGCATTTTTATTCAGATCAATTTCCTTGGGGAAGTGTAAGAGAAAAGATACAACTTCAAGTTGCAGCCATTTTCATATCAGATGAAAAATAGGACATTTTCCAGATGTGCATAGCAGAGCACATTGATACTCGTGGCGATGATGTCAGTGTCAGAGGAAGATAGACGCATTCTCTGTTCTCTGAATCTTCGACTATCTTTGATGAATCTTCAATATGCAGTTAAGCTGCAATGTGGTTAAAGTGGGTGCCATTTTAACTGTGTAGAAAAACAGAATAACAATTAGTAACATTTGGGATATGTTCGGAAAACCCCATCATCAGTCAGTGATAGTGCTGATCTTTTTTATTCTAGATTACAAATCAAGAGTCTGCAAGGGCTGTAGAGCTGCTGTACTTTTGCACTTTGGACTTGGTGATGATTTGTACAGTTAAACTTGTGCCAATATGCAAACAATATTTTATACTTTTTGGTTCATGCATGCAAATGATGTAATTCCAAACTAAATTGAAATACAGTCATGCATGCATGCATAGGCACAGTCATTTGTATCTACAAACAATCATATGCATGGGTATGTTTGCTATGAATCTATTTTTGTTTCTTAATTATTTTTTTTTTATCAGTAAAATTGAGATCAGCTGAGGGACATATGGTTCAGAAAGTGTGGAGCCATCTTTAGTAACACCTCTAACCTGCAACACACATGATTATTCACAGGCTGGGTTGTGACGCAGACTGTGATATTTGGTTCCAGCAGCAGCTGTTGTATATCCATCCACTCTGCAAAGAAAAATGTGTTATATCTGCAGACATTTACACATAACTTTAAAGAGCAAAAAATATATCTCTCTCATTGGAGTTTCTGTTTGGCAGCAGCCCTTTCATGCTATCACCTACAGAGGTAATACACTTAAGCCCCGATAGTGCTATAAACATACTTCTCTGCACGCACCCGCTCCATCAGGTGGAGAAATGCCTTTTAGAAAGATGCAAATAGAAAGGAGAAGTGCTGTAGCAATTAAGAAACCCAAGTTTGTAGTTTGATAAGCACAATGATAGTAAAGATAAAGTGCTTCTTATTTAATTTGTCCAAGCTCAGTGAAGTAGTCATTAGCAAGTGAAGGATAACGAGAGCGGTTCTTTACCGTCATAAGCACATCTTCGTCTCATATGAGTCATAAACTACGTACAGTGCGGATATGACATCAATCAGGCGGGCAATCAGTCTTTCTTTCACTTTAATTCACAGAGGAGGAGGAAAAAGCATATTGCTGAAATAGAGTGCCCGGCTGTCAGCCAGTCAGCGTCAATGGTCAAATATACTGTGGTGCACTCTGACTGCTGTGTGAATGATGAGCACAATTGCAGGGGGAAATCTTGCAGTGGAATGAGGTTAACCCTGCCTAACCTCGCTGTTGCTGGCTCTTTAGTTGAAAGAGACTGTGTCCGACCATTGACAGGGCTACCGCTGTAGAAGATCATTAGTAGAAATGACGCACACGTGGTGTTGGATTGTTGTCTCACCATTCAGATGCAGTATGTGTGTTTTGTTTTGGTGTCTTTGAGGCACAGGAAAGCAGCAGAAAGCCAAACTTCAATAGTGGCGTCATGTGGCTGAGTGACTCACTGAGTTTAATGAGAGTGTCTGTCAAAACAAAGCGCTTTTCTTTTGATGTCTGGTGGTCCTGTCTTCTCACAGCTACATCAAAGTTGCATTATTTCGTGGTGACTTGAGGCTTGATCTGGAGTGAGTCATCTTTGCCTGAAATCCATCCATCAGGAGGACTTCAAAATCCAAAATTACGCTGATATCGGGAGTGAAAAACCAAAAAAATTGCTTATCGTTCTGGCAAATAACAAAACAGGTGGCCCCTTGTCTCCCCCACAAATAAAACTGAGGGGTGTTTGCCTGCTGTTAGATGCCTCCAAGTCTCCCTGACCTGCCTGGCCGTCTCTCAGCCCTTCCACCATCTGCTTCACTTGTGTTAATGAAGCCAATCCTTCTCTGGGGTCCTCATCGCTGCTACCTCGACTCTGTCCTCATCAGCCTCAGACCAGGTTGGTCATTTTATCAACATGAATCAAATGAACTTGAGGATGGAAGGCAGTGAGAGCAGAGGAAGGAAGCACTGGAAGACCATCAGCGTGGGGCTCTTTGTAACATTAAAGAAACTCTTTCCCTAATGAAAATGGCTCTTTTGTTCAATATTGTGCACACATGGAGAATTGGACTGAGACGCCGAAGCAACCTGACCACTTTAACATTTAGCACAGTGATAAATGGTTCGGCAGGGAATTATTTCCCTCTTTTGGGAATTCTTTCTTCTCCTATGCGAGCATTGTATTAAACTCTCATTTCAACTGATTGGTTCCTTTGTGCTTCAAGACTCAGGCACCAGACTTGCCTTCTCTCATTCATTCCACGTGTGTAAAACATATATTCCTTTGCCAAAGCAGCTCTTTCTCTGCTCTGCATCAACCAGGAAGGTGACATTCATTCAGCATTAGAAGAGACTGCAAACTTAATCACAGAACAGTTATGCAGGCCTGTGTTAGTATAAGTAATGAGTTTTTAGCTTACAGAGAAACAAAATGAGTGAATTTAATAGCAGTCATGAGATGTATCACCTTTTTAATGAGGAGAAAAATCACTGATAAGTGGCCTTGAAGAGTATTACTTACAGCACAGTTTCAACATTATAATTGAGGTTATTAATCATTTATATAACCCCCATTCGCTGCTCACCCTATCCCACCTCATGCCAGATTGTGGCTCTAAATATAGTTCCTCCTGTCCCTCCGCTCTCCTACATACAACCACGCACGCTCATACTGGAGTGTTCACAGACTTGCAAGACTTTCCCTGTAGCCATGTGTTGTCTCTGATTGAGCTCGCAGTGGATAATCCATTTTTGTATGGACAGACGCCAGAGATAAGCCAGTCAGTTTGGTGCAGGAAAACTACCTGTCTCCCTGAATGTGTGTGTGTGTGTGTGTGTGTGTGTGTGGGTTTTGTTTTGTTGTTGTTTTTTGATCATCTGTAAAATGCAGAAGTTACACAAGGTTATGATACTCAGTTGTTTTGTTTATTTTTTTAACAAATTTGATTTATATGGTTTTGCTCGTAAGCCCCAGCACCGATGGTGGTGCATTTCCATTTAGAGGAGTTTTATTGAAGCTGGAGAAATGATAAAGCAAATGATTTATGAGAAGGAGCGACATGCCAGGGTAAATCTAATCCAGCAGCAGCAGAGGGGGAACCCAGCAATTCTATTCTGAAGGAGGTAAGAGGGCAGTTTAGCAAATTGCAGATAGTCCAAGGAGATACAAACAGTGTTTGAATGAAAGAGATATAGCTTTTGTGCACTTTAAACTGTCGTTTATTCATCACAAATCAAAATTTAAGATGTGGATTTTAGATTTTAGATGTGGCGTCACCTCAGATTATGGTTTTTTTTTTTTTTTTGTACTACATATGACTTGTGTATCATTCTTGAACACTATAAACCAGTCAGAGAGTGTTGTGTCAGACTTGCAAGGTTAAAATGGAGTTTATCTACAAAAACTGTTCTTTCTGATCCCCCTCAGTGTAGGATCTGCCTGTATCTTCTGGCTGCTCTGCACTCATCAACAGGCAGACTGGTGCAAGACTTTCTCCATCTGGTAGCCACAAGCAGCACACGCTGTGCCTCAGCACAACTCATCCAAAGCTCATCCAAAATACTACCATAGCGCAGAACATGCCACTTGACATGCACACAGTGTGTGTAGGCTATCTGAGAACATGTAATTGTCTGCTAATCGGTTTCACTACGCAGACTGCTCACAGCCTGGATTCCACATTTACAGCTGTTTCAACAGTGCGGTAGAATAGCTCAATATGAGATGTGTTAAGTTGTTAAGCTTCAAAGACTACGAGCCCAATAATATATTAGATGGGCTCCATGGTTTTGGTGAAACTTACCATTTCTAAAAGCACAAGACTTCCAAGGTCTTGTTTCTTAGTTTGGCAATTAAACCAAACCCCAACAATCCTTTTTTATTAACTATTTAAACTACTTTTGAAAAAACAAGGCCATGTACAAAACCTGTATATTGCAAAGTGATGTCATTGCAACAAAAAGCAGCTTTTAGTGAGCTGATGGTGCCTGTCAGGAAACATTAAATCGATCCTACTTAGTGGGAAGGCTGTAACTCCTGTAAAACAACCACAATCTTATTTTTGAATGCATGATGCTTCACTTTGCTCAGACCGGGATGCTTTTTGACATTGTCTCTGTCAAAACATCAGAGCAAATGCAGAGTGAGCACTCTCCATTTTCTGTGGTTGCTGTTTTTGAATCGAGCGGAAACAGCGACTGGGAATGTTTTCAGTGTGATTAGAGAGTGACATTAGAGAACCCTTAACATAGGCATTTCTTAGTGCCATTGCTCCCATTGAGAGATGAAACACCAAGCCTGGCTGAGTTAATGATGTTCTCCACGGGGCAAAGGCTTAAAGCGTCTCAAAGTGTTTTTCACATGCAAATGAAGAATTTTTGGAGATTGAGTAATATGATGTAGGCACAGTGAACAGAATGGGCCCCAGAACACGAGCCACAACATAAGCTCACGTCTGCAATCTGATTTTGCTTCTTCATGCCTGAGTTAACGAAAAATC